>NC_135656.1:18598169-18913487 GCF_964188315.1 Podarcis muralis | reverse complement strand
TTCTTGATCAGAGCTTTCAGAGGGTCGCATAGAGGCTTTCGCACTCTTGAAATCCTCTGAATCACCCGATTCAGTTTCAGATTCAGACTCAGAACCTTCATCAGTGGGTGTGGGTTGTTGTGGTTGCTTTTGACTATCCTCAGTCTCATCACCGTCATCAGGATAACATTGGAAAATTCCCACATTCTCCCCCCACTTTGCATTGTACTCAACACTTCTCGTGAGCTTAATTGTCTTAGAGTCAGTCATCATTATTCTGTAAGACCCTTTCTGATAACCTAGAAAGATACCATGCAATCCACGCTTGTCTAACTTGGAATTTTGTGGTGAATGAACCCACATGTCAGAACCAAATATTTTCATATGTTTGATGTATGGCTTCTTGCCAAACATCTTCTCATAGGGGGTACAACCAATCGCTGAAGATAACCTGCGATTGTAACTGTAAACAAAACACGAGAGAGATTCGGCCCAATAACTCTCTGGAAGATTGGCATCATGCAGCAAGGTTTTTAACCCTTGAAGCAATGTCTGATTTGCCCGTTCCGCAAGTCCATTCTGCCATGGCGAGCGAGGACTAGACAAATCGTGTTGAATTCCTTTCTCAGTCAGAAAAGCTTCAAACTGCTGAGAAGTGAATTCTCCCCCGCGATCACTGAAAAGAGTCTTTATCTTCTTACCATGCACATTTTCCAACCAAGCACAGAATTCCTTGAACCTAGGAAAAGCCTCTGATTTCTGCTTGAGATTGTACACAAAAATATACCTCGAAAATGTGTCAATGAGAACCATGAAGTACCTATTTCCACCCAAAGAGGGCGATAGTGGTCCAACCAAATCAGCATGAACAATTTGGTATGGTTCCGTAGCTTGCCTACTAGACACCTTACCTTTCGCAGCCATTTTTACCTTGTTTGCTGCGCATGCTTTGCACTTCATGTGGTACTTGCAGGGTTTAATAGTCATACCTTCAACCAAGGCAGGCATTTTAGATACTGCCTCAAAATGCAAATGACCAAATTTTCGATGAAAATCATGAATACATTCTGCATGCAAACTTTTGTTAGAACCTGCAATGCAACAAGTGTCATCCTGCACAACATCATCATAATACAAAACAAACAAACGATCAACATATTCAGCATGCAATTCATAGTCATTTTTCTTTGTGATGATGCACTTCTTGTTCTTGAAGGACACGTCAATGTTCCATTCATTCAGCTGTCCAACGCTGAGAAGATTATGTTTGGCGTCTGGCACGTAAAGGACATTCTGTATCGATAAGTCCAAACTGTGAAGAACAACAGTTCCGTAGCCTTTACTGGGAATAGTGTGGTCATCCGCCTGGTGAATCGCACCTTCCTGCGGTGTAAAAGACACAAACAGTCTTTTATCATTGCACATGTGGTGGGTCGCCGCTGAATCAACAACGAAGAAAGATCTAGACGTCTTCTGGATCTCTGCAACCTTTGGAGTGAAGCGTGAAACCATAGCCTTGTGCTGCGTTGTCCTAGACACCGGACCTTTGCCTTTGCCTCGGCCTTTTCCACGCGATGAGCTTTCGCTGCGCTGCTCTGTCTTGGCCTTGGGATATCTGCATTCCCTCTTCATATGGCCTAGACGTCCACACGAGTAGCATTTCACTGCCTTCAAAGCTTTGGCGCCATCTGGTGGTTCCACTGCACTATGGGATGACGTCTGTGAAGACTCCCCCTTGCCCATGCAGCTAGCACCCCGGCGATCTGCTTCATTTAAAATCACGGCAGTAACAAAGTCCACTGTCAGCTGAGCTGTTGGCTGCACAGCTATCTGGGTTGCAACAGACTCCCAACCTGAACCCAAAGATTGTAGTATCATGAAAGAATACACAGCCTCTGGAAAGTTGAGTCCTCTCTGTTGCAGCTCATGTCTCAGATTTTGCATCTCCATCAGATGTAAACGCACATCTCCACCTTCTGCAAGAGCCATATTATGCAGCTTGTTAAAGTAAAACATAGTAGATCCAGCTTCTGTCCTTAAGTGAGCCTCTCTCAAAGAGTCCCAAATTTCTCTGGCTGAGGTCTTATCACGCAATAGACAGAGCTCTTCTGGGGATACTATCAATGTAAGTGTTCCCCGTGCTTTGGAATCCTTAGCTTTCCATGCATCTGTAACTGGAGCTGGGGGTGTTTCTGTAATCACCTCAAACAAACCCTCTTTCCGCAGAATTGCCTCTGCATACAAAACCCAGTCCGCATAATTTTTCTTGTTGAGCTTAGGAATCCCACAAGCATCCTGAAGGGCCATCATGACTCTGGCATTAGCCTTCAGCGTCATATATGCTGCTTTAAATCATGCTGCGTCACTGCTGCAGCTGCTTCATTCCAAAAGCGCACTTAAAAGTTACTTTCGATTTCCCCAGCATAGTAACTTGAGCCTGGGAGCCTCTTGCCTATTCCCGGCAAAACGGCTTTAAAAGTTCAAAGTCCAGCCATAAAGCCATTAACTAGAAGCTGGCAGGCTGCCCGGAGCAGTAGTACATACCTCATCAATCATGTTTACGCGCAGAGCAGATTCCGATCCGATCCGTCCCTCTGCATTCCGATGCTTTGCCGGCACTCCGATTCGACTTCTGGAGCCCATAACCACGTGTTGGTGTAAAGCAGAGTTCCGTGCCCAGCAGAAGGATGAGGAGTACGTACTACATACTCTATATTGCTTTATTTACAGTTCAAAGCAGATATATTACAGAAAGACATCTTGCCTCTGCCGGAGCAGAAAATGCATCCTCTCTCCTCGACAGCTTGGAGAGAATCACACAGTGAAACTGCAGGAAACCAGTGTACGTCACATCCAGTCTCCCTTTCCCGTGAGAAACTCCAACAGTACAGACTGTGGAATGTAAACACCTGTCTCGTGACAAGCCCTTTCGCTGCACAGTGAAGGAAAACAGAAACCAACAATCCCCTCCTCCTCTTCTGCTTCTTTCCTTCCAGTTGGCTTCCTATGCAAGTCAGGGATGCACCAGATTTTGGCTTCAGAAACTGGTTTCAATATTGAGGAGTCCAAAATACATGAAGGAAAAAGTAAGGACTGGAAGTGCCCCTATGTGCCAAAGGCATTTCCCACAGCACTGAGCAATTTTTCCTACATATCTAAGATTAGGAGGCACGGCTTTCAGCCAAGCGGTGCTGAATAAACTTAAGTTCAATCCAGGCAAGACAGACAAGACAGTGGTGGGAGATTCAGTAGACCAGCTGATTGGGGAAATGCCTGGGATTCCACTCCTTCCCCTCTTAAGAACCAGATTTGGAATTTCTCCCAAACCTAGGTTGGATTCCAAATAGCATCTGTGGGCATAGCCCCCGGCGCCTTTTACCAGCTATGGCTGGCATGCCACCAAAATCTACTACTGGAAAAATACTTGGCCAGGAAAACCGTAACTGGCCTGGAATGGGGTCCCAAGCAAAATACTGGAAGACACAAGATTTGCCCACCCTGGAAGAATGGCAGATGCAAGTGATAGACTACATGGAATTGGCAGAAATGACTGGCAGAATCCGAGACCTGGGAGAAGAGTTAGTAGAAGAGGATTGGAAGAAGTTCAAAGACTACCTGCAAAAACATTGCAAAATGTTTGAATGCTAAAATGATGCACAGGCTGTAAAGATAATATGGCATCAGTGACATAGTTGAAAGGAATATGTAAAAAGTGTTTTAAAAGAATAAGGGTGGGGGGGGGGAATTGAATAATATTATGTCAAATTTAAACCAAATGATACAAAGGGATTAAGTTATAAAGAACAGGTAAAAATGGACTTAAAAGGAAAGGAAAAATTGGAGACATAATAGGTTGAAAAGTATAATATAGAATAAGATTTGAAAGAAGGTAAGGTACTGCTGAATATGAGTGTGTAAAAGGGAACACAGAAAAGGGAGGTGTGAGGAAGTCAGGAAAGAAGGTTATAAAAATAATAAGTAAAAAATTGGATTTTCATGTTTTTTTATGTTTTTCTTCTATTTACCTTTTTATGTTTTCTGTTGTATTTTTCTGTTTTTGTTTGATTGTGATAATGTTTTTCTTTTTCTGGTTGATTGTAAAGCTTGTTTTATTATTCAAAATTTCAATAAATATCTTTAAAAAAAAAGAAGAAGAAAGAAAGATACTTGGCCAGTATCACCCATGTCATGCTTGCTTTTACTAGCGTTGACTAGCCAGCATTCCTGGTTCTCATAAGTTGCATTTGTATCCTCTGTTGCTGCAGGATTCTTGTCCTGCAAGCTCAGAACTCCTGCCCCAAGCTCCTAACTCTGTGAACCCCTAGGAGCCCTGACCTCCAGCCACTTAAAATGGCAATTCATCAACTGTAAGCAATATAAGCAACAAGAATCAAATGTGGAAGTTGGAAGTCAATGTATGCAAAGGTGTACCATTTACACAATATAGTATAATATACAGTCCACTTCCCAGTAATTGTATGGTGCTCCTCTTAACATCAATAATGTTATGAAAGGAGTTACTCTGATAAGTGGCCTTGGATTTCAGAATTGCAAAACTTTGGGAGTTTATTTTTTCCCTTCTTGGGGGTGCTGAAATGTAGAGCTCGTTATCCTATTTGATCTGTCATATATTAAAGGTACTGAAAATCCTTTCTCCCAGAGTCTTGGATTATACAGAAGTTTTGGACAATCTTTAATTGCAGATGGCAGTGAGGTGGCCCTAAGTACAGGTTGTTTTATAAACTTTGTAACTTTGCTCCTTAGCAGAAAGAACATGTTCTCAAGACTCCCCCGCCTAAAGTTCCATTCATGTGCAACAAAAGACTCGACAATTAAATACAATTTGGCTTTCATTACAGGCTTTCTGCTCCTCCCTCTGTGCCAGAAATTCACTTGCCTTCCTTACTGTAAAAGCAGTGGAGCGTAAGTTCCATTTGTTTGCTATTCTTGCGTGTTTCTCTGTGCAAAATCGCCTTTATTTATTTTTACTTTAAAACGTTCTGTGAGAAAACCACTCCTCTTACTATAAAGTGCTGCCCACTGAAACTTAACCCTTTGAAGAATACAAGATGGCAGCTATCATGCCAATTAACAAGGAAAAGCTAATGCTATTCTAGGCTGAATCAACAGTAGTATCAAGGGAAGTCATAGAACCACTCTATTCTGGCTTGGTCAGACCACACCTGGAATAATGTGTCCAATTCTGGGCACCACAATTTAAGTAGGATGTTGACAAGCTGGAACGTGTGCAGAGGAGGGCAACCAAGATGATCAAGGGTCTAGAAACCAAGCCTGATGAGGAACAGTTGAAGGAGCTGGGTATGTTCAGCCTGGAAAAGAGGAGACCGAGAGGAGATACGATAGCCATCTTCAAATATCTTAAGGGCTGTCACATGGAAGAGGGAACAAGCTTGTTTTCTCCAGCTCCAGAGAGTAGGACTCAAACCATCGGCTTCAAGTTACAGGAAAGGAGATTCTGACTAAACATCAGGGGAAACTTTCTGACACTAAGAACTGTTCGTCGGTGGAACGGTCTCCCTCTGGAGGTTGTGGCCTCTCCTTCCTTGGAGGTTTTTAAGCAGAGGTTGGCTGGCCATCTGTCATGGATGGTTTAGCTGAGATTGGACTAGATGATCCTTGGGTCCCTTCCAACGCTACAGTTCTATGATTCTTGGCAGAGGGGCATTGAAGCTTTTGAGTAGCACAAAGCCCTTCTTTAGACAAAGTGGGAGAATACTAATTCCTGGTTCCCTGAGTAACAACTCATGTAATGCATGGATCAATGGTTAAAGGCTGTTGTTAATGGCCCAAAGGAATGGATCAACTACAAATTTTAGGCTCAGTTTGTTTTGTATCTGAAATACCAGAGGTTTAGTAACTATCAGGTCACAGCTGAGTAGAGCACTGCAGCCAAATTGTGTTGTGATGTATGGAAAAGTGAGATGAAGAGTCACCAGGACTGCAAATCTCTCTCTCTCTCTCTCTCTCTCTCTCTCTCTCTCTCTCTCCCCCCCCCCCCCCCCCCGCGCGCCTCTCATATTCCAGCTTCTTCCCTGAAATCTCTTGTCTTAGCTCTCATAAGAGCCCTGCCTTTCTGCCTCTTAGAAATATGGGTTCCTGGAACAAGTGTAGCCAGACTGCCCGGAATCACTCTGCTTTCCACTGTTATGACTCAAGTCACTGACCACAAGCCAACCAGGAATTCAATGTGCTTAAGTCCTGTGCACCTGACTGTGGACAGCGAATAGACAGTACATAGACTCCTGCTACTACTGTGGTTTAACACCAAGTTAGTTAATTCCTTGCCATCCTTCAACTTCCATTTCTAGTGAGGTTTACGAACTGGTATCATGTGATTTGAAGCCAACATCAATTTCAGTTTCTTCTTCCTTTTCCTAATCTGTTTTTGGGCATCATCCTGCTTCATTCACTTTGCTGGCAACAACAGCCTATGAAAAATCATCCTTGAGGAGCAAGAGACTTCAAGACTTGCTTCCTTGTGCTTAGGTTTGCAGCAACCCATTTCCCCTCCCTTTTGAACATTTGTTACACATTTCTAGAATTCTAATTGTGTTCTAAAGTAAAACTGACAAACCACTTTTTGAGGTTATATTACACCATCGCAAAGGGATTTTTTGGGGGGGGGGCAGTAGAGTTTCAAGAGCACTTTGACTTGAGGAAATGTGCAAAATCACTGACAATGGCTCTTTTCTTTTTTAAAGCAGAGGTAAGCTGGAGATTTAAGAGGATCAGCATCCTTAAATAGCTCTGTCTTGGTGGCAAAGAGCAGCATGTGCTTTGCCTCCTCAGGATCAAATACACCTGAGGAAATTTCTTTCTGCTTTCAGAGCAGATGTGTTGGGGCCAAATTTGCCAATGGCATCATTTTGTGCTTCTAGGAAACTGTCTAGATCACATCAGAATAGAAGAAACGTTACATGTATACCAGCTTTGTACATAACTGGACTCAATACCTGGAAGCCCGTAAGCTTGGCCACACAGGAGCTTCCTATGCCCCCTAGTACAATTAAAGAGTGCAGCCAGGAGGCAGTTTGGTCTAACTAACTTGTAGCTACTTGAGTCTAATAATAGTGTCTGACAACTGGCTCAAGTAACTAGATGCCATGTGCAGGATCTGACCTGTGTTGCACCCTGGATCTGCAAGGGGCAACGGGATCATAAACAGTAGCATTGACTCTGAAGGATTCAAACATGTTTAGAGAAGAATAAGTTGCAGTAAGTTCAACGGACGTTACATCCCGTTTGAGTGTATACAAATATTTCTGTAAAGCTCTTCCGCGCCAAGTGTCTACAAATTATGGTGGTAAAGTAGTTAAAGGGGCTGTTTACTCTGACTAATTTCTCCTGGGATCATAGCAGCACTAGAAATTGACCTAAAAGGATTGGCTGGTTAATTCAAATCTGCACGTGAAATGCAACAAACATTTCACATCTCAATGTATCATCAATGTATCCCCCTTTGGATTTTCGGCTGGAGTTCTTTCACATATATATAACCCCTTTTTGCAAATGAACAGCCCCACTTAGAAGTAAATGTGTGCTCTACCACTACAGTCCAAAAAGACAATTACAGTGGTACCTCGGGTTAAGTACTTGATTTGTTCCAGAGGTCTGTTCTTAACCTGAAACTGTTTTTAACCTGAAGCACCACTTTAGCTAATGGGGCCTCCTGTTGCCACTGCGCCGCCAGAGCACGATTTCTGTTCTCATCCTGAAGCAAAGTTCTTAACCCGAGGCATATGTAACCTGAAGCGTATGTAACCCGAGGTACCACTGTAGTGTGGGATCTCTCCCCCCCCCCCTTGAATCCTTCCTACAAAAGCCAAGCAAAAATAATCTCTTAGGAAGAAATTGCCCTGGTAAACAAGATAACCAAATGGACAGCTGTGGAAAGCAGACGAGCAAGTGAGCTAAGTCTAACAACCCTTTGTAACAGGCTCCTAAAATGGAAACAAAGTCAGATACATTATTGATGGGGGCTTGCATAAGCAAACAGATACAGTGACAAACACCAGGACTTCCTCAACCATTCCTGATAAAGGGGCCCATCAGTTTAGAAGAGGGGGAAATATCATCGGAACAGAGCTTTTACATCTTAGAAGCCGAACAGCTTATCTTTGAGTCATTCTGAACATTCTTTTTTTAAAAAAAAGGAATAATGAATGGAAATAAGTTGCATATCACAGAAGACATGACGGTGATGTTCTAAATGCACTTGCAGAGTCTCTTTTGTTTTTAAAGCCAGAGTGATCTGACTGCTTACACCAGGCAGTGGTTCTCAACCTGCGGGTTCCCAGATGTTGTTGGACTACAACTCCCATCATCCCTGAGCTCTGGCCTTGCTAGCTAGGGTGATGGGAGTTGTAGTTCAACAACATCTGGGGACCCACAGGTTGAGAACAGCTGCACCAGAGGATTCCCAGTGCTTTGTAGACAGGCAGAGCATGTACACAGCTGCAATTCTAAGAACTGTTATGCTTTCCCCAGTTTCTTGAGCAGTGAGGGGTTTATAAAATCCTAGAATTGGAGTAGAATGGGAAGAGACACCAAGGGTCATCCAGTGCTTCTCAAACTTGGGTCTCCAACTGCTTTTGGACTAGAGTTCCCATCACCTCTGACCATTGGTCTTGCTAGCTAGGGATGATGGGAGTTGTAGTCCAAAAACAGCTGAAGACCCAACTTTGGGAAACACTGTTCTAGTCCAATGCAGGAATATGGGGTACTGCTGTAGGATTAAGTCTTGTTTAGATGATGATCATGATGATTAGACTTTATATGCTGCCCTAAACTCAGAGGTCTCAGGGCAGTTCACAGAATAAAATCAAAATATAAAACCACAAAATACATTATCAATTTTATAATATTTTATTTGTAAATACAGAAATTGGGGAACAAGGAAAGCAGCAAACAAATAACTAGATAATTATGATAATTTATATATTGAAAATTTCAATAAATATATATTTATATTTTGAAAATTTCAATAAATATTTTATATTAAAAAATTATGATAATTTATGAAGAATTACAATACTTAATTACCTAGCATTCTCTACGGCCTGTTCTATACAAACAGGCAAGTGAAGGGGGCCATGTATGATGTAGTTGAATGGACCATTTCACCCTACAGGTAAGAGAATCACATTTATAAAAGTCCCATACATTAAACACACACACACACCCCTGCAAGTAGAAAAACGTCACAGCAAGAAATGGTTTCTCCTGAAGAGGCGAATTCTGCATCATCATGAGGTTTTATTGATCCATTCACTTTATTAACTTATTCATTGCCTCAATTATCCTTCATGTGTAGAACACAGAATCATAGAATCACAGAACTGTAGAGTTGGAAGGAGAGTTCACAACCTCCAGAGGGAGACGGTTCTACCAACGAACAGCTCTTACTGTCAGAAGGTTTTTCCTGATGTTTACTCGGACTCTCTCTTCTTGGAGCTTGAAGCCACTGGTTCGAGTCCTACCTTCCAGAGCATGAGAAAACAAGGTCCTAAACATCTGAAGGAGAACAGGCTGGGGGTGGCTGACTTAGCAATTGCTTGGGGTTCCAACAGGTTAAGGCTTTCAGTCATCCCAGTGAGAATTCTCAACACTACGGTTTGCCACGCAAGCCCCAGACACATGTGTTTAAACTAGATCTATGTGCAGCAGCAGAAAATACTTTTTACGTATGCGACGACAGCCACACAGATGCTATTAGCCCAGAGATGGAAAGAGGAGTCCACCATCACCCAAGGGACACCATTCCACTATCAAACAGCTCTTACTGTCAGAAAGTTCTTCCTGATGTTTAGTCAGACTCTCCTTTCTTCTAACTTGAAGCCATTGGTTCGAGTCCTATCCTCCAGACCAGGACTACATAATAACAACACTGTAATAATGAAGCAGACAGAGTGGCTTACCTAATGTCATCTCTTAAGTTTACTGCAGAGATTCAAAGAGGAACTTCCTGGTTCCTAAGCGCTATAATGCATATATCAGTGTAGTGTGTACATGAAATCAGTGCTAGGATAAGTATTTTGTCAGTATGTACTTGGTAAAAATATTGTTGCCTTCATCTGGCTTACAAAGGGTCAGGGTGCCAGACAGTTTTTTAAGAATATGGAGGAAGCTGAGTTTCTTGGTTTGATTAAGCATCTCAGGTGGTAATAGCAGTATCATTGCACACAGAGCAGCTTGCATTGATGTTGCTCAAGAGATAGGAGAGTACTTTAGGCAAGAGGCAGCCAGCAAGGGGTGAAGGACAATAATCTGGTGGCCCTGGAAGACTTGGTGTCCTGTCTCAGTGATATTGCCCAAACTGAGGAAAGGTAGTGGATCTTGGGAATCTTTATATCAGCTGGTGGAATCTGGTTGGCCTTCAAGGGTTACCTGATTTCCTAGGCCAGGAAGATTGTGGGCTGTTATCTGAATGCCCCAACTGGAACTGCCTGCACTTACTTCTCTAATCTGATCGGCCACCTGGTCACACCAGGAGCCACTGTCTCATTTGCAGGGCATGGTTAGAGATGGATTAGACCCATGTCAGAATCCCCTCTCAGCCATGAAGTTCACAGAGTGACCTTGGACCAATCACTGCCACATGGGAGGTGAGGGTCAGAAATCCAGGTATGCCATCCTGAGCCCTTGGAGGAAGGGGGGGGGATATGGAATTTTTATTATTTATCTCAGTTTTCTCTTAAAAAACTGATGGATTACAAATAAAATAAAAGGTAGACAGTTAAAAACAGACAGTTAAAAGCATATAACAGCAGAATCACGAACGTAAATCGAACACTAAAAGCATACTGAATTATTATTATTATTATTATTATTATTATTATTATTATTATTATTATTATTATTATCATTATTATCATTATTATTATTATCAGCAGCAGCACTATCCTTATGGCCTTTTCATATTTCTCTTCACCCAAGGCTTTTAAATAACTTGTCCTCCCAGTTCTTAAATCTGTGTTTTAACTTTGGGGTTGCGATGAGTTTTGGTTTCTTATATTTATGTTGCTTTTGAGTTTATAGGTTTATGTTTTATTTTGAATTTAAATGTTTTGATATTGAAGCTGCCTAGAAAACTTTACTATGAAGCAACATACAAATGTTACTGTCAGAGTTGCTTCAAGATCCTAGCTCACAGAGGATCACGCTAGCCAACGGTCATTAAGTAAAAGTCTTTATTGAGTTACAGTTTCCATTCTCAAGCTGCTGCGTGCAACTCTACGTCTAGTAGCTAGATCGGCGAAGCTCCGTCTGAATCTCCGCCCCTTGTACACCAACTTAATATCCTAGCCCTGCTCCACCTTTTCCGCCTGACTGTTCTTCTCTGGGTCCCTCTGCCCCCCTGGGTCTCTTCCTTCCGGGATTCTTCTGACGCTGACCCCCCGGACCCTCCTGTCTCCTTGCGCCGGGCTTTAGGACCTGGCTCCCTTTCCGGGCTGCCTACTGCGCCGCCTTCCTGTGCATTTGAACTTGGCGCGCGCGCCCAACCTTCCACCTTCCGTCTAACCGTCTCTTCGCTCCCAGATGGAGGTGTGGCCACCCCTGACTCGTGCCCTCCCTCCTGTTGTGAGCTGCCAGCGCTTGCCCCCTGGCTCCCTTCCTCTTCCCTGTTCTCTGGCGGTGACGCTGGTCCCGATCTCCAACTGCTCTCCTCTGAGTCCCCTCTGGCTCTATCTTCCTGGGGTGCCCCCCTAAACTCCCCCCTTGCCTTGGCCACTGGTGCTCCTTTCTGTGAATCCTCCGATTCACTGGAAAGACTCGGAGATCTCGGGTCGTCGTCATCACTCATCTTTTCTTCTGCCTCCTCCCCTTCGCTCTCTGTTTCCTCCCTTGCCCTTGCCTCTGCTCCTGAACCCCTGACATCCATCCCCCCCTCGAAGCCCCCCACTCCCCCTTCCCCTCCTTCCGGTGCTGGAGCTGGGTGCTGCTGTGTCAAGGGGACGAATGTCGGGTACCGTTCGCTTCCCGTAGCGGGCCTCCATCCGAAGTCTTCCGGTTCTTCCTCCCTGCTCTCGTCGACGACGGTCACCTCTGCTTCCATCTCTGTGCCGCCGTGCTCGAAACCTGGGTCGTCCCCGAAAACGTCCATGTCCGTCTCTCCCTCACTTCCTCCTGGCGGCGTTGCTCGTCCTGGACCTTCTTGCCACTTCCTGCGCCACTGCTCCTCTGGTCTGTCGTCCCACCAATACGAGGGTTCTGAGGCAGATCCCGAGGTTGACCCCTCCGGGGAACGGACGTCTCGTGTCGGGTCCTCGTCCGAGTCGAACCCCCGGAACGTGCTGGCCGAAAGCGTGGGCGTGAAAAGCCAGTCGTCGAAAAAGTCTGCTGGCATCGGTCTATGTGGGAAGAGGGCATGAAACTCGTCTTTGAGCAGAGGTTCGTCCAAGGCGTAGCCCGGCACCCAGCTGTTCGCACTGGCCGGGGTGCCCTCCTTGGCGAGAAGGTATTCTACCCCTTCTTCCCCCCATCTGGAATCCAAAATTTCTGTGACTTCGTTGATGCGCTCCTCCTGTGCCACTCCTGCGTGCCCTGTTCTGTCTCTGACCGGACTCGGCGCCGTTCCGGGTTCCTGAAACCTGTGCGGTGCCTTGTAGGGAGTGAGCACCGATCTGTGGAACACCGGATGCATTCTGGAACCCTCCGGAAGCGCCAGCCTGAAAGCCACCGGGTTGACCTGCTCTTCGACTTGATAGGGCCCCAGTTGCTTATGCCCTAGTTTCTTCTTGGCCAACGACCTGGCCGGCACTGCGTGGGCTGCTAACCAGACCCAGTCTCCCACGTGGAGCTCTTCGCCAACCCTTCTGCGTTTGTCCGCTTGTACCTTGTATGCGTGCTTGGCCAGCTCCAGGTGGCGCCTCAGCTGATCGTGGACTTCCTGCAGTTCCGACGCGAACGCATCTGCCGTCTGCGGCTCCCCCTCCCCCAGCCTTTCCAGTCCCGGGAAGGTTCTGGGGTGCCTCCCGTTGTTGGCGAAGAACGGCGTGACCCCCGTGGACACGTGCTTCGTGTTGTTGTAGGCGAACTCGGCGAGCGGCAGGTAATCCACCCACGTCGCAGGCTGTTGATTTGCATAACACCTCAAGTACTGCTGCATGATGGCATTGACCCGCTCCGCTTGCCCGTTGGTCTGCGGGTGTCTCGCCGACGCCAGGTTGATCTTGACGTTCAGGAAGCCCATCAGCCTCTGCCAGAAATTCGAGATGAACTGCCGCCCCCGGTCGGACAGAATAGACCGTGGCAGACCGTGAACCTTGAACACGTGGTCTATGAACAGTTTGGCGGTTTGTTCCGCCGTGGCCACCTTCGCACACGGAATGAAATGTGCCATCTTGGAGAACAAGTCCACCACCACCAGCACTGCCGTCTTGCCCCTCGAGCTGGGCAGATCCGTGACAAAGTCCAGGGCCACTCTCTCCCAAGGTTCGACCGGAGTTTGCAGCGGTTCCAACAGTCCGGCCGGCGGTCTAAGCACTGGCTTCGCCCTCTGGCAGGTGTCACACCTCGCCACGTAGTCCGCGACCTCCCCTCTCATTCCAGGCCACCAGAAATCCCTGGCGACTAATTCCACCGTCTTCTCCTTGCCGAAGTGCCCTGCAGTGGGCGCGTCGTGCAGCTGCTGCAGCACCTTGGCGCGAAGTTCGTCTCCCGGCACGTAGATGGCCCCTTTACGGATGAGCAATCCATCTCTTAGCTGGAAACCGTCGGCCGCTGCCTTGCCCCTTTGCACCTCTGCCATCTTTGCTTGCGCGAAGGAGTCCCCCTGCAACGCTCGTCGCACCGCCTCCAGATCCACGGTTGCCGCGGCGCACGCCCACACTGTTGGTGCGAAGATGTGCATGGCGGCCGCTGGCGTTGCGTCCTCCAGATACTGTGGCTTGCGAGAGAGAGCGTCCGCCATGATGTTGGTGTCCCCCGGGACATACTCTATTCGGAAGTCGAAGTTCGCAAAGAACTCAGCCCAACGTATCTGCCTTTGGTTCAGGAACTGTGCCGTGCGCCAGTGCTCTAGGTTCTTGTGGTCCGTGCAAACCTGCACCGTGTGCTTGGCGCCGATCAGAAAGTGCCTCCACGCCTTGAACGCTGCATGAATGGCCAGCAACTCCCTGTCCCATATGGTGTAGTTCTGCTCGGACTTGCTGAGCTTCCTGGAGTAAAACGCTCCCGGTCGCCACACCCCCTGCGGGTCTTTCTGCAGCAGGACCGCCCCCACGGCTCTGTCCGAGGCGTCTGTCTCCACCCTCATCGGCTTGCTGGGGTTGACATGAAGCAGCTGCTCTTCCGACGCGAAGAGACGCTTGAGTGCCTGAAAGGACTGTTCCGCCTGCTCTGTCCAAATGAACTTCTTTTTCTTGGAGCTAAGCGTGTCAGTGATGGCCGCCGTCTGCATAGCGAAGCCCTTGATAAACTTGCGATAGAAGTTCGCAAAGCCGACAAACCGTTGGACCTCCTTCCGGTTGCGCGGGCTCTTCCAATCCAACACCGCTCGAACCTTGGCGCTGTCCATGGCGAGCCCCTTGTCAGACAGCTTGTAGCCCAGAAAATCCACCTCCGTCACGTCAAATTGGCACTTCTCCAGCTTGGCGTAGAGCCTATGTTGCTTTAGCCTGTTCAGCACTTCCTTGACGTGTTTGTCATGCTCCTGTTGCGACTCCGAAAAGATCAGGATGTCATCTAAGAAACAGACGCACGTCTTGTAGAGAAGTCCCGCCAACACGTGATGCATGAATGCTTGAAAAACGTGGGAGCCATTTTGCAATCCAAAAGGCATAACTCTATATTCGTAGGTCCCCAGTGGCGTGAACATGGCTGTTTTCCACTCATCTCCCTCCCGCATGCGAATGAGGTTGTACGCCCCTCGCAGGTCCAACTTGGTGAACACTCTGCCCTTCCGCACCTTTGCGAGGAGGTCGTCAATTCGGGGCATGGGGAAGTCCGACGGCTTAGTCACACTGTTCAAGATCCTGTAATCCACTACGAGTCTCTTTTGGGGCGTATCCCGCTTCTTAACGAAGAACACCGGGCTGCCTCCCGCCGCCTCGGACTCTCGGATGAAACCGCGCTCCAAATTATGATCTATGAACTCTTTGAGTTCTTGCAGTTCGTCCTCTGACATGGAATACAGTCTCCCCTTAGGCAGCGCCGCCCCTGGCAGCAGGTCAATCTTGCAGTCATATGGCCTGTGAGGGGGTAGCCTGTCTGCCTCCTTCTTGCAGAAAACTTCCAAAAATTCTGCGTACTTGTGGGGAATCGCTTGCAGCGTGCCTAGCAGCAGCTGTGACTCTTCTTCCTCTCCTTCCTGCCTGGGCACGATGCAGTGTTCAGCACAAAAGGAAGAGCCGAAGGTCAGCTGCCTCTGGTACCAAGCCAGCGTTGGGCTGTGCTTGTCCAGCCAACTCATGCCCAACACAATGGGCGTGTCCGACAATTGAGTGACGTTGAAACTGATGACTTCTTTGTGATTCCCAAGTCGCATCACCATTGGTGGCGTCTGCTGCACCACTTGCCCCCCTAGCAGCTCCCTGCCATCCACCGTGACAACCTGCAGGGGCAGTGTGGCCGGCAGCAACTGTATAGCATGCTTGTTGACAAAGTCCTGCCCTATAAAGTCCGCATTGCTGCCTGAGTCAATGGTGATTGGCACGTCCATGGTGATGCCATTGGGCAGCTGGAGCGATGCGGTGAGCCTCACCACTGGTTTGGGCGGGAGGGGGTTCACGGGCTGTAAAATCTCTGGGGACTGCATCATTAATACGTCTGGCTGGGCCCCAGTGCCTCTTCCTCCAGCCAGACTGCGTCGTTTCCCTGCTGTGGTTCTCCTTGCTGCGTTGCTGCAGTCGCCATTGCTGAGGCTGCAGTGAGCTTGCGGAGCCTCTGGGGACACTCTTTCGCCATATGCCCTGGCTCCTCACAGACGTAACACTTCCTGTTCCCTCTAGGAGGCTTCGCTTTCACTGCTGCTGGTGCTAGGGCTCTGGTTGCTGACTGAGCCCTGGCACCTCCAACCTCCATCGGTTCAGCTCCTCCTCCTGGCGGAGGCGTGGATTGCGTACGTGCTGCTTCTCTGGGAAAGAAGGAGGAGCCCCTGGCTGGTTTGCGCCCTCCACGCCCTTCGTCCCTGCTCCATGGACGTCCTTCCAGCCGTACCCCCACTGCCAGCGCCCTCTGCACGACCTCCTGGGTGGTCCGGGGTCTCTCCCCCCTCGCAATTTCATCTTTCACAGAGCTGTTTAATCCCTCCCAGAACAGGTCTCTTACAGGAGTCGCATCTCTGTCCCATTCTAGGGCACTGGCCAAGGCGAAAAAGCGGGCATGGTACTGCCGTACGCTGGCCCTTCCCTGCTTCAGTCCATGAATCTGTTGCCGAGCAAGATCCACGTCAATGCTTGATAAAAAACACCCATCCATCGCTTTAATAAAGGCATTCGCATTTTGGAGCGCCGGATCGTTATCCCTCCACAAATTGCGCAGCCATGCCCTGGCATCCCCATGCAAATAGGACATGATGAATCCCACTTTCTCCTGCTCATCTCTAAAATCTTTATTCAGCAGTTGCAGTGCACACAGCACGTCTGCTCTAAAATTGGGATACTGTTGCAGGTTCCCATCGAAGTGAGAGACCAGACCGCCTGTGCGTCTCCCCAAACCAATCCCCTCTGGTTTGGGTGTCTGTTGCCCTTGCTTCGTAAGCACTTCCAACCTGACCTGGAGATCCCTGTAGGCGGCAGCTGCGTCCTCCTCTCTCTTCCTGGATGCGAGAGCCTCGGCATTCAGCTGTGACACTGCTTCTCTGAGTTCCGCTATTTGCTGTTCAGCCGTCATGTCGGCTGCCGTTCGTGAGCTCGCTAGTAGGCACCTGCTTCTCTCCTCTCCTCGAGGCTGTATATGCCCACAATTCTTGGAGACGGAGCTTACTGTCAGAGTTGCTTCAAGATCCTAGCTCACAGAGGATCACGCTAGCCAACGGTCATTAAGTAAAAGTCTTTATTGAGTTACAGTTTCCATTCTCAAGCTGCTGCGTGCAACTCTACGTCTAGTAGCTAGATCGGCGAAGCTCCGTCTGAATCTCCGCCCCTTGTACACCAACTTAATATCCTAGCCCTGCTCCACCTTTTCCGCCTGACTGTTCTTCTCTGGGTCCCTCTGCCCCCCTGGGTCTCTTCCTTCCGGGATTCTTCTGACGCTGACCCCCCGGACCCTCCTGTCTCCTTGCGCCGGGCTTTAGGACCTGGCTCCCTTTCCGGGCTGCCTACTGCGCCGCCTTCCTGTGCATTTGAACTTGGCGCGCGCGCCCAACCTTCCACCTTCCGTCTAACCGTCTCTTCGCTCCCAGATGGAGGTGTGGCCACCCCTGACTCGTGCCCTCCCTCCTGTTGTGAGCTGCCAGCGCTTGCCCCCTGGCTCCCTTCCTCTTCCCTGTTCTCTGGCGGTGACGCTGGTCCCAATCTCCAACTGCTCTCCTCTGAGTCCCCTCTGGCTCTATCTTCCTGGGGTGCCCCCCTAAACTCCCCCCTTGCCTTGGCCACTGGTGCTCCTTTCTGTGAATCCTCCGATTCACTGGAAAGACTCGGAGATCTCGGGTCGTCGTCATCACTCATCTTTTCTTCTGCCTCCTCCCCTTCGCTCTCTGTTTCCTCCCTTGCCCTTGCCTCTGCTCCTGAACCCCTGACAGTTACTAATAAAGTAAAGTGCATCGTAATGAATTCTTCAACCACTGTGTGAGCCCAGCTTGGCAACTGAAATGACAGAAGTACATACTAATGAATCAAATGCTGGATCAATCAGTTGTCACGCCCTTTCATAATGCTTTAAGCTGTTTATTTGCCTCTCTTCATTTCTAAAAGATCTGCACTAACACGGATCCATTCTTTCATCACCTTTATTGGGTTAAAACAACAACAACACTCTGAACTTTTTTAAAAAGTGCAAAACCATACTAGAGTTTGAGATTTCCTGGGGACACACAAAGAGCAGCAGATCAATGCTGTGCTCAGCCAGCAGCTGCATCAAACCTGCAAGAACTGCTTTTCTTCTTCTTCTTCAGAGGAAAAGGAAAACTGGGAGAGAGAATGGCAATAGAAGATAAGACACAGGACCAGGAGGAGCCAAGGTGGGGTGGCCCACCTTACAATTTTTGGTGGCAGCAGTGATTGCAGCCCACTGAGGACATGAGAGAACCATGGTGGGCAAGGATTCCTTCCTGCATGGCCAGCTGACTCCATCACTGGCCTCAGCCAGTCGCAGGGGTCAATGAGATTTCCCACCGAAATCTAAATTTGAATTGGCCAATCACGGCCTTTCTGAGAGGTGGGGCTCTGGGGATGGACCAGGTGAAGCTCGTCTTTGCCCAGGTCTGGCTCCACAGCACAGAGCGCAGTCAGCACGATTTAGTCATTAGGCAGCACCAGATTTGGTTGTATCTGGGTAGAGTCAGTGGTTTCCTGCTCCTCTTTTCTTGCCCAAGAGAGATAATAATATTACTGTCCTTTAAGTCTTCCACGACACAGAACTCAGGTTGCATTTGCTTATATCTTCAGGAAAGTGTATAACTCATGAAAGCACACTAAAGTCTTTTGAAAAGGAACTGGAAAAGTAAGCCAATGTGATTTAAGACAACTGCAGACATGAGCCAAAAGAACGAAGTGTATGAAACATAAAGGAGCAAGAGAGATACATAAACGTTTAGGAAATGACTCACCTTGTCCTGATTTGTCATTGAACAGTGACTTTAATGTTGATACGTATTACAATCGACCGGCAAAATGTTCAACCAATGCTGGGAATGTGTTTGGAAATGTGGCCATAAAGAAGGGGTGGTAAGGGGTGAGCAAGTATCAACCCAACTCCATCTTTCCATTCCTTTGTTCCTGTTTCTTCCATCGCTTCAGATTCTCACATCTGCCATTTCCTCATCTGCACTCGTTCCTCAACTATCTCCTTGCCCTCTTCCCTTTCATTTCTCTTCTGATGCAGAGCATTATTGCGGTCCGATGAATGAAACGTTCAGCAACGTTTTTAAATCTTGGAGGACATGCCCCAGCTTCTCTAGATCTTAGGCCATTTACCCATTAGCAGCTTCAACCACAGTGAAGCCATCTCCCCCTGCTGCACTTCAAGTTGCATTTGCATGCTGTTGTGCACACCAAAGTTGGGGGGTGGGGTGTCTTCATCCAAAACAACTCCCACCACTCAACTCCTGTTCATGAAGCTTCCATATGCACAGGGACAGTGGCTGCCTTAAATGTACACATCTCGGCTTAACTGTGAGGGCAATGTGGCTTATCTTTTCAAATTGGATGGAACCTGGTTTGAGGGAAAATATATTAAACAGGGAGGGGCATGGGTGGCGCTGTGGGTTAAACCACAGAGCCTAGGACTTGCCGATCAGAAGGTCGGCGGTTCGAATCCCCATGACGGGGTGAGCTCCCGTTGCTTGGTCCCTGCTCCTGCCAACCTAGCAGTTCGAAAGCACGTCAAAGTGCAAGTAGATAAATAGGTACCGCTCCGGCGGGAAGGTAAACGGTGTTTCCGTGTGCTGCTCTGGTTCGCCAGAAGCGGCTTAGTCATGCTGGCCACATGACCTGGAAGCTGTACACTGGCTCCCTTGGCCAATAAAGCGAGCTGAGCGCCGCAACCCTAGAGTTGGTCACAACTGGACCTAATGGTCAGGGGTCCCTTTACCTTTACCTATATTAAACAGCAGTGTTTATCAAGAAACTACAGGATAGATGTGGCTTGTGTGCATGGCTGGGGAAACTCAGCCAGATGGGCGGGGTGTAAATAATAAATTATTATTATAATTATTATTCAAATGGCAGCAGTGGGAGCGCACTGGAGCCAGAGTAAATGGTCATGTGTACACAGCCCCAGGTGGCACCCATGGTGGTGGTTGTTCACCTGTGTATGTTCAAATGTATTGTTGACTCTTTGCTTCTACTCCTGCTAAGCCTGGCAATCATTGCCCCTTGCCTTAGCACAAAGTGAATTGGTTGCTAGGCATGCAAATGGGTCAGAGATGAGGGTGAGGATTAGAACACTAGTTTCTGATTTCACAAAGGCACTGACATACATTCCAGCTGTCTATAATTTACCATGTCCAGGTGCCACTCAATAGGGAATGGTTCTGTTCCTAATTATTCACTGTGCTTAAGGTGTCCTCATTTTACCTTTGGGGCAGATCTAGCGAGCGGGAGCTGCCTTTTCTTCTTTTAAAAAAGGTATACATACAATTGCACTATTTTGTTATTTATTACATTTATAACCTCCCATGAGTTTAAGGTGATGTACTTGGTTCTCCTCGCCCACTAGAATTCCCAGTATTGAGGCTTCTGCTTCAACTTGCAAGAGGTTAAATCTCTAGAACATCTCAAGTTTCTAGATGAAGTTGGATATGGATGCCTCTCTAGGTAGTAAGTTCCATGTAATTGAGTTGCGGGGGGGGGGGGGGGAGGTTGAAAATAAAACAGGATAAAATAAAAAGTTTGTGGTCAGTTTATTAACAGAACATAACCTGCCAAAACAAACAAACAGCCTTCAGCAAGATGGAATAGGGTGGGTGTGAGAAGACTGATGCCAGGCAGAGATCTTCGATGTGAGACAGGCTTCACCAACCTGGTGCCCTCCAGTTGTTTTGGATTGCTGGTTGGGGCTGATGGAAGTTGCAGTCTAGATCATCTAGAAGGCACCAGGTTGGTGTAAGGCTAGTGTAAAAAAACCATGTCCCTTTTTTCAGCTGTGAAATGATGGATGGTAGGCACTAATGTCTTCCAAGAGAAAGCTATGCTATCCCCATGTTCCCAGTACTGATGGGGAATGAGGGGGCTCTCTCCAAAGTGAAAGGCTGTTTTCCCCATCACTCTCAGCTTTCAGATTGTACCTCTCCCACCTGAACTGGCAAAGCAGGAAAGGAGGAATTGGTCATTATATAAGATTTGGCCCTATGATTAAAATTTGAGATACTGTGCATTGCACAAGACTACACAGTGAGCTTCAAGCCTGAGCAGGGATATAACAACAACAACAACAACAACAACAACAACAACAACAACAACAACAACAACAACAATTTATTACTTATACCTCGCCCATCTGTCTGGGTTTCCCCAGCCACTCTGGGTGGCTTCCAACAAGAGATTAAAAATACATTAATACATCAGTCATTAAAAACTTCCCTAAATAGGGCTGCCTCTGCCTGGTTCCCTGTAACTTTGCTTCTCGCTGTGAGGGAACTGCCAGAAGGCCCTCGGCGCTGGACCTCAGTGTCCAAGCAGAATGATGGGGGTGGAGACACTTCTTCGGGTATATTGGCCTGAGACCATTTAGGGCTTTAAAGATAAACACCAGCATTTTGAATTGTGCTCGGAAATGTACTGGGAGCCAATGTAGGTCTTTCAAGACCGTTCTTATGTGGTCTCGGCGGCCGCTCCCAGTCACCAGTCTAGCTGCCACATTCTGGATTAGTTGTAGTTTCCAGGTCACCTTCAAAGGTAGCCCCATGTAGAGCACATTGCAGTAGTCCAAGCGGGATATAACTAGAGCATGCACCACTCTGGCGAGGCAGTCCATGGGCAGGTAAGATCTCAGCCTGCGTACCAGATGGAGCTGGTAGACAGCTGCCCCGGACACAGAATTAACCTGCGCATCCATGGACAGCTGTGAGTCCAAAATGACTCCCAGGCTGAGCACCTGGTCCTTTGAGTTGAGTTCCCATATTCCTGGTCCCAGTTGAGCTAATGAAGGATGTCATACTGTCTCACCAAAGCCTCTGCTGCAGCCTGGTGAATAGCTCCTAACAAAACACAGTTTCAGAAGAGGTGGAGTCAAAATGGCAGATGGTCCCAGCTGAGTAGGTGAATTATTATATTTAGCTAAATAGATCAAATGAGTCCATAATACCACCCTGCATGACATTCTGGACCTGAACCCCCAAGGAAAAACTGGCCAGCTGCCAGCACAGCATCTCAACTGGCTGGTACTGCAATAGTTGCCTCAGAAACAGGGATGGTAGAGGGTGTGAGCAGCTGAATCGCTGTTGACAAGTACCTTTGCTCCACTGCCAATGCAACAAGACCCAACAAGACCCAGGGATCTTGCTGGTATGGTTTAGGGGGTTGACAGGATGCAAGATTTGCAGCACTGCAAACAGACATTGAAAGTTGGGTTGTTGGAGGTTCAGCTTCCCACAGCTCCTTTGACTAGATGGGAGAGGATACATGGGGAACAGGAGCTGACCAGATTGCTTAAAACAAATCACTCCAAAGATTAATGAAAAGACAAGTATTTCAATTAGTTTTGGGTCAGGCCCCAGGATAGATTACTCAATGTCAGTGCCAAACCTTGGGAATTAATCATGAAATGTAAAGCATGTCCCGAAATTGTGACAAGCATTTAAACAATAAATAAACCTGACACATTTTAAAGCTTGATCATTGAAGACAAGCCAAATCTCTGATACATCTTGTCTTTCCCAGAAACAAATTGGTAATATTACATTAGTCAATGAATTCTGCAATGTCATTGAAATTGAAGGCTGACAACAAGCAATACAACAGAAGGTGCCTGAAAAATTGCTTCTATAGCAAGTGGGCATCTGTGCCAAGCTGTTGTCCTCCCTGCAGTACATCTGTTAGTCTGGAAAAACTGCCAGGAGTTGAGTTTATCAGAACTTGTGCAAGCCAATCATAAACCTCTGTAAATCTACTTTAATGCAATAACAGCAAAGAGTCATGTGGCACCTTAAAAGTTAACAGATTTAATGCAATGACCTTTCCTTACAAGTTGGCAGAGAGGGAAAGATTTCCTTAAGATGCACAGCATAAAGTATGCAATGGAAACTTTCTCCGATAATTTTGTTCTGCACAGACTCTGGATGAAGTGTTAAATCATTCTTGATTACTTTGCAGTAGGAAAGGAAAAGCAGGATTTGTATACATTGGCTTTCTATGGTCTTAGCTCTGTAAATTGCTGGCAGGGGTACCAACTCAAGCAGGGGTACCAACTCAAATAAAAGGTGGGGGGCAGGTAAGCCCCACCCTGCTTAATCGATCATGTCATGTGGTGCATGCACACCATTTAAATGGCAATGCTCATCAGCTTTGGGGGGCCTGGCCCCCTCAAATATTTTATTGGGGCCCCCCAAGACCCCTTTGCCCCTAGGAGTTGGCTCCTATGTGTAAAAACATCTAAGGCTGTGTAGTAGTAGTAGTAGTAGTAGTAGTAGTAGTAATAATAATAATAATAATAATAATAATAATAATAATAATAATAATAATAATTTATTATTTGTACCCCGCCCATCTGGCTGGGCTTCCCCAGCCACTCTGGGCGGTTTCCACAAAGACCAAAAATACACTAATATGTCATACATTAAAAACTTCCCTGAACAGGGCTGCCTTAAGATGTCTTCTGAATGTCAGGTAGTTGTTTATCGCTTTGACATCTGCTGGGAGGGCGTTCCACAGGGCGGGCGCCACTACCAAGAAGGCCCTCTGCCTGGTTCCCTGTAGCTTTGCTTCTTGCAATATGTGTACACGCCATACATTTAAAGCACATTTAGAGTACATCTCTCCCAAAATCCTGGGAACTGTAGCTTGTTAAGGGTGCTGGGAATTGTAGCTCTGTGAGAGGCAAACTACAGCTTCCAAGATTCTTGGGGGCAGAATGCTTTAAATGTATGGCTTGTACACAGCCTAATACTTGAAGCAATTCCACTGGCTTCACCTGAAAGAAAAAACACATTTGTGTGCTTCATTTTGGCAGGTATTTGGGCTTCACGTTATTTGGTTGGGGGGAAAGGCCAACCTTTGCTCTCTAGGTCATTCTCCATCATACTTTGTAAACAAAAGCTCTGTTCTGAAATTCTGCAAGACTACTACTTGCCCAAACAGCATGAGCAAGACTTGCTAATCTCTTACTCCATACCCATGTGGTGGGCGGACTAGTTTTTAAGTATGCCAATCCCAACTCCCCCCCCCCCCCCATTCTCACTCTTCAATAAGACTGAACAAACTAAATCAACATACACCAGGAGGAAGCCAGGATTCCTGTCTGATTACTCTTCTGTTACTTAGGAGGACTTTGGTGTTAAAGAATGTCCAACAGCTCATGGGGCAAAAAAGGGAAATCTTTGACCAACAAGGATTCATTTGAGACTACAAAAAACCCAGAAAAGTGAGTATTATCTGGGCAACAAGTCAGAACTAGCAGGTAACATCTGCCTCTGCACATAGCAGCAGCAGTTCCACGCTGCGCTCACTGAAACTAGCACTCAACCTCAACATCTGCCACATCAAAAGTTGACTAATCTTGCTTCCATTCTCCACCCCTATCCCAATGTTTGCTCCGAGACTTGTAAGTTTCTTATGCATAATCTTATGTCTGACTGATTTCAGTTGAGCCATGTTTCGGTTGAGCCATGGAATGTGTGTGATCATTATGACAGCACCACTGGGGCTTCTGCATGAATTTACAGATCTATATTGTTATCAAATGTTTCTGTGCAGGGACTTACTCACTGCTAGTACTAACCTTTAGACTTACCATGTAGTGTTGGCTCGCAGCACTGGAAGCTTTCAAGTATGTCCTTTTTTGTCTTGGTTGAGATTCCTGTCATTTGGCTTGAGCAATCTGTGGTATGAAGGATTTGATTTGGTTATAAAATGAAGATTGAAAAGGCAGCTGTTAGAAGAACTGCAAGCACCTCATTTCTGACCTGTCACTCTGCTAGGTTTCTGTCTCTCAAAATGAACAATATGCACATATAATTCAAAGTGACTGTGATGCTCATGAGGGTAGGGAGCTGCTGCAGAGGAAACCTTTGTATATCAGAGATTAAAATGACAACACTGGAGTCTTCTTCTAAGAAAATAATCTGTGCTTGTTAAATTCACCCTGGTGAGTTGCTGCTGGAACAGATATTGGCAATGATGAGAAGTTGCATTTTGTAATTTGAGTCTCTACCAGGAATGATGCAAGTTTAGTTTTTAATGGCAGCTCCCTAAATTTACTAAATAGCCTTCAGAAGGCACCACCTATGATTATATATACACTATGTGTTACCACGCTATTCAGGAAGAAAATGGCAATCCAACAGATATTTGGGTCTGTTATTCAGTTTGTGCTTTTTGATTTTTGGTGTAATCCAAATATTTAAATACCTAGAAAAGAAATAGTAAAGCCAGGAAGAGATAGCATGGGTTATATTCAACAGACAATTCAAACTGGCATTTCTTGCATTTAAAGCTTCCCATTTACAGCATCTACTATAACCTCCCCTTAGAAGGAAAAGCCTGGAACATAATAGCAGCAGCCGGAGATTAGAAGAGGTTGCCATAAACACATTCAAGAGTTATTTATACATTGTAATTTTTGAAGATATTTTGTTGTAAGCCAATGATATAAATATAAGTTAGATATAATGAACAACCCACTGATTTCTATGAGACTACTTTGAGTATGACTTCATTGTTTGTTTGTTATGGGTTGACTCCAGAGTTTGACCCTTTATGTTCCTGCAGCAGAAAAGTAGTGAGGATGACATGCTAGTACTTGGCCCATACCAGTGATGAGGATGTTTTATGCCTTATTTGGCAGCAGGCCCACTGAATGGTAGGTAGATCCCAGGTTATAGCCAAAAGTGGCATACCTATACCCTTCCCCCAAAGATCTGGTCCAACTTTCTGCACAATGTGACATCAATGTGACATCATGCTGTAAGTTTCCTTGCCCCTGCTAGTGGGAGCCAGTGAAATGGAATAGGGCAGGCTTCCTCAACCTCTGCCCTCCAGATGTTTTTGGCCTACAACTCCCATGATCCCTAGCTAGCAGGACAAGGGGTCAGGGATGATGGGAATTATAGTCTCAAAATATCTGGAGGGCTGAGTTTGAGGAAGCCTGGAATAGGGTCTGGGTGAACCCCACAATTTAATGGGATCTCATTACACAGGGAATTTCTTTTCTTTTTTCATTAGGTGAACAAGAACTAGGCACAGGTATAGCTATCCCCCTGGTGTCTAATTCTACCCCGAGAAAGGGATCTGCAGCCAATCCTGCCTCACTTACACATGGCCATGATTTGTGTTTCCCAAACACATTTGTCTCATTTGTACTATATTTTTAGATGCGCACTTAAAGCTTAGGTGTGTACCTAAAAATGTAATGTTTGAATCAGTGTTAGTTTGCAGTTCTACAGTGACTGGCACAGCATTACTCCTTTGCAAGTCTCACATTCATAGGATCAAGCTGTCAGTCCGAGTCAAAATAATGGGACAATGTGAACTGCGGCTTTGGGAATGTGGCGCAAGCTGGCTTGAATACATCTAAGTGCTCCTATTTGTTTTTTAAACTGCAGACTTAAAGGATGTCATTCTGATCTATACTTTTGGGGTGCTTGGCAACAATGCAGATTGACAACAATCATTCATGATACTTTCCTCATCAATGATTTCCCTCTTTGCTATCATTTTGCTATTGCTAGTCTTTTTAAACGCAATTCCTTTTTGTTCTTGCATTCTTCTTCCGCATAACACCTCTTTGATAACAGAACTTTCCCCCATCTTTGTTGCTTCTTTATGTCCAGCTGCAGTTGATGTGCTTTGAATACTGCCTTTGTTTTTAAGCCTGAGTTACACACAAAGGGCCAAGCAGGGGGTGCTGTCTTTCTGCTGTCATTTGACGGAAATTCAGTTTGCTTGCCAGCCTGGTAATTCTTTTTCTTTAAAAGGACACTTCTGCTTGGTTTCAACTGCAAGGCTATGTACTTTGTAGGACAAAGTGAACTGTATTTAGCTGTGCCTCACATGGAAAAGAAATTATGAGTATTAAGAGGAAAAGAGAAATAAATGTGTTTCGAAACAATAGTAGTGACGCATAAAACATGATTAGAAGTTGCTACTTTGGCTAACAATCGCAGAGCAGCTCCCTCACAACTGAATGTTTAAATGACTCAGCTAAGAGGGCAGTGTTTGATTCCATGATTCTTTCAGACATAAATGGAAACAGTGAAGGATGCCAGTTATATGATAAAGGTAAAGGGACCCCTAACAATTAAGTCCAGTCGCGAAAGACTCTGGGGTTGTGGCGCTCATCTTGCTTTACAGGCCAAGGGAGCAGGCATTTGTCCACTTCCGCAGACAGTTTTTCTAGGTCATGTGGCCAGCATGACTAAGCCACTTCTGGCAAAACCAGAGCAGCACACCGAAACGCTGTTTACCTTCCCGCCAGAGTGGTACCTATTTATCTACTTGCACTGCATGCTTTTGAACTGCTAGGTAGGCAGGAGCCGGGACCGAACAACGGGAGCTCACCCGGTTGTGGAGATTCGAACTGCTGACCTTCTGATCGGCAAGCCCAAGAGGCTCAGTGTTTAGACCACAGCACCACCCATGTCCCAGTTATATGATAAAGATCCATGCAACTGGGTTCTCATGCTGTTAGTTCTTTCAAACATTCTTCTGTTTGCAAATCAGTGACTCTCATGCAACTGGAAGAACATGTATTAGTATCTGGCTGGTGGTAGAGACCACAGCTTCTGCAGCATCTGACCTGCCAGTTGACCAGCATCCTAAACTCCTACCTCTTTCTCCCTCACCGCTTGCAATTCTAGGCTGCGATTCTGCGACCTCTTCTTCAGCAGAGGCTCAAAAGAATTTCTATGGTCAGTTTACCAACACACCTACTTCACAAGTCGGGGCAGCTCAGCCATTGCAAATTGTTACAGATAGGCAGAGAAAGGCATTCAGCAATGCACAATGCCGTGTTTCCCATGTTAGCGACAGCTGTGGGTGTCTAAGCGTGAATCCTGACCGAAAAGAGGTAAGCCCAGGCTGGCGACTCATGTAGAGACGCAATACTGAATCCAGTTTGTGGTCCTGCTTTATCTCTACAACTTAAACAACCCAACAGCATGCCAAAACCACTGGATCCCAGCAGAGGTTGAAGGTCCAGAACAGTGACTCATGAAGAGAAGCACAGGGCAGCCTCTTCTGTGGAGAAGAGCAAGTGTCTTGCATCACAGCGTTCTCTTTTTCTTCAAGCACCCAATGTGAGAATTACCAGCGGAGCATCTCTCTTGAGGGAGATGCGCTGAGCCGGATGAGAACAGGATTGGCACAGAAAGGCCCTCGAGAGATACGTCTTTTGGACGTAATAGCTCTTTCTTTTGGGGGGTCTTTAGAGGTGCTTCTTTGTGTTTGGGTCAATGACTTGAGGCAGCCCTCAAGAACCGTCCCCATTTTCAACCATGGAAGGTCAGAAGAGAACAGCTCCCTCCAAGAAGACCCTCTTTTCCAGGGCCAGTCCCAGATTTAGAGAAGCCGTCCCGGTTTCTGATTTGATCCCGGAATGTCCCGCTTTTCCTTAGGACGTCCCTATTTTCATTGGAGAAATGTTGGAGGGGATAGCAGTTATCTGGCCCCCCGAGCCAAAGAGATAATTAACTATACAGTCTTTAGAAGACACGGGAAGGCAGGCCTGTATAGGGAAATTGTTTAATGTTTATTATGTTGGAAGCTGCTCAGAGTGGCTGGGGCAACCCAGTCAGATGGGCAGGGTAATAGAATATTAATAATTATGATTTTTATTAGGGTGCCAAACTGGTTCTTTGACCCAGGTGAAAGAAAGTCTGTTTTTATTATTAAGGAATAAGATGTCCCTGTTTTCATAGAAGGGAACGCAACAAGCCCCCTAGGGGGTTGCTACAAGTCCTGAATTTTCTGGACACGTCAGGGATTTAACTGGCGTCTGGGGGAACTTTTGGAAAATAGGCAACAGTGTCCGGGATGTTGAGGTCCCTGTGGAGATGCTAGTATTGAGTCAGTGGCTCATGTCCTTCTAGCTTGCACTCTATTTATAAAGCTCTGAGGAATGAGGTTATTACCCCTTTATTATTGCCCATGCTGGGGGTGCTCAACCATTGCTACTGTGTCCTTTCTTTTAGCAAGATGATCAGGTGACAGCAAAAACTGCAAGGTTTTTTAATGGGGGGGGGGTGATGAGAATAAGATCTATATTTGATTATGGTTGTAAACCCCTAACATATATTTTCTTTAATTATGTTTTTAACCTCTATTTTCAGTATTTTTATTTTATTCCTATGGCTAGTGGCTGATGCAAATAAAGATTCTTCTGATTATACACTGGTACTGGTTTGAATTAACTAAATACTGCTTTTTGTTTGATAGGTAGTTTGTTTTGTTAATTTTTCGGTTTTATTGTGCATTTTTCTTCTCTCTATTTCTTTTATATAATTCACATTTATTCTAGATGCTTGACAACTTGATTATGTATACTGTAATAACTACGTAAGATTAGTTTGTGGGGTTTTTTGTTTTGTTTTTTTGTATGTAATGTTTGTTTAATAACAGGGTTTTTAAAAAAAGATTCTTTTGATTCTGATGTTGAGGTCGATTGCCTAAAAAAGAAGAAGAAGATGAACTTTAGAGTTTCCTTTAAAAAGAGAGAAAGAGCTCAACAAGTTTGGAGTCCTGAGTTTTATTTCTAGAAAAATGGATGAAAATAAACTCAGGCAGCCAGAGGACTCCTCCTTCCCTTTCTGAGGAGGATTCCCCTTTGAGAGGAGAGGCAGCCGCTGCCCTGACTCATCCTCGCCCCCGCTTCTAAACCGCGTTCAAATCGAACCACCCTCCTTTTTACCTCACCGCCCGCCGCCTCCCTTTTCCCGCCCACCGCGCGCGCGCTCCCCGCCAACCGCCCATTGTTCTCCCGCCGCTTCCCTCCCCCTCCCACCCACTTCTTCCGTCCCAACCAATCGGCGTCTCCGGCGGTCGGGCGTGGGCGGGGCTTCCCGACCTGGCCTCGGCACCCGACTGAACTGACAACCGGCGCGCGCGGGGGGGGGGGGGCGGGTCCGAGCCGAGGGCCGGAGCGCGCGGCGCGAGAGCCGACGGCGCCGCTTTAAAAAGCGGGAGCCCCGCCGCCGGCCGGCTGCTTCTCTCGACTCCGCGCGCGACCCCAAGGCAACGGCAGCAGCAGCAGCGGCAGCAACAGCAGCCCTGGGCCTGGCTTCGCCTCGCCTCGCCTCCTCCAGCTACCTCCGCTCGGGGCTGGCAAGCCAATGAGGGCCCGGACTCCGGCCCTCGCCGCCTCAGGAGCCGCCGGGAGCCCCCCGTGCCGACCCCCAGCTCGCCTGGCTCGACGTGAGGCGGCTGCGCTGGACCCCCATGCGGCGCCTCCAGGAGAAATTCAGGAGGTGAGGCGCGCGCGCGCGCGCCTGGGCGTATGTGTGCGAGCGACAGATTTCATTTCTTGGGATATATATTCAGGGTTCTCTTCCCGGGATGATATTTTTCTCCGCTTAGGGACGAGGCGGATTCTTCTAGTGGATTTCCCTCCGAAGCCTTTGATCTCGCCCGCTCTTGGGGATCCCCTCCCCCCCCCTGCGTTCGTCTCCTCCCGTTAGCCCGGGCATCCAGATCACTTAATGCAGATAAGATACCCCCCCACACACACACTTTTAACATGGGGTGTTAAACCCACCTTCCTTGTCTCTAGTCGCAGCCTTTCTCAACCTGTGGGTCCCCAGATGTTGTTGAACTACAACTCCCATCACTCCTAGCTAGCAAGGCCAGAGCTCAGGGATGATTGGAGTTGTAGTCCAACAACATCTGGGGACCCCACAGGTTAAGAACCGCTGTGTGCTAGGCATGACCAAACTTGGCCCTCCAGATGTTTCGGGACGACAACTCCCATGCCTAGCTAACAGGACCAGTGGTCAGGGATGATGGGAATTGTAGTCCCAAAACATCTGGAGGGCCAAGTTTGGCCATGCCTGCAAGTCTAGTCTATTGAACCCCCTTCTCCTGCGCGCGCGCACACACACACACACACACACACACCACAGTTTCTCACCTTTTCTGTGCATGCATGTGGAGAGACTGCCCTGGTGCTTTTGCAGAACCCCAAAATGCTGTCGCCTAGGTTAGTTTATCCCTTACAAGGGTGCAAACTTGAATAAAATATTGGGGCTGGGGAGGGAGGGGCAGGTAAGCATCACATAATTGCATGATACGCCATTTGAATGGCAATGCTCAATGGCAATGGCAACTTTTTTGGGGGCGGCCCCTCTCAAATATTTTATGGGGGGCAAAGGGACCTTGGCATCTAGAAGTTGGCTCCTATGTCCCTTAGCCTGTTGTGATACTATCACAGATCTTAATTCCACACAGGGTAGACCTTGCCTAAACAAAGCAAAGTGTGGTTGTGCGGGTCGTGGAGAGATTGCAACAACAGAATTGAGTGGTGGTAAATATTATGAATGAGTTAAAACTGAGGGAGTGCTGTGAATGAAGTAATGTGTGTATGTGGCACCAGAGGAGGTGCTGGAAGTAGTTTCCTTTGATTGATGTGACGTAAAAGGGTGTAGCATGCAATCCTTTGTTTCCTATTTCTTTGACTCGTTTGCTTGGACACCCATGAGGGCCTTGGCTTATTCTCAAGAAATCAGTAGGAAGTTCTGTAGTTGATACAGATTTGATATTTCTTGTCTTGGAAAGTGCTTTGGTCTCCATCTATATAACATTCTCATAACAGTCTTTGTGCAAAAGAGCAGCTGAGTAGGACTGTCTGAGTACAAACAGGTTTAGGATTATGTGTGCTGTGTGAAAATCAATAGTGAGAGAGAGCACTGGAATTGGATAATTCAAATACAACTTCTCCAAGGTGGTGTGGAAAGGGTTGCATGTTTTGCAGGAACTGTAGAGCTGTTCTTTGGAAAATGAGCTGCTTTTCATTTAAATTTTCCTTAAGAGAGATCTTATTGTAGTTTATAATGTAGTGAATTTTCTGTTTCATTTTGCATCTCCTTCATGTTCCTGTTGTACCTTCATTGATGGGGTACAGATCCTTTTAACTCTCCCAGGGCTCTTCCCCATATTGCATTGTTCAGAAAGTCACACTTAAAATCACATTCTTAAAGTGGGGGTGCTCTGATAAAATTCTTTTATTTTCTAGAGGTGGGGAAAATCTCACATATTTACTTGCAAAAGCCAGTGGAATTTGATTGTGCATTCCTGCACTGTAGTAACATGCATTGTTCTTGTATGAGCAAAGCAGGAAGGTTGTTTTCATGCATCTGACCAGAAAGAAGTCACCTCCAAGATTAATCCCTTGAAGCAACAACACATTTACCCCAGATAAAACACTTGACTTGACCTATTGGGTCATATTCAACTAATGTTTGCTCAGAGTAGTCTTATAGTACTGTACCACCTTTACTGCCATTCTTCCTGAGAATGTTAGCACTGATCTTAGGGAGGCACGTGTTCCTGGCCCAAGGCTGGGTATGAAAGGCATCTGAAATTCAACCCCCTGCACTAATTTCATGCTCTTGCTTCTCTCCAATTCTTCCCATGATTCTGTATTTTCCTGTTCATCTGTGGTTTTCATGACACCCCCTACCGCTTTACCATAAGGGTAAAGCAAATAGAGTTAAGATAAACTCTTTGAGAATAAGAGCTGGGGTTCTGGGATTTTCAGAGAATGTGGGTATCCAGTACTGCACATTGCTGTTGTTTACTGGGCTCTTAAAACTTTATATGCAAGTCGAAGTCTTTGTTTGCACAATTTTCTCTCTTCGAAAGGTGGGTAGGAATTTGATGACTGAGAGAAGAGGTGAGTACAGTATACTGCTCTGCTTTTAGAAAGGAAATAGATCACAGTGAAAGATGAGGTTTTTCCATCTTCTGGAAGTGGGTGAAAGTTCATATATCCGGTGTTTGTCATACTCATGTTGGTTGAACTAAGCTTCTCTTTCACGTATGGCTGTTAGAGAGGATTTTCAGCATTTTTCTCCTCTGTTTTGAATGATTTGACTCTGCAGTGAGACAGGATTCATCTGTTTGTTTTGGCTATGTTACAGTCTAGAACTGGGAAAGAGGGGCAGCAAAGAATGTAAAAACAATTTGGAAATCATTAAAAAGGGGCAGAAATAGATTCTTGCTTAAATTAGGTCATTTCTGTCCAGCAATGTGTTGTTTCAGAAATGGAATTAAGATATTAGTAGGAATGTTTGTATTGCATAAAGAGGCTAATATCTGGAATTTAGATGTTTATGATATTTATCTTTTCCATTTGTACAGTATTGCTACTTCACTGCTTGCGAAATACATCTATTTGTGTATTTTTTTTTAAAGAAATCGAAATAGAAGCATAGGGGAAGGAGGGAGGTGTAGTTTAATGTTTGAGCCAGTTTTGTACAAGGTTCATCCCCATATTGATAAGCTTGCCTCCATCTGTTTTGCACTTGAGGCATACTGAAGCAATGGCTGCCTCTTTCCTCTTGGTTTCCCAGCTTTTCATTCTTACTTTGAACAGACCTTTCCTCTTTACTTGTATGACCCTGGAACTGTTGACTATGGTCAAGTAGGTATATTGTTAAAATTTGGGCTCGGGTAAAGAGGTATGGCAGTGTTGTATTTGATCTATTTCATTTCACTTTTTGATACATCCCCTGAGTTGTAGCCAACTAAATTCTACTCAAGAGTAGATTCATTGAAATCAATGGAGTTAAGTTAGTTATGCCCATTGAATTCAACGGGTATACTCTCATGTACAATTAACATTGAATTTGACTCTTTGTCAGAATGTTTTTGGCTAAAGCCAGAATCACCTTTCAGGTACAGGCAACAACCATTTTGCATGGGGGTTATTTTCCTGACCCCCACACGTGTTGGTGGAGCATGCATAAGTCTGCTTTTCCACCGCTTCACCCCCTTTTCCAGACACTTCTGGGTTGCAATGATGTGTGTGGTTGCGCACATATTGGACAAACATAAAATGGTCATTGCCTGTATATATGTTCCAGCACCCAAATTCTTGGGGCCAATATTAATTTTCTTTGTACCAGCCTTGGAGAAAACTAGGTGGTTCTTAAGTGTCGTTGGCTGTGGTACCTGCTAGAAGCTTTTACCAACACAACTAGCACACTCTAGCCATAATACCTCAAAAAGCTCATAACACAACTTGGGCACCAAATTATGACAATATGAGCTTTCTCTTTCAGTTATCCATACAGCTGGACACGAGGGCAACTGAGATCTAACCTCTGAACATTGACCTAAAAAAATACTATATTTCTATCTAGTAATCATTGCCCCTTTTATAGATAGGCAGGCACTAATCCATATGTGTTTATAGGTTTAAAGACATGTTTGAATCTGTAAGGAGAAAGATGCAAAGCTGTGCCTTCTGGCAGAGGGATGTTGCCAGACTGCAATATTGAGTTATTCAGTCCGCACAGCCAAAGACATCTTTGAGCAGCTGTACCTTTGTGGATTGTCAGGCAGCAAAAATCTTGGTGGTGGTGTGGCAATGGATAAAACACTGCAATTCTTCCAATGTTTTGACCCTCACAAAGAATGTTAATCACAATGGAGGAAAGTGGAAGATTTTTAGCTTAGAGTGGGGAATATTTTTCTACCTGAGGGCCACATTCGCCAGTGCTGGGTGTGGCCAGATGCACAAGTGAACAAAGTAGTGAATGCAAATTTACCATTGCACAGTCGGCTCGTTTTGTACACACACTTGCATAGCCTGTTGTATCCCCCATCCAAGCAAGGAAGAGGCGTTGCCTGAGTTAGGCAAGAGCACTCAAAGAGAGGGTGAAGCATAGGGTGTGTGTCTGGGGCAGGGGTGTAGCCTGGGTGTGGTGTGGTCTTGAGAGGCACTTCAAAGTCGGGAGTAAGGCTGATCACTTGTCACATTTGCCATGGTAAGAGTGGCATTGACAGAACTGTAGAAGCCTGAGCATGTGTAATTTAATACCTGTATCTGGAGCCATATTTGCAGAATGAAAACCCCTAAATCGGGATTTTCTCCAGATTGGTCGTTGCCCAGATTTATCACTAAAGAGAAGGTTTTCCAGGGCAAAAACCTCTTAGACCTGTGCACGGGACAAGTGCAAGTCTGAATGAGCCCTCTATATCCTCAGATGAGGCTTTTGGCAGCTGGGTGTAGCCTGGAGAATAAATTCCTGACATATAAGATCCTTCTTCATCAGATTCTTTTTTCCCCTCATCAGCTTTCCAAATTAAGAAACAGCAGGCTAAGTGTATAGCACAGTTGATATTGCCCTCACAACCTGAGGCTGTTACAAAAAGCAATTTAGCAAAACCATATCTTCCCCTTGCTTCCAAGGCTATTTAAAAATTGACTCCTTTCTTTTTAGCATGCACACTGAGCAATGTGTTATATAAACTCCTGTATGTGACTTTACTGGCACAGCATAAAAGAACTTGTATGAATACCCATTTCCCCATCTATTTTGTGTGTTACTTCTAGATTTTATTTTGTGTCTCTTAGATGGTGAGCCTGTGGGCAGAGACTGTCTTTCAAAAAATAAAGTGTGTATAGCTCTGCAAAACAAACTATTGTTATGAGTGGAAACAGGATATTGTCTGTCTCCACAAAGTTCAAAGAGTTTCTTTAAACAAATTATTTGTTAAGGCTGCAGTCGTAAACACATTAGCTAGGGAGCAGGCCCTACTGAATGCAGACTTAAAGCAGAGTCCTATACATGTTTATTTGGAGATAAGATGATAGGTTTTTAATAATTGTTGGTGTTTGCACCCATATGAGTTTTGTTGCCAAACTGCTAGATTGATTCTGTGGTCCTCTGCTGATATAACTGCAGATTTCAGATGGACTAAAACAGTCTGGTGTGTATTATCTACACTGTGACAATGTAATTTTTGAAAGCAAACAATTTTAGTGCAAACAGCTATCCATTTACTACTTTAAAATCATCACTTCAGTAATGCGGTTTCTAGCAAGAAATTTACCAAGTGGCACTGGCACTATAGTTGTTTATAGAGATTAGCACAAAATTTTATGCATGTTTTGGGAGTAAATAAAAATATATAGACTTTGGCTCACTAGTATTTGCAACTAGTATGTATTATGAAGCTTGTAATTATTTGGTCACCCAGTAAGGTAGAAAAATAGTATTTTCATATTGTACAGGCGGGGCACTGAGAAACAGAAACAAGATAACCTAGAAACAATAGAGAGATCTGCATAAAATTTTATATTCAGATGCAAAGTTATTCCTGTTCATAGCAAATGGTATTTGCATAGCCACAGTAGGACAGGCAGCAGAACTGAAGACTATAGTTAGAAACATTCATACTATTTCAGTCTACAAACCTTCTAGATGAGCCTCAGTGTATTTATTTGAGATAAATCCCATTGGGTTAAGCTAGATGTACTTCCCAGTAGTCCAAACAAAGTTAGGCTTTGGGGTTTAACTAGTCTGTTTGCTTATTTGCAATGGAATAACTCCATGGAATTTTGCAGGAGTGGAATGGAATGGGTTGCATACATCCGAAACACAGGTGGATATTTCAGTTTCAAATCTCAACCCTTGTACGGGTTTTGAAGGACACCATATTGAATGTTCAATGTGGCATCTCCCTTGAAGATTGAGACATCGGGGTGGAAGCTGGTGTGCATATCAGGACGGCTCTCTACATTTTGTGTACAAACCATAGTTTTATCCTATGTCTATTTTTGAAAGGGACCATGAATAAAACAAAATAGATTGTAAGATCATAACATAATATATGCACTGGTGAGTGAGATATTAAAATTAAAGTTGGTGTGTATGTTCAGGAGATAGTTATAAATTACATGTTAACGTATGAACTTGCCCCTTACCCCCATTTTGAAAAAAGGGTCCAGGAGCAAGTGAGATCTCTTAAACACTGCACTTCACTACTGTTGCTGTGGTGTAATCTTGCCACACTACTCCAGTTTGTATTATTATTATTAAATTTATATCCTGCCCATCTGGCTGGGTTTTCCCAGCCATTCTGTGCGGCTTACAACATATATAAAAATGCAACAAAATCTCTAGCAGTAAAAAAACCAAATAGCCTATAAAAGCAACAAACAAACCAATAAATCAATAGAAACCAATAATAATAATAATAACAGTAACAACAACAATAATAAACAGTTTACAGTTATGCCCGAATTAAAATATCTGCCAACCCCAACTAATCATTTAACCAACCCAACAAAAACAAAACAGAGAAACCAAAATTAGAACCGTTTAAAACATTTTAGCTAGTTGTCCCAACCCAAGAGTTCCAGCAATGTCCCTCCGGCCTGCCAGGAGCCCTTTAGCTATTCAGGGTAAGTCTGTACCCTACCCCCTAGGCCAGGTGGAAATGGGCCTTGCAACGGGAAGCAGGTCTTTCTTCCAGCCCTCATGGTGGCAGCAGAAGTCATAAAACCAGACTGAGCAAAAGCAGTGTTGCAGCATTTGTTTGCCAAATACTTCAGAGTTGTGCAATTTTTAAAAAAAGGAAAGTTACTGGTATGAGAGCTTCAATGTATTATCCTGATCATTGTGGTGTTGTAAGTGCCACACATAATTTCTTAATTTTATCATTTGGGGTGTTACTTGTTAAAGTATCCTTATTGGGTTCATAAAAACAGAATGGCCTGCTTAGTAGTTTCAAAAGTGTCTGTAAGCTTCCAGCATTTGCTGAAAGTCAATTGACAATTGGACAAGTGGTGTGTTTGGCCCAGTTATATGCTGATAATAAAGGTTACTGGTAACTGTAAAAGCTTGTGTTGGTGGTGTGATACCAAGACAACAGATGAAACCAGTTTCTCATATGCTTGTGACAAGAACACCTCTGTATGTGTCTCTCTCCTCCCCATTTGTGGAAACAAAGACAAAGTATCTGCAACCGCATTTAGTCATTGTTCTCTTTCATCCCTTCCATTTTTGTAAACCCAAGTAAGTCCATGGTGGTATATGAATAAATCAAAGGCTTGTGGCAGTCCGTTGAAGTCCCTAGGGCTTACAAAACCTTTTTTTAAAAAAAAAATGCCTGTGGTTGGAGGATGTGATGTGTATGTTGAGATTTTTATTTTATTCGTCATTCACGTAGGCAGCTAATTGAGAAGTAGGTCCCTTGACGACAAAATCTGACTTGCTTTCCTTGTCACGAGTAAAGAAAATACTGCTGCCTTTTGTACTGTAGGAAAAAGTGTGGAACACAGTGCTTCCAAATGATGCATTACATTTCTTCACCTCCCAATTAACCTTGGTCTAGGTCACAAACTGCTATTGCTGAGAGTTCTGAGCTTGTTCCTCTTCATCCTTTTAAGTTAACGGTTTGCCTCAGCGGTATGCTTTGCTTGTCTCAACAGATTCATGAACCACCCAGCTCCAGCAAATAGCCGTTACAAACCTACCTGCTATGAGCATGCTGCTAACTGTTACACTCATGCGGTAAGTAAATCAATCTATTGGCAGCACAATCAAAAGTAATTCTAATTCCCACCTGTGTAAGATTTTGTTTTATTCATAGTTTGAATACAGGCTGGTACTGCTGAATTGTCGTTAATACAGTTGAGACTGCTGCAATAAGTAAATGTTCTGGTACAACAGCAGAGCCCACACATTCCATTGATTGCTCATTCATTCATTCATTCATTCACTCATACATAATACATCCGATCTTTTTCCATTCTGCTCCATGTTTAGGAATCAACAGTTCACTAAAGCCTCACGAGGATCTACTTTCCCTAAACTAATAATTGCTTAAAGATTTTTCTCCCACTTTGGAGGATCTAGAGAGATTTATTTCAAAAATGTTCTGACACTCTTTTTTAAAAATAAGACAGCAGCAGTGTTTTAAATTGAAGCATATGTTCCATCTCAAAGTGGCTTCTAAGGCTGCCTAAAGTATTGTCCAACAAACAAAATATTTACTAGTCTTGCAGCCCACGCATACTGTTAGTAATCCATGGCCTAAAAAAGAAAAAGTACAAATTCTTATAAAGCTTTCCTATCCAGAACCTAAAATGAAATTATTTATTTCTCTCCAGGCTTTCTGCTGAACAAAACTCTGATTAATCTTTCAAACTAGGCTGCCTTAACTGTTGCGCACCACATATTATACCAGAGATTTTTGCTTATGTTTTGCCTTTTAAAAGTTCTAGTTCGTTCTGCTTTCAGGATAAAGGTAATGATTAAATTATTGCCAGAAAGAACTTGGTCTTTTGATTGTTGTTTATACTTTGAGTTTTATGTTTTGTTTTTTGTTTCATTTAGTAGCATTGATTCATTCTTTGCCAGCTCATGGTGAAATGTGTGGTTTATTCATAATACAGCCTTGGTGATGTTTGTCAGTAGTTTCCAGTGGGCCACAGACATCGGTAAAATGCAAATACAGTGGTACGTTGGTTTAAGAACAGCTCAGTTTATGAACAACTTGGATTAAGAATGCTGCAAACCCGGAAGTAGGTGTTTTGGTTTGTGAACTGTGCCTTGGAAGCAGAACATGTTCCGCTTCCTGTTGAGTGTAAATTGAGTCCCCCATGCTATGGGAAAGCATGCCTTGGTTTAAGAATGGGCTTCCGGAACGGATTAAGTTCGTAAACCAAGGTACCACTGTACATTTGTATGTTTAAATGTCAGGTTTCATAGAAGCACTACAGTGGACGTCAGTCCATGTGGTATCATAATGTGCTCCCAGTGTTCACTCTCACAGGAAGTGGGGCTGCTCTGAACCAGCTGATTCTTTTAAACTAGTATCAAGCAGATAATATTTCAATAACATAATGCATAGTAGCTTTTTTAAAAATTTAAAGGCCCGGGACATTAAGAGATGAATTACTTTTACCTTGCTGTCGAATGGATTGCTTTCCTGCTATAAAGCTGATAGTTTACAACATCTGCAATGTTTGTAAATTGGCATTAAGAAGGCATCTGAAATCACCTCTTGGCATCACAGTGCGCAGAAAGTTTTACCTTGGGTGTGTGCCATGGATCATGAGATACTGCAGCTCTTCCTCAGTTTTAGAGTATTTAATAAACTGTTACATTGGTGTTGTCAAAAAGCAAAATGATTCATTGGGCTGGAAAACCATCAAGCAGGTACCTATTGGGCAAGATGTTGAAATATTTTGGATGTCTCACTTTGTAGTTTGAAATCAATGAAACAGTTGCAACAAATCATAACGATAGCAATAGTAGTACCAATACTTTAGACTTTCAAGTAGTCACACTTCACCAACAATATCTAGTTGTGATCCTCACAACAACCTTTTAAGGTAAGCCAATATTATTGTGCTTAATGCAGGGTGTGAGGGGCTGGATGAGACTAAGAAAGAGAGGCTAGGTGGTCTCAACTAGTGAGTTCACAGTAGAGGAGAAATTCAGACAAGGACTTCCTGATTTGTAGCTCAGACTTTTAACACCGCATCCATCATTACTTTCCAAGCTCCCTCTTAAACTGAAAACTTGGTGGTATTTCTAAGGGTCATGCCTCGGTTCATAATTTTCCTTAAAAGAAATTCCTATCTGTAATTTTAAAAAAGTAGGAACAATGTACCTTTTTTTTTTTTTTTTTTTTGGCTTTATAAGATGCATCAGACCATAAGACGCACCTAGTTTTTGGAGGAGGAAAACAAGAGGGGAAAAATTCTGGTTTTTTTTTAATATAAATTTTTATTAATTTTCCAACATAAATAAAAAACAATACAATAAACAATACATAAACACACAAACATATAAACACGTATAATTTCACAACCTCTTTTTCATAAACCTTACTTCCCCGACTTCCCCATACCTCCCCCTTCTGCATCCCTATTTCAAAATTTCTTCAGCAACCCCTCGCTTCAATTGACTGATTACACATTTTCTCCCCCCCCCTTTCTTCTATTACTTAATCAATTTACAGCTGTAATTCTATATTTTCTTAACCTTGACAAGAGGGAAAAAATTCTGAATCCCAGAAGCCAGAACAGCAAGAGGGATTGCTGTGCAGCGAAAGCAACGATCCCTCTTGCTGTTGTGGCTTCTGGGATAGCTGCACAGCCTGCATTCGCTCCATAAGACGCACACACATTTCCCCTTACTTTTTAGGAGGGAAAAAGTGTGTCTTATAGAGCGAAAAATACAGTAAGTACCTAAGAGTGAGTAGGTTTGTCTGGAGAACTTGTAAAAATTCCAGCCTTCAGTAATAAGGCTAGAAAATACTCTTCGATTATTGAAAAGGCTTCTGATTAAAATGAAACACAAAGGGGTAGCAGAAGAGGAACCCTGATCTCATAATAAAAATATCTTCTGTAAAATCTGCAACTTGAAAGGCCTTCCTTATCCCAGTCATGCAGTTTCTCCATTTCCACTTCCTATTTTAGTAGCTTTCATTATTTTGAAATTCAAATTGCTGCAGCTGCTGTTGACCTTGGAAGTAGCATTGAGGTTGACTTGTATAACAAGTTGTTGTTTGAGTGTTTTAAAGGGCGGGGAGTAAATCAGGACGTTATTTATACATCAGTGTGTCTGCATTTGTGTTAGTCCTTCTCTAAGCACTTTGCAGTTTTTGCTTGCACAGTTAACTTTAACAAAGTGTTATTTCCAGCATATTTTAATCCTAGATACAATATACCTTCTGACATTTTAGCACAGCGTTGGGATGGGATGGGTGGGTGACACAGCAGTTCTGTGACCTTCAGCCTAAGCAAATTCTTAAAAGTCTTACTGATGTCTCTGATGTAGATATGTCTCTCTCTTCCATTATAAGACAGAAATAACAATGTCTTTTCAACTGTAACAAACCTGGGTATAATGGACAACTTATAAAAACCACTAGTTCTTTTTACTCCTCTTTGAAGCAAAAGGTAGATAGTAGGTGACTGGGGCCTAGGCATAGCAAGTAGAATGTTAAATGAGGTTTGGTAGACTAGCAAATAAACATGTTCTGTTGTTTCCTTAGTTTCTCATTGTTCCAGCCATTGTGGGTAGTGCCCTGCTCCATAGGCTCTCTGATGATCGATGGGAAAAGATAACAGCATGGATGTATGGGATTGGTCTCTGTGCACTGTTCATCGTTTCCACAGTGTTTCATATAATTTCCTGGAAAAAGAGTCATTTAAGGTATAAATCAGGTATTCATTTGGGGTTCATTCGTGCTGCCGTGCACACAACTTGCTGCTTGTAAATTAGGTTGTGATTTATCCGTGTTGCAGCCATCACTGCCGTTCTGCTCATGCAACAGACATCTGCTTGAGCAGCAGAACTTCCTCTCCCATCCCTTGCACCCCTGCATGCACCCTCAAAAACTACTCCAGAGAGTTAGAGCAGAGGTGAAGGCCACGCAGGGAGAAGAAAGGGAAGTCCTGTTGCAGGAATAGATTGCCGCCTCTGTGCCCTTGGATGTAACTCTCCTTGCCCAGAGGAGGTTGGGATGATTTACCGTAGTCACTCTGGGTAATAAGAGTTTTCCTGCTTGAGGATTCTACTGAATCTTGCGCATTATTGGTCTTAAAAATGTTACGTGTATAAAGTTTCGGAGTAGATTAGTGAAAGACACAAGAAGGAAAAGATTTGTCATTGTGCTGCTACTTTTACAGTATAGCCACAGACCACAAAACATTTATTTAAGGCATCTGTATCCAATCTGCTGCACAGGTACAGGAGAGGAAGGAAGGGATGCACTACCTGTGCTGCTTCAGCACAGGTAATGCAGCAGCAGGTAGTGCATCCCTTCCTTCCTCTCCCACACACTGTTTCTGTACTTCTTCACAAGGTGTAGATGAACGCAAACTGTATTTGCACAGGATTCCCTGACTTTCTAAGTGTCTGTCTGTCTATCTGACTTATCTATCTACATACATATCTATCATGTGATATGTTGGGATTGTGATTGGCTTCTTTAGCCTTAGGTGAACAGCAAAATACCTTCAGTAAAACTAAGATTTAGGGCTACCTGTTCCTGAGGAAAGGAACTCTGTGGCATGCCTACCATCCTGCTTTTAGATTTTTTAGAATAATGTTTCATATTGGGTAATGTTTCTAGTAACATACCGATTTTTTTAAAGTGATCTGTTCCCTTGTTTGCCTTTCCATTTAGGACAATGGAGCACTGCTTTCATATGTGTGACAGAGTGATGATCTATATCTTCATTGCAGCATCATATGCACCATGGTAAGGGTTAAAAATGTGTACTTACTGATAGGACGAAATGGCGATGGCATATTATCAGTGACAGCTTCCACTTAATGGATTGGTTGACTAATTGCTCATGGCCTAATCTGCTGAGAGTTAGAAGCAGGGCAGTGAAATCCTTTTTCCATTTAATAAATAAGGGCTTTGCATTTTTGACAAAGCTGTTCTGATCCATCAAGGACAACGTGCATACATAAGGAGGCTTCTCCTTAGTCATCATCTGCATTCTTGGTAACTACATGGAAAACAGTGTGTTGCAGATGTACAGGGGCCAGGATGGTTCATATATGACTATAGTAACTGATACTGCTTTTCAGTTCTGCTCTCCCAAAACATCAGTGATCTTAATAGGATTTATAGCATGTAGGGAGTTACTCAATTGTATTGCTTACAGTAGGGCCCCCCGGCCTTTTGGGGCCTGGGGCGCATTTGAAAATCAAAGTAATTGTTGTGGGCACCACAAATTACCCGTTTCACACAAGGAAAACTGGCAATACTCAGGACCTAACCCTGCCGCCATACAAACAAAAAGCCTATGACACTCCACAGCAAATAAAACAAAAAAACAGGCAGCACCCCCCCCCCAAAAAAATAGCAACCCAGAAAACAACCCCCAAAGGGACCAAAACACCTAGAACCCGGGGTGCAGGGGAGGCACCAGTGGGATATCTGAGGGCATCATGGTTGCAATAAATTCCTTAAAGTTGTTGTAAATTGTTTTATTAGTAAATTCTTTAAAGTTGTTGTAAGCCACCTCAAGAGTAAAAAATAAAAAAAATTGCTGTCAAGCTGATGGTTAAAACGAAATATTTGCTGTAAAATGTAAAAACTTCATAGGTATCATCTTTGCACACATCAATATTTTAAATTTACTGAACTAATTTGGAAAAAAATACCTCATGAATTGAATGGTGTAGAAATGAATATCTCTGTCTGAGTAGTTTTAATCCTTTTGTTATATCTGCACGTGGAATACAAATCGTCTTTGATTTGATCTGCCGTGAGTTCTGCATTTCATTTGATCACCTTAATATTTTTTTTAGGTTAAATCTTCGTGAGCTTGGACCTCTGGCCTCCCATATGCGATGGTTTATCTGGTTGATGGCTGCTGGTGGAGCCATTTATGTGTTTCTCTACCATGAGAAGTAAGACAACATTGTGATTCGTAGTTGAATTGGCGTTTCGTAGACTTGGAATCTGTGCAGATGTAAATATTAGTCCTGGTTTTTGGAACTGGGACCAGTTCAAGTTAAGGCCAAGGTTGTGAGCTGGAAATCCAGCATTCCCATAAGTGGAGTTAGGACATGTTTAACTGAGTTTAGCAATGATAAGGCATAATGTTGAAGCAGGATAGAAGAGAGGAGGACTGGAGCCCTTATCCCCATTAGCCTGCTTCTGATTTCTGAACCATGGTTAAAACGTCAACACAGAACTCTAATATGTGTACTTATGATTTTGAAAATGGCAAAAATACATAAATGGAAGGGTATCGTGACTTGTGGAGGAACATTCTACATTTGGAGTGACACCTCTTCTTTGTGTGTGTATTTTATACGTGGTGTTTCCTTGTAAGAAAAATTGGAACAGATAGTCATCTTGCTTATTTTTATTTAATGAAAAACAAAACAGTTTTAACATAAGTGTATTCTCTTATCTCTTTTGAGAAACACAGACTGAAAAGGCTGAATTAATAGCCAGGCAGTCTTATTACATGTTGGCACCAGGCACATCACCAGAGTGTAGAAAATTACTCCCTTTCACTTGTGAGATTTCTTTTTGATAAATAATTCAATATGAGTGGGTGAAAAGAACCTGGATTTCTATCAAAGAAATAGAAACTCTGGGTGCAATCCATCTTCTATTCCACCGAGTGGAGACAGACTGTCTGCTTCTGATATTTGATATTTATCATTTTCTAGCAAGATTAATAGGTGTAAAAATTCTAGCCACATCAACAAGAGGAAGGCAGATTCTCTTAACGTATGTCCCTGCTCCTTTTCACCTCACCCAAATTTCCTCACCCCACCTCCCAGCTTTTTTGCTTTCGGCTGCCCGAAAGATCTCTGTTTTCTCTGGAGGATATCTTTCCAATGCAGGGACACGCTGGGCCGTCAAAGGATAAAGCCTTCCTTTTTGATATCTGTTGGACATTTGTTTTTCCAGATAATGGAATGCTGAACAAAAATAATATTTCCATTCTGTGGAAGCCCAGTGCAGTAGAGGATATAACAAAAGATGTGCCACTAAAATTGGCAATGTATTGCTGAGAGAGATAAATGTATGCAAGTGAAAACTGCTGTCTTTTTGAGGCGGGAATGCCTGTTTCTTTTGCTTGGTTGCAGGCTTACTTTACTTTATTTTTGTAGGTATAAAATTGTGGAGCTCTTCTTCTATCTAGCAATGGGCTTTTCTCCTGCTCTAGTCGTGACCTCCATGGTAAGTATGATTGCTAAAGAATTTTAAAATCTAAATCTTGGGAGCTATTATTAATACTAATTATAGGTTTGTTTTTAAAAAAAGACTTCTGTATTCATTTAGATCTTTGCTGTGTATCTGTTGCCTAACTTTTTCTTTTCCCCTCCAATTTTTAAAAACTCTAAAAACAACACTAGTAGCAGCATCCACTGTGGTGGAAGTGGAGCTGCCATCCCAACCCCAGTATCTCTGCAACTTACCTGGATGGGGCCAACTAGCAGCAGCGAGGTTGGGGTCGCATGGATGCCCTGGCAGAACCAATCAGATGCGGGTGCATTCATGCAGCCCCAACCTTGCCCCAGACCCTCCTAGATAAGCTACAGCGACATTGGTGTAGGGAAGATAACACCATGGCTCCATCCCACCACTGCTGGCAAATGTATTCTCCAGTGAAGCAGGCACCAACTTAAGGCATCCTGTTTAACGTAGCAGAATGATTATATATGGCACCATCCAAATGTCTATAGATTAACAGTGTTGGCCCATATATGCAGTACAGTGGTACCTCGGGTTAAGAACTTAATTCGTTCTGGAGGTCCGTTCTTAACCTGAAACTGTTCTTAACCTGAGGTACCACTTTAGCTAATGGGGCCACCACGCCGCCGCTGCGCAATTTCTGTTCTCATCCTGGAGCAAAGTTCTTAACTCGAGGTACTATTTCTGGGTTAGCGGAGTCTGTAACCCGAGGTACCACTGTATTGTCAGTAAAGGCAATGGAATCTGGGATATACAGTCGTACCTTGGAAGTCAAATGGAATCCGTTCCGGAAGTCTGTTCGACTTCCAAAATGTCTGAAAACCAAATTGCAGCTTCTGATTGGCTGCAGGAAGCTCTGGCAGCCAATCGGAAGCCGTAGAAGCCCCGTCAGACGTTCGGGTTCCAAAAGAACATTCGCAAACTGGAACAATCATTTCTGGGTTTGCGGTGTTCGGGAGCCAGAACATACGAGTTCCAGGGCGTTTGACAACTAAGGTACGACTGTACTGCTAGAGCCTAGATAAACCAGCAAGGCCACTCTTGTGTTCTTAGCAGATTGAGATGGTTTCTTGCTTGATGGAGCAGCATGCAATGTTTTTTCATTGGTTTTTAAGCAGTATATTGATAAATTACTCTTGGTTTGTCAGATACGCAAAGCGGATGCAATTAATTTCACTTTCACATATCCATTCAATTAAACTTCCATTACATTCACGTAAGAATATTATTTGGACTAACGCAGCTAACCTTTTGGAAATGGTTTCAGTTTGGCTCAGCTTGTAAGCCTTGGGATAAGAAGGATGTGATTAAGAATAGATGTTGCTGGAACTGCAGCCAGAAATGGTAGCAAACTGGTGCAATATATATAAATTGTAGACATGAAAAAAGGTTGGAATATTCCATCCCCACCCCCAGTGTGTGGCTTCACACCAAGGATGTTAGCATGTGAAGAGTTGCCACTTGGTCGCTTCAACCTGAGTGAATGGTCAACCAATTGGCAGATGAGATTTGATATAACTAAATATAAAAAGGTACACACTAGAGCAATATATCCCAACTTAACATATGCACTGATATGATCTGAGTTGACTTGTCATTCTCCAGAAAAAGAATCTTGGTACAGTGGTAGATAGTTTAATGGTGAAAGCAACTGAGTCTATGCTGACGGGAAAAGGCCAATTATGTGTCAAGTGGTATTAGTAAGAAAATGGAAAATGAAATTGCCAATATTGCAATGCCTTTCTGTACAGTTACGATGTAGCTGCACTTTGAATACTATCTACTGCTCTGGTTACCCTATATAAAAATGGATATCTAGGTTTGAAAAGATGCATAAAGGCAAGCAACACTGTCAAAATGTTGCCGCACCTTTTTTTAGAGAAAATGTTAAAGCAATAGAATCTTATTATTTTGGCATAGTGTGGGGGAAGGAAGAGAGAACAAAGACAGGGAACAACATAATAGTCTTTATAAGCCTCAATTAATACAGTGGAGACTGGATAAAGTGGTGCTTCTATCTCCATTGCATTACGACTTTGAGTCACCCAGAAAATTTGCAATAGATTTAGGAGAGACAAACAAAATTACTTTACACAGTGCAGGATTCATTTGTGGAATTTTCTACTGCTAGGTGAGATGATGGTTCCTGGATTAGATGGGTTTTAAAAGTGGGTAAGACCAGTTCTTCTGGAATTTTTCTAAAGGCCATGATAGCTAAATGGAACCCTTCATGTTCAGAGCCCGCATGCCAGCAAATACCAGTTTGCTGGTATAGCAGGATAAGCTGTTGTGTTCAAGCCCTGCTTGTAGCCTTTCCAGAAGTCTTTTGCCAGCTGCCATGGGAACGGGATGAAGGACTACATGGCAACTCCACCTGAAGCTGCAGGAACAGCTCTGTGCTAACACTCCTTAATAGTTTGGCAGCTAATGCTTGTCTGTGTATACAGTCTCAGTGGGCGTGATATTGCTGTACCGCTCAGTAGGGGGAGTAGAATGTTATGACCAGCCTCATTCTCTCACAAAGAGTGCTTAAAAAATAAAATAAAAACTTTATTAATCCACAGAACAACACCGATGGACTTCAAGAACTTGCTTGGGGAGGCTTAATTTATTGTATGGGAGTGATCTTCTTCAAGAGCGATGGGATCATTCCATTTGCCCACGCCATCTGGCATCTGTTTGTCGCCACGGCTGCTGCAGTTCATTACTACGCTATCTGGAAGTACCTTTACAAAAGTCCTGCAGAAATCATCCGTCACTTATGATATTAAATACACAAGACACGCACACCTTCGAGCTGCACTATGCCTCCGACTCAGTATTACTTGGGTAAAAAAAGAAATTCTGGGGAAGTGGGGAAAATATTGCACAGGGCGGGGGTGGGAATGCACTGACTGATAGTTTTTCAAACACATTTACTGTGAACTAAAGTGACAAAAATGTGTCCTTGAATTGCTGTTCATATATCAAGTCCTGGGCACACTCCCCCACATGCATTTTTCTTGTGGAAGCCCCTAGTGGAATGAATGGGGAAAGCGCAAAATCACTGTACAAGGCCCATTCTTTTCAGCTGGGGTTTCCACAGAAGCATTTCCCTTTCGTATTGCATCTGCTGTCCGTCAGCAGAAGCTACACTCCAGCACACAAAGTTTAGTGCACTTAATCCAATTGGGTGTAAGCATGCCTAACTTTGTTTGTGGTTTAAAACACCATGCTGCATTATTAATAGTCCATTCTACATTAACAGGGAAAACAGTGTAAAAATGTTTGGTGGCCTGATGTTTACAGATTCTTTCTTTTTTTTTTAAGGTGTATTTAATGGGTTTAATTTCTTCGGTTTTTAAACTGCATAAACTTTTTGAAATGACAGTTTTGAATTGAGGAAGTTGATGTAACAGCAAATACTTAATTCTTTTCTTTTTTAAAGTTGCTTTCTACCACTTTTTCACAAACAATTTAATAAAACGCAAATCATGGAGAGATAAGTTTAAGCTTCCTCCTCCCCCCACCACTTGTACTGATACAACTTTTTATATAAAAATGTTTTTTAAAAATAATTTTAAAAGTATATGCAGCTGCTGTTGTGCAGTTGCAGCTGCAGTGAAACTTTGCAAGAAAACAACTACATTCCACATACTGTCCTGACCTTATATACCTCTTCCAAAGCTTTTTATTAAAAGTGTGTGAATGATCATTATGAAATTTCAAAATTAGCTCTGCCAAGCTCTTACCTAAAAACCTGCTACCCTCCACATTTAATTTAATTATCAGATTTGGATTTATTAAAAAAAAATAGTGCTAACTAATTCAAAAAACCCATCCCACTGTGCCATTTCTAGACATAGATGCATGTGTTTATGTGAAAGCACTCTGGAAATAATTTGCTCTTGTAATACAGGTGGTTAGCAATTAGCAGTAAAAAAAATGAAATTACTCGTAAAGCGTTGGTAATTTTGGGAGGTGCCTAAGAGACTGTTGCTTAAATAATGAGGCTTACAGAGCAGTCCATTTGTATACTAACCTGGGAGTAAATCTCATTGTGTTCAGTGGGGCTTTCTCCCTAGCAAGTGTTCGGGATTGCAAGTTGAGGCAAATGACTCCCAGAGGAAGACTGTGGGAAGCAAATACCTTGCTCTTTCTCTCATTTTCTAAAACTTATCCTATTAACAGTTGTTTATAAAATTTTGAGTATTAATAGTAGTTCATCACACACCCAAATGGCCTTTTCAGGGAGGGAAGCTTGAAGAACTAGATAGGTCTCATCGGTCAGGGACTTGGTAGCGAAACTGGGCTTTAAATGTGCTGCTCTTTAGCATCTGGATCAATGAACTGTGGTAGCAATTTGATTGTAGAGATTGTGTATTAAGTAACAAGATGTTAGAATCTCCGTTGTGATGATTGCTGTCCAGTTACTGTAGCATGTCCCACTGTATTATGAATGTCTTATATTAAGATTGAATTTATTCTTTTTCTAACTTGCTCTTTTTTCATATCAGTGTTTTAAAAACTAAAACGGAACATGATGCCTTTTTCAGATTTTATCTGGATATTTTGTCTGTTGGACCAGTAGATATGTACTCTGGGGATGGGAGCTTCCTCCCCAAGGTAATATGTAATTCTCTTCTAGATCTGCTGGTGCGTTGTTACATATATTAGAATTGGGTGCACTTGTATACAATTTGCAAGAAGGGGCAAATGCTCAGATTAAAGTGGGGCGTTGGAAGCTTGGCTTCCACACCGTATTAGTGGGTGACTACAAAATTGTCCCACATCAGGGACACTTCCAAAATTCTTCAGGGCTCCAGGATTTGCATCTGGCTCTGGCAAAGTGGTTGTTGTGTGCCTCTCTTGTCAGTATTGTAAGGTTCCACGTCATTGCAAGAGAATGGAGAAGTTGACACAAAGATCTCATGTGAATATTGGAATCCCTGAATTGGAGTAGAACACGCTTATCTTCTGAGCAGCATGCAAACGAAACAGCAAAACAGAAAATATTTTCTGTGACCGCCCTGGAACATCTGAATGCCTCAGTTGTCTTTGTTGTCGTCTTATTTTCTTGTTTCAACTGATGTGTCTGACTTTAATATATTCACTTTTTGTGAGTTCTTGTATTCTGTCCAAGTGCAGTACTGTTGAGACCACTGAAATGTGTACAAGCTCTGGTTTTTTGTCAGAAACTATGAAACTAGCTCCAATTAATTCCGCTATATTCATAATGATTTCTTGTGGTCTTTTTAATGTGTTTGTTTTTACGAGTGAAAAGTGTTTTGGTTAAAAAGAAGAAGAAAAAGAACTGAACTCGCCAAAAAAGACTTTGAATCCAGTCTAGCTCCTACAAGTTTAAATGTAACTAGATGAATGCAAATAAACATTTTGTGCAATTTGGAAATTTGTATTGTCCTTGTCAAATTGGGTCACAAAAGCCTTCACTGCTGCTCTTTCCTCATGGTGAATATATCCTGATCAAGATTGTGGCCAGTCTAGACAACCATGCAACTTCATATACACAGTCTGACTTTAGTTTTGTGATGAAGATCACAACCACTAGACTAGCTCTAGAAAATTCAGAAATATCTATGCAGATGCAAAGTCTAAATTTTTTTGAGTGCACAGATAATCCCTCTAAAGGGGAGCATCCTGTTTTCACCAGTACTTCGGTACAATATGGCAAATTGCTGCTTCCCCCTATTCTCCCCACTGAAAACATCTTGCAGCTGTTTCCCTAATTGCACCCCAAAATTTTCAAAACAGCCTTACCCTATGGTCAGTAAGCTAGCCTACATCCCCTCTAAATCCCTTCACTAAAAAGAGTTATCCACCATTGTCGGTTCTGGGCCACAGTCTTGCCATATTGTCTTCAGATCATGTCAGTTTCTTTTAAAAACCCATTTTCATAGATTTTGAAGAAGAAGAGGAGGAGGAGTTTGAATTTGATATTGTGCTTTATCACTACCCGAAGGAGTCTCAAAGCGGCTAACATTCTCCTTTCCCTTCCTCCCCCACAACAAACACACTGTGAGTGGGGCTGAGAGACTTCAGAGAAGTGTGACTAGTCCAAGGTCACCGAGCAGCTGCATGTGGAGGAGCGGAGATGCGAACCCGGTTCCCCAGATTGCGAATCTACCGCTCTTAACCACTACACCACACTGGCTCTTTTAAGATCCTGGGTTGTGTTGCCTCTGTTCTATACAGCATCAGGCATGATGGCACTGTGTTTATGGTAACCAAAACAGTTCTTTGTTTAATCTCAGGAAAGGATGCTTGCTGCCTTCATTCAATTTAAGTCTCAAGTGCTTATTAAAAGTGTGTGTTTGAATGTCCCTCTCATTATTGAACATTCAGCTGCTCCTGCCTTAAGACACCCATCCACTTGTTTAAAGGCATTATAATTAATCAGTAATTGTATGCTTCACTTTTGTTCCCCTTTGCCTATATATTCTGTGTAAATAAAAGTGACGCACAGATTTGGGTGGTGGTATACAAAGCCCGGGACGCGGGTGGCGCTGTGGGTAAAAGCCTCAGCGCCTAGGGCTTGCCGATCGAAAGGTCGGCGGTTTGAATCCCCGCGGCGGGGTGCGCTCCCGTTGCTCGGTCCCAGCGCCTGCCAACCTAGCAGTTCGAAAGCACCCCCGGGTGCAAGTAGATAAATAGGGACCGCTTTCTAGCGGGAAGGTAAACAGCATTTCCGTGTGCGGCTCTGGCTCGCCAGAGCAGCGATGTCACGCTGGCCACGTGACCCGGAAGTGTCTCTGGACAGCGCTGGCCCCCGGCCTCTTGAGTGAGATGGGCGCACAACCTCAGAGTCTGGCAAGACTGGCCCGTACGGGCAGGGGTACCTTTACCTTTATACAAAGCCCTTGACCCACTGTGACATTACAACCGATAACAATCTTTTTGCAATTTCCTTGATGTTAGCTGAGTTACCTGGATGTCAATTGCCATCTCTTGAGTCCTACACAGCAGGAAGTTTCTACCAAATCTCAGGAGGCTTCAATGGCGACAGCAACTGACCGCTAAATCCGTTTGCTGCTATGTTTAACGTAAGCCAGCAGGAGAGGCGACTCGGATACATTTGGAAATCTGCTTTTGCACTTTACGTAGCATCATGATTTTTTCGAATGTGCCTTGCACAAGTGGCCGAATGATGTTGCTTGTTCACTTTAATCACTAAAACCTTTCTTTGGTGACGGAAGCAAATTATTTCTGAAATTGCATGCTTGGGCAAGTTGAGAACACTGAGGAAGTGCAATGCTACCACAAGACCGTAAAGAAGAAATGGTCTATTCTTAAATATAGCCTCCCTAATGAAGTCATTCCTGGTTGCTATCATAGAATTTTAGAGTTTGAAGGGACCATGTGGGTCATTTAAGCCAACTCTTCAATGCAGGAATCTTTTGCCCAGTGTAGGACTTGAACCCTCAACTCTGAGATTAAACGTCTTGTGCTCTACCAGCTGAGCTATCTGAATCATCACACTGCCCCATTTGTAAGGGGTCTTGCTTTTAATAGTGTGGAAATCAAAACATATCATTTGAAACATGCCAACATCACTTTTTTTTTCTGATACGCATATCGAGAGAATCACTGCCCATCTGTGCCATGGTGTTCTGAACATTGTGCAGAGTGCCGATCACACAGCAGTTGACACGAAACAAGCATGCCACACACTTCCTCAAATACACTGCAAAGTTAACAAATGTTGCATGAAGATTTCAGCAAGTAACTAAAATATATTTGCCCTTTTGACATCAGCTTGCCTGGCTGTTATTTTGCTTTAGTGGCACTCTGGCTACATGGGTAAGAACAGTTTGGCACAACTTGGTTCTTGTGGCTAGGGCAGAATATGAACCAAACAAACGGCACCCTCGCACACACTGTAATATGTAATCATTTGTTACACACACCAAAGGTTTTCAACCTTTTTGGGTCCACTGCTCCCTTGACCAACTACATTCTTTTTGCAGCACCCCTGTGGGGCTCAGGAGCCCAGTTATGTCAGTTATGCAGAGCTGGCAGCCTCTCGCCCTTTTTCAAACACCCTTGTGGAGTGTTTCTTCAGCCTCCCCTCTTTCCTAGGGAGTCCCCTGGGCAGCTGCAGCTGCCACCCCTGGTCCCTGAGCTGCCCCCTACCCCAAAGAGAGGTGCCTCCTCACACTGCCCCACAGGGCCCTGGGAAGCACCCCCTGGCCTGCCCCAGAGGGACCATTCACCCAGGGAGCTTGTAGCCAGGGCTGCTGCAACAAACAGCTGAGCAAGCCTTTGGGAGGAGAGGGCATCAAGAGGAAGAGAGGGAAGGGAAGAGGGACAGAGGCCAGGGTTGCCCCCAGCACCCCTGACCATCATTCAAGGCACCCCACAGCACATTGGTTGAAAACCATTGACATACACACTTCAACTGCTAACCAGAGCAAAGTTTGTTAGCTTTAATATTGAAGCCCAAGTTTATTGATTTCTCTGACAATAGGTCTCCCCCTCCTTTCAAATGTCAAGACATGGATACATAATTCAACTTCCGGGTTAGCGCGATTGGCTAATGGCGGATTCCCTCCGAGCTCCGGAGGGAATCGGCTCTGCTGGAGACGGGTCCTGTCGCGGCGGCGATGCGGGGACCCTCAGAAACCGCAGGCGCTGAAGCCTGCGGACTTGGCGCTGAAGCCTGCGGACATAATTCTCAGGTGACAAAGCAGGCTACCTTTAAAAATCAAACTACAGTAGTACCTTGGTTTACAACCATAATCCATTCTGAAGGTCCGTTTTGTAAACCAAAACAGGTTGTGACCCAAGGCGCGCTTTTGCCAATGGGGCCTCCAAAAGAAAAATTTGTTCGTAATAAAAAAAAGGGGTTGTAATCCAAAAAAAGGTTACCGGGACACGCACTTCTGAATTTGACATGTTTGTCATCCAAAACTTATGAAAACCAAGGTACCACTATACTCCTAATGGTGTACAGAAGAAGGCTGATAATGTCATCATTTCCAGATAACCCATTTCTTGACCAGAGAACTCATCCTGATTTTACTTGCATAAAGTTTGCAGGGAGGTTATATGGCATTGGCTGATTGAGCATCATTCCTGATTTGTTTGCAGGGAGGTTATCCCACACTTTCCATAACACTTTCCTGTCACTTTCCTTCCCACAAAATTGCTAGGTGGGGTGGAAAGAATCCACTTTAGTTGGGGAATCTGATGCAGTGATCTCTTATTTTGTGGGTGGGATTCTGTCTCGATGCAGCCTATGTATAGCTGTATTTTAATTACACAGAAAATCTTTTTTTTAAGAGATGTTGATGGACTACAACTCCCATCATCCCTAGTCAGAAGGGATGGTGGGAGTTGTAGTTCCAACAACATCTCGGGACCCAAGGTTAAGAAAGGCTGCTCTAATCCCTATTTAAAGCCACCAAAATAGTCCCATATCAGGAGGGGTCAACCTCTAGTCTTCTAGATGTTGGTGAACTACAACTCCCATCATCCTTGACCAGCAGTCATGTGTGCTGGGGCCAATGGAAGCTGTAGTCCAGGAACATCTGGAGGACCAGAGGCTCTCCCACCTCTTCAACAGGTAGTTAGCTTGGGTGGAGGTTTTAGAATTGAATGTGCAGTGATCTTAATGAATGGTTCATTTTTAAATCATGTCACCCTCCCACAAGGAATTCAGGAAGTGGGAATTCACACATTCCTGCCCTTTTCACATCAGGGCTGAAATATACTCAGAGTTGAGAGTGGATTTCATGCTCTTTATTCAGCTCATAGTGGTGAAGAGGAATGGAAGTTCCCCCAGAATGTCTGCTTTATATACATTATTTACACAATGGGCCCCACATGATTGGCTAATTCCGGGATTCTCCTGTAGGCCAATCAGGTTGCGGATTCACTTCCACCTGGAGCCAGATTGGGTGGCTCCTGTGAACCAGTCAGACTGCTGCATTTTGGATCCTATTCAACTCAGTACATAACAAGGGCATTTTTTCTCCATGTTCATGCCGGAATATTTGCTTTCCTTCTCTCCCAACAGTGAAATGTGACCGAGACTGTGAATGAATCTGCCTGAGGGATTGAGATAGACGATGGTTGAATATGTAGCTCTTGAATGACCCCTTGTGTAAAGAGAGAGGACTGCCTTCCTTGCTTAGATGAGGGGAAAGAGCTACAAAAAACATGCGCACAACACACATTAATGATATTCAGTGGTAATTTTAAAAAAGGGTATAATTATCAGATCAAACCGTTTGCCACAAGAGGGCACCAGCCACTGTATAAATCTTGAAAAGAAATACTGTACTGAACATGGATGGAGTTTTCAGAAACTTGCCTTCCATACAACACTTTCCCCAGTCATTCTCTTCTTAAATTATCCTGAAACATACTTTTTACAAAGTAAATGTGGAGGTGGGGAACAAGACTGCACAGCTCCATGGCCTTGTCTTGTGCCTGCATATAACACTAGGGTTATAACTTTTTTACAACCTCATGTTCCTGTAACTAAGTTAGAAGAACTTTTGCTGAAAAACAAAGGAACGAACTGTCATTTCTAAATCTTGTGAAATAAGGCCACCCCGAAATCAATAAATTGATTTTTGTATATGTATACGTAACTGTAATGTGCATAATTATGTAATGTGCATAGCATGTATACAGGAAAAATAGAGCTTGCAATTTTCCTAATACTTGTACTGCTGATCTGCAGCAGCTTTAGACAGGTCCATGATAAACCCCAAACAAGAGGAATATACATTTACAGTTTAGTTCAGCCAGGACTATATCACTCCAGCCTGAAAGCCTAAATGTTTCTACATGTAGAAAGCTTCCTGAGCTTTAAGAAGGAAGAAACTGGCACTCCAGAATGAAACATTAGCGTACTTCTCTCCCATATGCACCATTTCCTACATGGATGTAGAAAAGGGGATTCAAACATGCATTCTCCCACCTGTGGGATAAATAATAATAATTATTATTATTTATTATTTATACCCTGCCCATCTGACTGGGTTTCCCCAGCCACTCTGGGCGGCTCCCAACAGAATATTAAAAACATGATACAACATCAAACATTAAAAACTTCCCTAAACAGGGCTGCCTTCAGATGTCTTCTAAAAGATAGATAGTTGTTTATTTCCTTTGACATCTGGTGGGATGGCGTTCCACAGGGCGGGTGCCACTACCAAGAAGGCCCTCTGCCTGGTTCCCTGTGTAACCTCACTTCTCGCAGTGAGGGAACCACCAGAAGGCCCTCGGAACTGGACCTCAGTGTTCGGGCAGAATGATGGGGGTATAGACGCTCCTTCAGATATACTGGGCTGAGGCCGTTTAGGCATAGCTGTCAACTTACAGATTTGAAAATAAGGGATCAGCAACCTCGAAAATAAGGGATCAGCAGCCAAAATAAGGGATTTTCCAGGCAGAGGTATGTTCAACTTCTGAGCCCCTCCGAGCCAAAGGCAGAAAGCCCAGCCAGCAGCCAAATGAAGCCGCAAGGGTGGTTCCCACATTGCAGCAACCCGGCAAAGGGGATGCAGCAAGGAAAACCACTGCGGCCGATTTGATTGGCACAAGGCATGCAAGCTCCACCCCCCAGTCGTTCTTAGACTCCTTATTGGGTGAGCAACGCAGCCAAGCAACACACTTGGAGCCTCCCTCCTCCCTGGCAAGCAGGGAGGGAGGGAGAGGAGCTGCTTCCTTTGAATCCCGGGAAGTTTAAGGGACATCATCAATAAGGAACAGCAGCGGGACACGGCACTGGGATAAGGGAGTTTCCCGCCAAATAAGGGACGGTTGACAGCTATGCGTTTAGGGCTTTAAAGGTCAGCACCAACACTTTGAATTGTGCTCGGAAACATACTGGGAGCCAATGTAGGTCTTTAAGGACCAGTGTTATGCGGTCTCAGTGGCTGCTCCCAGTCACCAGCCTCGCTGCCACATTCTGGATTAGTTGTAGTTTCCAGGTCACCTTCAAAGGTAGCCCCACGTGGAGCACATTGCAGTAGTCCAAGCAGGAGATAACTTGAGCATGCACCACTCTGGTGAGACAGTCTGCGGGCAGGTAAGGTCTCAGCCTGCATACCAGATAAAGTGGCAAAGCCTCAGCAGGGCTGCACCACATCATCTTTCTGGGCATCTATGTTCTCTCATCTCAAAAGCAGTGGCATTCTGTTTTCACTCTCACTGGCCCCAAATAATGTGGTAAACACCAAATAAAACACACCTCTCTTAGCTGCAGAGGAATCCACAGAGTAATGTCATCGGAGTATGTAAATCAGGGAATCGGAAAGCTTTCCCAGCCCAAGGGCAACATTCTGGGCTACCTTCCAAGGGCTGCCAGCCAGTGCTGGGTGTAGCCAGAAGAAAATGGAGCAACCATTGTATCTTTGTAGAGCAGGCTAGTTTCTGCACACACTGAAACACTCCTCTCCTCTATCCAGACAAGCAAAAGGCGTCGCCACAATCCAAGGACACATCCCAGCTTGGCATCAGCATATACCCTCCAAGTGTCCCAGTTTTCCAGGGAAAGTCCTGAAATTACAAAAGCCATCCCGGCTTCTGACTTGATCCCGGAATGTCCCTATTTCTCCCGCCAGTGCTCAGGGAGGAGCAGGGCCGGATTTAGGTTTGATGAGGCCCTAAGCCCTTTATATGTCCAGCTGTCCTTTGTCAACAACAAATAGTCACTGTTTTTTGTGTTGAATATATGCTATATGGTAATTTAATGGCCTAGTTGCTCTGGTTATCACCCGCTTGGACTACTTCAATACACTCTACATGGGGCTACCTTTGAAGGTGACCCAGAAACTACAACTAATCCAGAATGTGGAAGCTAGACTGGTGACTGGGAGCGGCTGCCGAGACCACATAACACTGGTCCTGAAAGACCTACCATAATTTTCGCTCCATAGCACGCACTTTTTTGCTCCTAGAAAGTAAGGGAAAATGCCTGTGCGTGTTATGGGGCGAATGCACTGGACCGGAGCCATGGCTGCCGTCAGTTAAACGAAGTGGGAGCCGCTTGCAAGGCTTCTGTCTCGCTTTGCACGGCTCTAGCATTGCCTGCTTTACAGCCAGGAGGAGGGGCTATCTGAAAGTAAGCAAAGCGAGAGCCGCTTACACGCTCTACGAGGCTCTTGCTTTGCTTGCTTTAAAGCGACCTACGGAGGAGCCGGGGAGGAGGGAGGGAAGGAGAGGCATGGCAGAAAAGCAGGCAGCAGCCACTTACACGGGAGGAGGGATAGACGGGAGCCATAGCGAGCTGGAAGGAGGCAGGCAATTCAAAGCCAGCAGGCGCTTTTAAAAGCGTTGCGTAGCCAGCAACAGCTGCTGCAGCCTCAGCTAGCAAAGGTCTGCGCGCTCTCTAAACGGAGCAATGAGGCTGCGCACCAGGGACAGGAGGGCATGGGATGAGGGAGAGGGGGAAATTACGCGTCCCCAGCGATCCGCTGGCTCTTTCAGTGCGCCGGAGACAGGAGGGCACGGGATGAGGGAGAGGGGGAAATGCATGTCTCCCAGCGTCTCCCCTGATCCGCTGGCTGCTTGAGCGCGCTGGGGACAGGAGGGCACGGGATGAGGGAGAGGGGGAAATGCATGTCTCCCAGCGCCTCCCCTGATCCGCTGGCTGCTTGAGCGCGCTGGGGACAGGAGGGCACGGGATGAAGGTGAGGGGGAAATGCATGTCTCCCAGCGCCTCCCCTGATCCGCTGGCTGCTTGAGCGCGCTGGGGACAGGAGGGCACGGGATGAAGGTGAGGGGGAAATGCATGTCTCCCAGCGCCTCCCCTGATCCGCTGGCTGCTTGAGCGCGCTGGGGACAGGAGGGCACGGGATGAGGGAGAGGGGGAAATTACGCAGAATAGACTGGATAGGTTTGAGCACATGAGCAGGACTTGGATTGCAGGGGATTCGCCATTAGCTGTGTAAAGCAGCAAAGAGGGAGAGAAGAGAAGGAGCAAAGCGGGAGAGGAGAGGAGCTGCTTACACTGCTGTAAGCAGCTGCTGTCCGGTTGGCTCCTTTAAAGCAACAGTGCTCTTTCCGTCCCTCCTCCCCGCTCAGCTCGCGGAAAAGCTCCTTCTCCACACACCCCACGCGAGCTCCTTCTCCCCTTAAACCCCTCGCCTGCATTATTAGAAGCATCCTTCTTCACACACCCCACGCGTGCTCCTTGTCCCTTGAGTGCTTTCCCTTCCCTCCCCACTTAAAACGTGGTTACAAAGCACGGATCCACATGGATCCTCAGGATTTTTGAATTGGGCTACCCCAAACTCACCATCAGATCACATGTCTGTGGCCACAGCATGAAGCACAAAAATCATACATCCACTGTTTTGTTTAGAATTTTTTTTCTTGTTTTCCTCCTCTAAAAACTACATGCGTGTTATGGTCTGGTGCGTGTAATAGAGCGAAAAATACGGTACATTAGTTCCCAGTACGTTTCCGAGCACAATTCAAAGTGTTGGTGCTGACCTTTAAAGCTCTAAATGGCCTCAGTCCCGTATACCTGAAGGAGCATCTCCACCCCCATCATTCTGCCTGGACGCTGAGGTCCAGTGCCGAAGGCCTTCTGGCGTTTCCCTTGCTGCAAGAAGCCAAGTTACAGGGAACCAGGCAGAGGGCCTTCTCGGTAGTGGCACCCACCCTATGGAACGCCCTCCCACCAGATGTCAAAGAGAAAAACAACTACCAGACTTTTAGAAGACATCTCAAGGCAGCCGTGTTTAGGGAAGCTTTTGATGTTTGACAGACTATTGTATTTTAATATTCTGTTGGAAGCCGTCAAGAGTGGCTGGGGAAACCCAGCCAGATGGGTGAGGTATAAATAATAAATTATTATTATTATTATTATTATTATTATTATTATTATTATTATTATTATTCTAAAGCCATTTGCACATAACAAAATATGCATTTTATCAAAGTAATTGTTGAACTGAAGTACAATTAAGAAGAAGTATATTCATAGTGAAATACAATGTTTTGGGGGTTGTTTTTAAAAGTCTGGAACGGATTAATCCGTTTTGCATTACTTTCTATGGGAAAGCGCACATTGGTTTTGGAACGCTTTGGTTTTGGAACAGACTTCTGGATTGGTTCTAAAACCAAGGTACCGCTGTATATAGAAATGAGCAAACCAGTGATATTTTAGGGAGCAGGCTAGCAGGCGGGGCCCATTGCTTACATCATAGGAGCCTACATAACAACACAAAACACTGTTGCTGTATGTAGGTTTTATTTTATTTGTTTTTTATCTTATATTTTGGAAATGTACATCCAGTTTTTTTCTCTTTAAATCTTTTTGGGGCCCCCAAGAGAGTGGGGTCCTAAGCTGTAGCTTGTTTAGCTTATATGTAAAACCAGCACTGGGGAGCATGATAAGCCAGGGCTTGCCCTGAGCAGCAGTAGTGGTGGTGGAAGTGGGCACAAGGGAGCATCCTGTTGCCACCACTGGTCTCTTGGGCGGCTTGTAGCAGCTGCTGGAGAGCAGGCAAGGAAGGGGAGAGGGCACCGCCACCGCCAAGGCCCAGTCTCTCATAACGCACCAGCTCTGAAAGGCAGGCAAATCTCAGGGCCACTCTGGGCAGGGAGAATGGGGAAAGTAGAGTGCAAAGAGTGGAGTCTTGATTTTTTTTATTTTTTAAAAATGCTTGGTGTGTCCATGCCTAATCTTGCCCTTTCTAAAATTCATTTATTGGTGTGTAATAAACCTACCAGGGACGTGGGTGGCGCTGTGGGTTAAACCACAGAGCCTAGGACTTGCCGATCAGAAGGTTGGTGGTTCGAATCCCCGTGACGGGGTGAGCTCCCGTTGCTTGGTCCCTGCTCCTGCCAACCTAGCAGTTCGAAAGCACGTCAAAGTGCAAGTAGATAAATAGGTACCGCTCCGGCGGGAAGATAAATGGCGTTTCCGTGCGCTGCTCTGGTTCGCCAGAAGAGGCTTAGTCATGCTGGCCACATGACCCGGAAGCTGTACGCCGGCTCCCTCGGCCAATAAAGCAAGATGAGCACCGCAACCCCAGAGTCAGTCACGACTGGACCCAATGGTCAGGGGTCCCTTTACCTTTAATAAACCTACCAAAGAATCAAATAAAAGAGAACTACCTGAAAACAGATGGTATTTAACTCCGAGTAGACCTGCTAAAAAGTTTAAGACTGAATCAGTTAAGGGCTAGAGACGCAATGAGACTGAGAGTACGTTCTTTCACATGTGGTGGACTTGTAAAAGGGTAAAAGAGTACAGGGAAATAATTTATAATGAATTGAAAAAAAATGTTTAAAAGTACTTTTCCAAAAAAAACCAGAGTCCTTTTTGCTGGGGATAATTCAAATTGAAATCCCCAGATGTCAGAAAAGGTTATTTATGTATGCCACAACTGCAGCCCATGTTTCGTTAGCCCCAAAATGGAAAACGCGTGAGGTCCCAACTACATATAAAAAAAGGCAACTCAAACTGATGGAATATGCGTGGCTGGAAGACTTAGAGAACAAGAAGAATATTCCTTTAAAGAAGATTGGATTTTTTAAAATTAATATATGGGTGAAAATTGTGTACATTTGAAAATGTGGGCAGCATTAAGATAAATTCAACAGTGTTTTGATGGATCTAAAAGTGGAATACTAAATGGCTTAGTTTATGTAAAATATGCAGGGATCTATGGCATGCAAATTGAACCACGGAAGGAGGTTTTGAACTGAATATTCTAAAATGCAAAATAGAAAAACCTAATAAAAATTATACCAAAAAAAATCTAATAAAATCAGGATTAAGAGGTTTTCTCAGGACGGTGGAGGGCTTGTGTGTTGTGTCCCTTTGGTGAAGTGGTGGAGACACTCGCCCGTCTTGTGATAGGAAATGCTCTCCAGGCGCAGGAGGACACACAAAAATGGCGAGTCGAGGAGGGTCAGTTGGGGGCATGGCCTGGGGGAAGCCCCAAGGGCCAGATAGTGAAGCCCCGAGGGCCACATTGCCCCTCGCCCCCAGGTCTGAAGTTCCCACCCCCGGTGTAAATTCTCTGCTTCTCTCCTCCAGCCCTCCCTCTGCTTCTCTCTTTTGGCATTTCAAAATCAGTTACGATTTATGAAACCATTTTACGATGCCAAAGGGAGGCAAACTTCACAAGCCTGGTAATAATCCAGTAGCTAGCTCGTATAAAATATTTTTTAGGGGACATTTCCACATCAAAGAAAGAACTTTTTTTGTCGTTACAATTAGGCTGAACAGTGTTCCAGTAATTAAAACAACAACATAACCCAAGACTAATAAAAATGCCTGAAGGTTATTCATCTCCTCACATGCTCCTAAAACAAGGTATGTTCAAGGTAATGACAAAACTAACGTTGTTCAACAGGCTGATGTTACCCAAGTTCTTTTCCATTTGCTTATTAATTTCATCTGCTTTCCTTTCTTTCCCCAAAGTCTTGGGGCAGGGAAGGATACCAGCATCCTTTGGGTCACAACATACGTATCACGAGTCAAATTTTGCGGGGTTCACATAACACAGGTTTCCTTCATTCTGTTCCACCAGCACAGAAAGGCAGGGAAAATCCATTTGCTATGCTATTCCTGTCCTTGCTATTCCAATGCCTTCTAAGAAATTATGGGCTATGGGAGCTGGAGGGGGTGAGCAGAAGATCATGTTTTACACCCATCTCGCAATTTGGCCGCCAAAGTCCTGGAAGTGTTTTTCGGTGTGCTCCGAATGGCAGGAGACCAAAGTTCCCATCTTCCAAGCAGGTATTTCCAAAGAGCTGGTCTCCATGGTGATGTGGCCTTGATATATTCATTCTATACGCTGAACTTTTCTCCCACTGTTCCTCTCTGGCTATATACCTAGACGCCAGGTATGCGCTCCAACTTATTCCACAAAAATTTCCATATCCTCGCCCAAAGACAACCCGAGACATTTTGCTCCCTACGGCAAAGAACAAGATTTGGTCATTTCCCACCCCCCGTGTCAGGTGGGGAGAGTCCTCATCTCCCTTCAGTAACTTTACAGATAAGAATTAATGAGCAGTTGATACAGTTATAGTCCTTTTATTACAGCATCAAATTGCAAGCACAAATACACAGAGGTCAGGTGGCTACTCTAAATCTTCCTCCTGACTTCTGCAGCATTCAGGGCGCCAACGTGAAGTTCCTCCCTCCCTCTGACTCCTTTGCTCTCTGATATATTTGGATCTCCGAGTCTCTGGCCCACATAGGACCAGCCTGGATAGTTGGCCTTGGTGAAGATTTGACGTTTTCATCCCCCAAAAGTTTTTGATTTGGGTTTCTACTGAAATGAGGCTGCATTTTAATGTTGTATTTTAATCTTGTTTTTAAGTTGTATTTTAATCAATTGTTTTTATACCTGGTGTTAGCTGCCCTGAGCCCGGTCTTGGCTGGGGAGGGCGGGGTATAAATAAATAAATAAATAAATAAATAAATAAATAAATAAATAAATAAATATTCCCCGGTCCTCGTCTTCAGACCATCCCCTGAAATCCCGACTCCACCTCTATTCCATTTACAAAACCTAACTGGACTAGCGTTTGAGTCTTACCTCAATGCTGGTGGTGAAACAACGTACTCCACTGTCCTCAAGAGCAGCAGGCTAGCTTAGGAGGTGCAGAGCAGGCTGGCTTAGGGGACATGAGGGGGTGGTGGGAAGGGCTGCTGCTGAGGCATCCCAGCATCTGCTGCCTGAGGTAGCCGCTTCATGCTGCCTAATGGTAGGGCCGAGCCTACGCTCAGCTTCTTTCTTCTAAACAGGGACTGGATGGACAAGCGAGGCAGATTTATTTGTAATTGTATCTTAGGAGTGAGCTCAAAGCAGCAGGCAAGGGTAATCAGAATGACTCTCCTGCAGAGGTTTCCAAAGCACTGTGGCAAAACATGACCTCAAGCTGAGAAGGAAGATTTCATCCTTCTCAAAAGGAATGCAGTTGTCTTCCTTCCTGGGGCCAGATAGTTCTAGCTGACCTCCAGGAACCTGAATTTGGGTACAGCTGTCCTTGGCTCCAACTTGGCCCTGACACCCCGTATATAGAACTAAAGGGATATCTGAGAATAAGATTCCATTTTAATTAACGTTTCTTCGTTTCCCAATCAAGGCCTGAAACCTCTGTGTCCCTCTTTGAATAAATAACACTCAAATGTGTGTCTCTGTGTCCTCCTTTAAATCAATAGCAATAAAATTCAAGATCAGCTGATGTTAATTGAAAACAGGAAGCGATGCGGGGCTTTTAAATATGAGATAAACGGTGTCCTGATTTGAATGACTGGAATCTGGAGAGAGATTGGTAGTGGTGGAGAGAATAGAGAGTGTTTAAGAAGATTATTGACCACGTATTGAAGATTATGCGGGAGCTGAGGCTTGCTAAGTGAGGGACGGGATGAGATAAAAAATAAAAATCCACCCAACCAACACCATGGCTTGTTAACAGGTGTGACGCTTCTTGCTTACTTCCAGGAAAGCAGCCAGCCAGGTTAATTTCCTCTCCTTTAGAAGATTATGTTCCCTCTTTCCACATTACAGCCAGACAAGAGTAAGCAATTACACAAGGGGCTTCTGCATCAGGTGGATTGCCTGGTGTTTATACAGAAAATAAATTTCCAGCTAATAGCAAACGATGAGCAAATGGCAGGAACATTTGGTGTTTGCGATAGGCAGAACTCACCCAGGCTGCTGATCTGAGGTGTTATTCACACAACGGGGACAGATGTGTGTGTGTCTCTCTCTCTCAGTAAACATCTTCGGGGAAGGCTTCCTTCCACTTCTAAACTACAAATGCCCTCGATCAGGGTCGACCCAAGACATTTTGGCACCTGAGGCGAACCACAAAATGGCACCCACCTCCCCACCATGGAAGGAGGAGTAAGAGTGCATTGGGAATAAAGATCTAGATCAAGGGAAGTAATAGTGCCACTGTATTCTGCTCTGGTCAGACCTCACCTGGAGTACTGTGTCCAGTTCTGGGCACCACAGTTCAAGAAGAACACTGACAAACTGGAACGTGTCCAGAGGAGGGCAACCAAAATGGTCAAAGGCCTGGAAACGATGCCTTATGAGGAACGGCTAAGGGAGCTGGGCATGTTTAGCCTGGAGAAGAGGAGGTTAAGGGGTGATATGATAGCCATGTTCATATATATAAAAGGATGTCATATAGAGGAGGGAGAAATGTTGTGTTCTGCTGCTCCAGAGAAGCGGAAACGGAGCAATGGATCCAAACTACAAGAAAGAAGATTCCACCTAAACATTAGGAAGAACTTCCTGACAGTAAGAGCTGTTTGACAGTGGAATTTGCTGCCAAGGAGTGTGGTGGAGTCTCCTTCTTTGGAGGTCTTTAAGCAGAGGCTTGACAACCATATGTCAGGAGTGCTCTGATGGTGTTTCCTGCTTGGCAGGGGGTTGGACTCGATGGCCCTTGTGGTCTATTCCAACTCTATGATTCTATGATTCTAAGATCTGATACCCCTGTGAATTTTGCTGCCTGAGGTGGTCACCTCACCTTGACTCATGGTGTCAGGCTGCAGAATAACCAACCCCCACGGCCGGTTGTCAGGAACGGGTAAGGCAAGGAAAAGTCCTTACCATCTGCTTTTATTCAATATTTACAGAAAGAGACTTGGGAATGCAGCCCCTTGGAATATTGGCATTGCCCCAAATAAATCTCCCCTCCCCTTCTTCATCCATCATCCCTTCTACAGGTGGCACTGAGGGCCCTTTGCTTCTGAGCCCTTTGCTCTCTTACTTTTAAGGCTCGCCGGGTTCTGGGAGATGGTGGGTCTGGAATGCTTTCTAGTGATAACGTTTCAGCCAGCTGCTCCAGCTCTGCCTGCTCCTCCTCTCCCATTATTTCCCAACTTTCCCCCTCATCTGCCTCTGAGCTGTGTCCTCCCTCAAACCCCTGTTGTAATTCTGAACTGTCTTCTTCTTCTCTGGAAGGGTCAGGCTGGGGAGGCGGTCTCCACCATTCCTCCTTTGCCCAGTCCCTGACACATGGTTAGGCCTGGGTGATGTATCAGTACATAGCCTGAAGCCGGTTTGAATCTAAAACCGTGAGAGTGGCCCGGGACTTTGCCTTTGCCCTGGCCCAGGTTTTCACCTTCTCCTTTGGCCTGGCCCGGGCCTTCATCTTCGCCTTCGTCCTGGCCCGGGCCTTTGCCTTTCTTCTGGCCTGAGTCTTCATCTTCGCCTTCGCCCTTGCCCGAGCCTTTTCTTCACTTTTGCCCTGGCCCAGGCCTTCACCTTTGCCCTGGCCCGAGCCTTTCCTTCACTTTTGCCCTGGCTCGGACCTTCACGATCGCCTTCGCCCTGGCCCAGGCCTTTCCTTCACTTTTGCCCTGGCTCGGACCTTCACGATCGCCTTCGCCCTGGCCCAGGCCTTTCCTTCACTTTTGCCCTGGCTTGGACCTTCGCCTTCACCCTGGCCTTCACCTTCACCTTCGCCCTGGACCAGGCCTTCGCCTTTCTCCTGGCCCGGGCCTTCACCTTCACCATGGTCCGGGCCTTTGCCTTCCTTCTGGCCTGGGACTTAATATTCGCCTTCACCTTTGCCCTGGCCTGGGCCTAATCATAATAATTATAATATTATAATCATTATAATCATTGCTGAGAAACAGGATTCTGACTACATATATGTGAACAATAGAGAGGGCACAGGCTTAATAACAAAGGAAAGGTGGAGGACAAGTCACAAAGGATACTAAACATGTAAATTTTGCTTTTATTATTAAAAGTCTGCTATTTATCATCATCTTCTTCAATGAGAAATATGTACAGGAAACATTCCCAATGTATTATGTCCAATGAATTTCCTTCATGATCTACACACCGCACAACTGTCCTGTTTTAACTGGGACATCCCAGAATTACAGGAACCACCCTGGCTCCTGATCCCATCCTGGGATGTCCTGGGATTTCAGCCAACGGGGACCAAAAGACATCTCTTGCTTCTGCACTCTATTGGCTCTGCACCTTCTCTAGCTGCCCAGAACCTGCTGGTCAGTCTTCTGTTGCCCATTGCCACACCCACACAAGGAGGGCCACAGTGGTGTACTTCTGGAAGCCAGCCGGCGGCAGTTAGCAGGTGAGTGGACAGGTGGTGTCAGCAAGCCAGCAGATGGGGGGGGCAGCAGGATGGTGGTAGTGGGGTCCTGATTTGCCCTCCTGAAATGTTGGCGGTATGGATCTATCAGCCACCTTATGCTTCTCCAGATTTTCGGAATAGGAACTCAAGCTTGTGTAGAAAAGGGGTCACCTGAATGATATTCCTTATCAGAAAGCATAATAAAAAAAGACTACTGTAATCACCTGACAACTTTCCTTCCCCCAGTTGCAGAAGGAATGGGAGAATAATAGATAATTTTACTGGATTTAACTCTCCAGCCAAGCTAATAAGTATTTGAGGCTAATTTGGCAAGCTTTTATCAGAATATCTAATTACGCTGCCAGATAGCGATTCTTAATACAATGGATTATACAGCTCATATTAGCATGCATATCAATTACAAAATTGGGTTTGGGGAGGTGGTAAAAGGACGACGACATGGAGAGAAACTGAGATAATTCACAAATCCAACTCCTTGCTTAAGAGAGGGCATTTCTTATATATTTAATTATTGAATTTATATACCGTACTATACCTGGAGGTCTCAGGGCGGTTCACACAATAAAATCAAAATATAAAACCACAAAATTTTATGGTCAAAATAAAAACAATAACAACCCAATTACCCCCCCCCAAAAAACCCCTCACATTTTAAAAGGGCATAGGCTGTCAATCAAATCAAGCAAAGGCCTAGTTAAAAAGGAACGTTTTTGCCTGGCACCTAAAAGTGTATTATGAAGGTGCCAGGTGAACTTCCCAGGGGAGAGCATTCCACAGATGGGGAGCCACTGCAGAGAAGGCCTGTCCTCATGTTGCCACCCTCCGAACCTCTTAAGGAGCAGGCACACGAAAAAGGGCCTCAGAAGATGATCTCAGGGTCTGGGTAGGTTCATATGGAAAGAGGCGGTCCTTGAGGTATTGCGGTCCTGAGCCGTTTAAGGCTTCATAGGTCAAAATCAGCACTTTGAATTGGGCCCGGAAACTAATTGGTAGCCAGTGCAGTCGGACCAGGATCGGTGTAATATGCTCAAACTGTCTTGCTCCGGTGAGCAACCAGACCACTGAATTCTGCACCAGCTGAAGTTTCCAAACCGTCTTCAGAGGCAGCCCTATGTATCAGAGGCAGCCCTAGAAGAGGAAAACTCAGGCAGGCACCAGTGCTTGGCCCCGGCAGGTATCTATCTAGGGTCTTGGTAGATGTCTGTGGATGCTGAGTTCTCCTGCAGGCCCTGAAGACTGAACAAGATGCCCAGCCTACCAGTACGTTGCCCTGTGGGACAAACAGAGATTGAATGACTTCCCCAAGGTCATAGAGAAAAGCTTGTGGCAGAAACAGGACAGGTTTGCCAGAAGCCCCATTCTATTCTAGTATATAAGCCCTCTCATTTCCCTAAAATGCATCTATATTTCCCTGAACCTGCTTAATCCTTTCACTGTAAGCTGCTGAAGCTTTGCTTATATGAAGCAGGAGCCTGTTGCAATAATGCTTATGGCTGCTGCTGCTGCTGCTGCTGCAGGAATGAACTCTTGATTCTCAGTAGAGTTCCTGCGATTGGCATGAGTGTGGCTTTAGTATCACAGTTCCCACAGTGCCAGATCTGTGACCAAAAGAATCAGAGAGTCAGCAAGCTATCATGCCGAGTCTCAAGCAGAGCCCAGTGAGACATATTGTAGGAATATTCCCAAGCAATATGGCCAATCATCTGGGATGGTGGGAATTGTAGATGATGATTATGATGATGATGATGATATGCCACCCATCTAACTGGGTTTCCCCCAGCCACCCTGGGTGGCTCCCAACAAAATATTGAAAACACAAAACAGCATCAACCATTAAAAACTCCCCTAAACAGGGCTGCCTTCAGATGTCTTCTAAAAGTCAGATAGTTGTTTATTTCCTTAACATCTGATGGGAGGGTGTTCCACAGCGCAGGTGCCAATACCAAGAAGGCCCTCTGCCTAGTTACCTGTAGCTTCATGTCTTGCATTGAGGAACCCGCCAGAAGGCCCTTGGAGCTGGACCTCAGTGTCCCGGCTGGACAATGGGGGTGGAGACGCTCCTTCTGGTATACTGGGCCAAGGCCATTTAGGGCTTTAAAGGTCAGGTGTCAGGGACCGTGCTGAGGAGGGCTGCACTGAGGAAGAATGGTGGGAGCCTCCCCTGCTCCTAATCTGGATCCTGAATCTTCCCAGGAGCAGGAGGACAGTATAGATTTGGAACAATGGTTTGCAAAGGGGAATAGTTCAGAAGGCTGATCACCGAAGAATTGATGCTTTTGAATTATGGTGCTGGAGGAGACTCTTGAGAGTCCCACGGACTGCAAGATCAAACCTATCCATTCTGAAGGAAATCAGCCCTGAGTGCTCACTGGAAGGACAGATCGTGAAGCTGAGGCTCCAATACTTTGGCCACCTCATGAGAAGAGAAGACTCCCTGGAAAAGACCCTGATGTTGGGAAAGATTGAGGGCACAAGGAGAAGGGGACGACAGAGGACAAGATGGTTGGACAGTGTTCTTGAAGCTACCAGCATGAGTTTGACCAAACTGTGGGAGGCAGTGGAAGACAGGAGTGCCTGGCGTGCTCTGGTCCAGGGGGTCACGAAGAGTCGGACACGACTAAACAACAACAAGAACAACAACAATGCCCACTATCCACAGAACCTAGGAGACACTTTCTAAATCCCTTATTTGTCCATGAAAGCTGTCCTTCCCCGGTGGAGAGGGTTCTATGGCTGCTCAGTGATGTTAATGCCCCAGTGACCCACAATGTGGCCCTCTTTGGACTGGTGTTAAGAAAGATTAGGACGAAGAATCTGAATGAAATTACAGTAAACTGTAAGGGAGATTAAGAGGTTGAAACAGGAAAATACTGTATGCTGTGTGGAAACCCCCAATTTATGCATGCCCCTGCATTTTATGATTCTGATAGTTTACGCAGAGGTGCTGTTTGGATATATAGATTTATAGATATTTCGTTCTTTGATAGTGTCTGTATGGTTTTGTCATGGCCTCCGGCTAGTACAGTAAAGCTAATTTACATGCTATGTCCTGGTTATTGTGATCAAGTGCAAGAAAGTGCACATTTCTTCTTCAGAGAGGGAGACAGGATGCAACATCTTCTTCTTTGAACCACATACCAGCTGGGGCTCAGACTGTTCTTAAGGGCATGCCATGATAGAGATGATCCTCCTGTGGCAACATCACTCAGGTCAAGAGGACAAAGATCCAGAGATCACATTAAAGGTGGCTAAATTCTGTGTCATTGCCATAAAACTTAGGGAACAAGCTGTGATATCATCATGATTAATGCTTTTAAATAGTTATATTTTAGTGAATAAGATCTAACTTATATATTTTAATTGCTGCTATATCTGTACTGTCCCTGTTATACCAAACTGCAAATTTAAATGTATCCCTATGACTTTCCTGATTTTGTATGTGAGCTGGAACTGGTCTGTGACCGAAATAATAAATTCATTCATTCACATAAAGGTAAAGGTAAAGGTACCCCTGCCCGTATGGGCCAGTCTTGACAGACTCTAGGGTTGTGCGCCCATCTCACTCAAGAGGCCGGGGGCCAGCGCTGTCCGAAGACACTTCCGGGCCACGTGGCCAGCGTGACATCGCTGCTCTGGCGAGCCAGAGCCGCACACGGAAACGCCGTTTACCTTCCCGCTAGTAAGTGGTCCCTATTTATCTACTTGCACCCGGGGGTGCTTTCGAACTGCTAGGTTGGCAAGCGCTGGGACCGAGCAGCGGGAGCGCACCCCGCCGCGGGGATTCAAACCGCCGACCTTTCGATCGGCAAGCCCTAGGCGCTGAGGCTTTTACCCACAGCGCCACCAGTTCTTAAAGGCATGCCATGATAAAGATGATCCTTCTGGGGGTAATATCACTCAGGTCAAGACTACTTTTATGTGCCATCTAGATGTTTAGTGGAATTGAGATGGCCGCTTTAATCAATGGGAGGCGATTCTTGTTCCTCTTCTTCAAGGTGGCATGGCCAACCCTAATGGGGTGAGCATCAGGATAGGCATTGAGGCAAGAGCAACGAGGACAGAAGTTCAGGTCACGAACTGTGGTTAGAAGTAGTCATCCAGTCTGAATGTCAAATGGACTGTCAAATTAACCAGTTGACCTCAATCAGTATGCACCAAGTTCCTAATCCTGCTTAATGGCAGTGCTTGAGCTAATTAGAATAGGCATAGGCAAACTTGCCCCTCCAGATGTTTTGGGACTACAATTCTCATAAAGCCACTTCCGCCCTGCAGAGGAGGTGGGGTTGCGGGCTGCATGCCCCCACCAAGCGCGCAGCGGCTGGAGCCCCGTGTGATTGGGGGAATCCCCGGGCATGTCACCCCCTGGCCAGCCAATCGGCTGACTCTGGGGGCGTGGCCTGCCCTATTTAACACAGGCGCGGCCGGGGATCTCCCTCTTTTCCCACCTACCAGCTGTTCCTGTTTCCCACCCTCCCGCCCTTTAAGGTTTTTGTTCCTTGACCTTGCTATGGACCTTGGCTGGTCGTTGAGGGGCCTGGTAGGAATTTTTCCACTTGGCAAATTGGCACCAGCCACTTGGTTTTCGCCTACCTCGTAGCAAATCGTCACAACTTTCTTGGTATTGGCGGTTAGGCATTGGTATTGGTATTATTTTGTAGATGGAAGAGGGGAGGAAGCGCCATTACCTGCCCCGCATATTGAAGGATAGTCCGATAAAGGATTCTGGGGGGCATGGCCCTCTCCGAAGCCTATGGATGTGAGGGCCTAAGGCACGCCCCCGAGCGGTGACCCCGGGGGAGTGGCTGGCGTGCTCTGGTCCATGGGGTCACGAAGAGTCGGACACGACTAAACGACTAAACAACTACAACATAAAATGGTGATTTTCCTTAAACATTTTTTTTAGGAAAAAAAGCACTGGGTGAAGATAAGATTTATGTTATTGGGGGCCGGGCAGGACACCCACCTGTCATCGTCCTCTGCCTGTCTCTATCAGATTCGGAATGAAACGTCTGAACAACAGTTGTTTTACTTTCTTTCCCTCCCCACGTGCTCAGAAAAATTGGTCAATATCTTCAGTCATTTGGAAACCAAAAATAACACCAGGGAGTACCTTACATGCAGTATATTTTGCAAAATTACAGAAGAAACACCTTTTTCATCTTTTTTTTTTAAAAAATCCAAACTAAAACAAGTTTTCTTGGATTTGCGGAAAACCTTTTCAGCGCTTCTTTCTCAAGTTCCTCCTTTTTTCCAATGCAGTTTTTCTGTGCACACAGAAAGCATAGCCCATTTCTGCTTTTAGTTGAGTATTTTTATTTTTTGACTTGATGTAGGGGGGGGCAGCTGTCCCCCTGCCTCATCTGACTATTCCCATGAGTGCAATATTTTGCAGCGTGAGCTTATCTTACTAAGAACACTGAATGCACAGCGAAACGTATGTGTCAATGTCAAGGGCAAAACTGCTATTTCAGGTGCGCCGTTCGAAAAAGCACAAGACGGTTGATACATGAATATGGAAGTGTTGGAGGGAGAGGGGAGGAATTACAGGCATGACGGCAAAAGTTAAGGCAAAGAGCTATTTTGGATCTCTGCACGAAATCACCTTCGAAGCCAAAGATGGAGAAAAAAGATGTGCTGCGGTTTGATCAGCTGGGCTTTGTCTCAGTGTTATCACCGGACTAGAAAGCACTTAGTGGAGGCACTTTCCATAAACAGCATTTCTCAGGACGCACCTGGAAAAAGTCTTGGGCAAGCAACGGAGAATGTTGACAAGTCAAGAAGGGGAAAAAATTGATCCCCAAGAAAGATAAAGAAATTAACTACCTGGCAGGTTTTATCTGATCCCCAGTGATGACATGTGAAGGTCAAACAAGGTGAGGATGACTTAGAACTTGTGATTGCTCCCTACCTTGATCCTCTTGTTTGTCATGACTTCACAGCTCCCATTTCCACTCCCTTAATTACCGTATTTTTCCGTGTATAAGACGGTATTTTTTCCTTAGAATCTAGGCAAAAATTGTGAGTGGCCTTATACACGGATAGCAGAGGGGAGACGGGCGATTGGTGGCAGCAGCCAGCAGAAGATTGGCAGCGGTGATTGGGCGTGTGATTGGTTGCTGTGGCAATGCCTGCTGATGATTGGCTGCAGCTGTGGCAATTGGGCGGTCGATTTACGGCTGCGACGTGGCGTACATGCAGTCGGCTGTTGTACTGTCTAGTTTGCAGGTGGGCTTTTGTGGCAAGTGAGCAGATGATTGGTGGCGGCGTCGATTCATGCAATTTGCAGTGGCGAGCAGTCAGTAGAGTGATTGGTCAGTAGAGTGATTGGTTCCCCCAAAAGCAGAAAAACTCTGGGCAATCTCCCCCCTCCTCAAAAAAAACTCCACCATAGGGGTCATCTTATACATGGGGGTGTGTTATACATGGAAAAATACAGTATACTCGCTCTTATCTCCCTGCTTGTCCCATTCCATGTTGCTCCATAGATAAGCCGTTTTAATTATTGCAGGATCCACCTCCTATCTCATTTGCCATTTTGCTGGTACCACTGTGCTCCTGCCTTGCCTAATGAGTGAGCTTTACCTAAATACCGTATTTTTCGCACCATAGGGCGCACCGGACCATAGGGCGCACCCAGTTTTTAGGGGGGGAAATCAAGAAAAAAATCTTTCCCCCCCAGCCCCAAAGAGCAGCGTACAGGGTGCGCACAACCTCTCCCTGCCGGAGGGGTTGCGAGCAGCTATGGAGCAAGACAAGTTTTGGCTTCCCCTTTAGCCCCATGCAGCCTCTCCTTGCCGGGAGACGCTGCACAGGGCTAAAGAAGCCATAGCCCCATGCAGCCTCTCCTTGCGGAGGGGTTGCGCGCAGCTATGGAAGAAGGCAAGGCAGCAAGCGGGATGGATCCCGCTCGCTGTTTTGCCTTCCCCTTTAGCCCCGCGCAGCCTCTCCTTGCGGAGGGGTTGCGCGCGGCTATGGAAGAAGGCAAGGCAGCGAGCGGGATGGATCCCGCTCGCTGTTTTGCCTTCCCCTTTAGCCCCGCGCAGCCTCTCCTTGCCGGGAGATGCTGCGCAGGGCTTTCCTGGCTTTTCTGGGAGGTGGGGGAATTCCCCCACCTCCCGCAAAACTGGCAGAAGCCGTGCGCACTTTAAAAGGGCTGCACTGCTTCTTCTGGCTTTCCTGGGAGGTGGGGGGATTCCCTCACCTCTCGCAAAAGCCCGCAGAAGCCGTGAGCTCTTTAAAGGGGCTGCGCGGCTTCTCCTGGCTTTTCTGGGAGGTGGGGGAATTCCCCCACCTCCCGCAAAACCGGCAGAAGCCGCGTGCACTTTTAAAAGGGCTGCACGGCTTCTCCTGGCTTTCCTGGGAGGTGGGAGAAGGGACTGATGCGGCCAGTCAGTCCCTTCTCCCTCCTGTAGAAAAGCCCGCAAGAGCGCACTGAGCTTGTGTGCGGCTCTTGGGGGCTTTTCCCGCCTGCCTCCCCCCCCTGCATTCGCTCCATAGGACGCACACACATTTTCCCTTGCTTTTTAGGAGGGAAAAAGTGCGTCCTATGGTGCGAAAAATACGGTAAATACTTCCTCAATGATTCATTTCTTGTAGTGAGGTTAAAGCTCACTGGGAAATGATATACAGCGGTATCTTGGTAGTCAAACGGCTTGGCTCCCGAACAAATCGGCTCCTGAACGCCGCAAACCCAGAAGTGAGTGTTCCAGTTTGTGACCATTTTTCGGAAGCTGAATGTCCGACGTGGCTTCTGCGGCTTCCGATTGGCTGCAGGAAGCTCCTGCAGCCAATCGGAACCCGCACCTTAGTTTTCGAACAGTTTCGGGAGTTGAACGGACTCCCAGAACGGATTAAATTCGAGAACCATGGTACCACTGTATAATGAATTGAAAAAGATGTTTAAAATAATGTTTGTAAAAAACACACACACCGAAAAGCTTTCCTTTTGGGAATTATAGGGACAGAACTACCCAAACTGTATAGAAATTTATTCATGTATGGAAATACGGCAGCAAAAATGTTACTTGCAGGAATGCTACTGCAGCCAATCAGAAGCCGTGGAAGCCCTGCCAGACATTCAGGTTCCAAAAGAATGTTCAAAAACTGGAAGATTCACTTTTGGTTTTCGATCGTTCGGGAGCGTTTGAGAACCAAGGTACGACTGTAGATGAATAAACGAGTAAATTAAGTTAATTTGGAATATGCAGAAAATATAAAAAAAATAAATTTAAGGCACCACAGAAAAAGGGGGAAGGAAGCAGAGTTTTGAAATGTTAAAATGATTGTAAATTTAATGAAATGTATAAAATTGAAAATCATAAATAAAATAAAAAGGATTCATTTCTCAGTCTTTCTCCAGACTGAATGATGGAAGATTTAGGCCGGATAAAAGAAAGTATGTTGTCACACAACGCTTTATTAAACTATGAAACAGCCTCTGTAACCACTCGTTGATGGGTAAGTGAGGAGCTGGGCAGGAGAGGGTTTGACAGTCCTCATGCTTTGTTTCCCCTATGAATGTCTAGCGATGCAGAATCCCAGAGTGCTAACACTTCTTTTACTTCAGCCATGCAGAAATTTGCCTCAAGCTACATTACAGTGTCAAAATCCCACTGAGGCCAACATTTACACATGACCCAAATAGGAACAGAAAGCCGAGGGCTTTCTCTCTCCTGGTTGCCTAGTAGGAACGCATGAGAAAGGTCACACTTTGGTGGTTGTTTCTTTAAAATAAAAATAGACAAAACTTGCAAGTCGTGCGTCTCTGTTTTATTACTGGGACAATCTGGGTGGTGACAAGTCAGGAATGGGGTGTAATTGGCCCTAAACTGTTACAAGCTTTTGATCACACACTTTTGTTGTACCACGGAGTCTCTAGTGGAATAAGCAAGGCAAATATCTAAATCCCCCAAATGCAAAATTCTGACCAAAGTTCAAAACTCATTACACAGTACCCAAGGTTTCCCATAAAGAAGGCTGATCGCCGAAGAATTGATGCTTTTGAACAATGGTGCTGGAGGAGACTCTTGAGAGTCCCATGGACTGCAAGAAGATCCAACCTCTCCATTCTGAAGGAAATCAGCCCTGAGTGCTCACTGGAAGGACAGATCCTGAAGCTGAGTCTCCAATACTTTGGCCACCTCATGAGAAGAGAAGACTCCCTGGAAAAGACCCTGATGTTGGGAAAGATGGAGGGCACAAGGAGAAGGGGAGGGCAGAGGACGAGATGGTTGGATAGTGTTCTTGAAGCTACCAGCATGAGTTTGACCAAACTGCGGGAGGCAGTGGAAGACAGAAGTGCCCGGCATGCTCTGGTCCATGGGGTCATGAAGAGTCGGACACGACTAAACAACAGCAACAACAACAGCCAAGGTTTCAAGATCCAGTTCCCAAGTGCAATTGAAGTGATTCATGTGATCGGTTTGGGCTAGATTTACTAGGTGAAGGGAATTAAAATGCAGCTTGCTAGCTTTGCTGCCAACTCATCTATGATTAAATCGTTACAGCTCCTATCTCCTGTTGCGTACAGAAGTTGTACCAATAGGTATTAAATAGCTGGTGAAATGCCAGAATCAATCCCAGCTGACCTTCCCACATGATGAACTTTCGGGGTGGCAATTTAACTTGCTGCTGTCATCATGAGGGCACCTAACCTTGCCAGTACTTACCTGTTCTAGAGTAGTAGGGCTTACTTGAGAGATGTTTATATTTATCATATTTTGTATCATAGGAACATTGCCTTGTACCAAGTCAGATCAATGGTCCATTTACATGGTCTACACCAGGCATGTCCAACCAGTCGATCGCAATCTACTGGCCGATCGCAGGGCATCCCTGGTCGATCGCGGGATCCTGATCAATCACTCCCAAAAGGAAAAAACCTCAACAACTCTGGTCTGTCGTCCCCCAAGAAAGCTCAACAACTTTGGTCAATCCAATGGGTAGATCACTGCCAGTTTTTTAATAGTGGGATGAGATCACAATTTCTTGGGAGTTGGACCTGCCTGGTCTATACTGATAAGCAGCTAAAGTTAGAGCTCAACTGCTCTATGGAATTTCAATCTGGATGTCAGGGTTTACCTAGTCAGTGGAACGAGTGCAGGCAGTCCTTCTATTTAAGATTTTCCCTGTCCCACGCTGTGTACCTTACACAGCCCTGTGTTTAGAGGGAGGCCAACATAAGCTAGATACAGTTGCCAGGACTTCTTTTATGCTGGCTAAACATTTGTTTTTCAGCAGACAAAGATACTTTACTTAGCAAAGTTCTGTCAGACTCCTTCTCTTCCCCAGGGCTACAACTGTTTTGCACAAAGATACGGCAACTCGGGCTTTCAGAGGATCTCCTGGGTGCTGTGGCTTTCCCAATCACCAAGGCCATGTTAAAAACTAGGCTGTGGGACATAGATCGCCAGGAACCAATCTCAACTGCGGAAAAAACATGTTCCCCTCTTTATTTTCGACTCTCTTGGGCGCAGGAATTTAACCTTAATTATTTACAATTTTTGTTTCACCTGCAAGAAAGGGCTTTTTCGCTGGCTAGGTTCAATTCTAATCCTTCTAACCTCCTTTGGGGTAGGTCTGTGGGTTTGGCAGAAGGAGATAGGATCTGCCCATGCGATGCCCACCTGGTGGAAACTCTAGCTCACATGGCCCTTAAATGTAAACTGTATGATTATCTCCGCCAACAATTTCTAGACCATCTATGTATTCCAACATGGAAACCAGAGACAGAGGTTATACGCTTCTTATTACAGGGGAGAGACCAGGAGCTTACCAAGCCAGTAGCTAAATTTCTCTATTTGATTTTTTGTTGCCAAAGTACGCCACAGGATCCTGCCCTTGCTGGAGACCCACAGAGATGAAATAGATTGTTCGCCCCTTCTTACCTTTGGCAAATGACTGTACTGTTGAAATGGCGACGAGATCGCACTGGCCTATTTATTCTGAATGTTTGTATGTGATGCCAATAAAGGTTTGATGATGATGATGATAAGCAGCTCTTCAGGGTTTCAGACAGGTTATTTCCTGGCCCAACCTGGTGATGCCAGGGATTGAACCTGGAACATTTTGTATACAATATCAATGCTCTAGATCTTGGGATATTGCAGCCTATTTTAGGAATCTGCAAGCTTGCCAAGGAGTTGATGAGCTTCATTACTGAGTTATTTGTAGTTCGACAGATCACTCTCCTTCCCAGGCTGAGAGGGAAAATGGCAAAGACAGATTATTTATTGGGACAGAGTGATTTTTGCAGCTGTTGTTAAAGTTGCAAAACAACAAAGCACGGGACGGAGCGATGGAGAATTTCTGAAACAACAATGGGATATTAGCTCCGCCCAAGGCATGATGGAGAACAGCAACAACCGGGAAAAGATAGGCATAATATTTTACAAGGACAGGAAGAAACATCACCGACAGAAAGATTGTCACACACAGGAAGAGCAAGGATACAGTTTGAGTGCATCACTTGTAGATTTATATATTATTTAATGTGTCAATATGAATGGAAGTTGTCAATATTGCAGTTGTTGTATAGGGGATTGTTAATTTGACTGGAGTGCCACTGAAATTAAAAAGATTCTGGAATGGAGAAATAAAGTAAACCATCAAACCATCAATTCTAGCACTCGGGGGGCCACCTGAATTATATAATTAGGTATTTGAATGATTGGTATTAGTAACTGTATGATAATTTGGCATTGTTATAATGAGGCTATTATTGGAATGTAACTGAAAACATACATACATACATATATATATATATATATATATATATATATATATTTGCTTTCGTAGATTTTCACGGGTACAGGAATGCAGGTTTTGGTGTCCTCGGGTATCTTCCCGTGTAAAAGTTGGGGTGTCTAGGCGACGTTTCGACGAGGTGAAGATGACGAGTGAGACCTCGTCGAAACGTCGCCTAGACACCCCAACTTTTACACGGGAAGATACCCGAGGACACCAAAACCTGCATATATATATATATATATATATATATATATACACACACACACACACACACACACACACACACACACATACATACACTGCTCTGCAAGGTAGAATAAGTGGAGATAGAAGATGCTTCAAGGACACCCACTGGGCTTCATGGATGGGTGAGGATTTTCATACTGGTCTCTTTGCTCCAAACTGATCACTTTCCAGAAAATTACACAGGCTCTTTATAAAGAAGCACTGTCGCTAATGACCGTGCCAAAATTAAGAATCCCACCAAAAACTTTGGGTGCAGGCTGTTCACCTCCCCATCCTGATGCATGAAAAGAAATCGACACCCAAGAGAAGAAGAAAAATTAAATGATTTTATTAAACATTAAAGAATAACAGACAGAAAGATTTGGGCTGAAAAGCATACAGAACGCAATCCATTTCATGACGTACATTAAATTTGATCTTATTTGTTCAAATCCTGTTAACAGAGGTGGTCTTGTGGTGTTGCCAGAAATACAGTGGTCGATCACGGGAGAGAGCAAGAGAAAAAAAGATTGGTACCGGACTAAGTTCACTTATTTCGGACACAAAAAAATCAGTGGGACGCAAGGCCTGTCATGACTCAACTCCTCGCACTGATTTCAATGGGACTGATTTCAAGGAATAGTCCGGATCCAGTATTTTGTTTTATATCCTTTTCCAAGTTAAAAGAATAATATGCAAACTCACTATTCCTTTTTTCAAAGTACATGCATGCGCTAATCCAACCTCACAATCTCTCTCTCTCTCTCACACACACACACACACATACACACGCTCCCGAGTAAAAACAAAGGCTGGTATCGCAGGAGAAGAAATATCAGCTCAAAAGATAAGGCTAAGTTTTGCTCCTTTACATACACCTGACTCTCATGGAATGATGTGTGATCTCAAATCCTATACAGCAGGGGCGGACAGTTCATGGTACTGGGCCAGACTTGGGTCATTGACAACCGTCAGGTATAGAGAGCCCTTTAGCCATAGCCAGGTTTCCAGTTACTGGTTTCAGGAGAAACTACCAGGAGTGCAGTTTCCTGCAGTCTCCCTCCCAGTCTGGAGATTTTAGAAGGGATGGCCACCTATCTTTGATTGGCCCTCCAGCCTGTCGAATTGCTGACCAGAGTTACAGAGTCACCAATCAGAACAAAACCCAGTTCTGCCATGGGATCGGGTCAGGGAACTTTTGCCAGTGGGTTCTGTGCCACGATGCAGTCTAATAGCAGCCACCCGTCCCTTGAGATCGTGCCTGTTATTTTCCTGGCACCTGGCTTGTCGCTTTCACTCGCTTCATCCTTCCAAATAAGTTGGCCACCAGTGTGCTTTGGTGGGCCAGCTGTGAGGTCGGCCGGCCGGCCAAAGTGGGAATCCTCTCAGAAGCTGCAGGAAATTCGCCTTGAGGGTTTGCAGACCAAGCAACGGGTACAGAGTTAAGAGGTGAAGCGATTGCTTCACCGCATGCTCAATGCCGCGAAATATAGGCATTGTATAATTTGTATAATTTGTGCGGTATAACCGAACTTAATCGAACGTACCCCTGACCGCTCTGCCTGGAAAATTCAAAGTCACCTGGAACCATAAGTCATTGCTTCTGAAAATAAGCTTTTAAAAGAGCAGTGCATACAAGACCACGAAGTCTGCAGCAGAACTTTATGTCTTGCATATATATATATATATATATATATATATATATATGCTTTCGTAGATTTCCACGGGTACAGGAATGCAGGTTTTGGTGTCCTCGGGTGTCTTCCCGTGTAAAAGATGGGGCAAAGTCTGCCCAGCCACGTACATTGGACAAACAAACAGACGAATAAATGCACGTATTGCAGAACACAAGAATGCCGTCAAAAAAGAAGAAAAAACTTCCTCTCTTTTCCAACACATGAAAGAAACAGGACATGAAATTAATTTTGCAGATTCCAAATTGCTCTTTAACATGGAACATCACCACAAGAGAATAATCATGGAAGCCATCGAGATAGAGAAACACCCTCACAACATGAACAAGCGTGACGACACATCCCGCTTGCCAGACATCTGGAAATTAGCCCTCCCCACAAAAACTGACACCAGAGCCAGAGGCACACAGAACGCCATCACCAATCAACCACACCAGATCCAAACCCAGACCCTCTCCACAGATAAATTACAGACACCATCCAGTAGCCAAACCATGGTGGCACCTCCGGATGCTGCACCCCCCTGCAATTCCTACACAGATCTGGCTGGCACAGGCCACAAAACCACAGCTCGCCCCTATACACGAAGCCAAGCCAGAGCACAACTAAGTGCAGTACAGCCATCTTCTCAGAAAAACTCTTCACAAAGTTCAAGAGGTCAAGACACAAAGGCCTTAGCAACTAATCCACACCTAATGACCCACCTAAGTGGTACTCAGGATATCACTCAAGAAATCACTCAAGATATCCCTCAAGTAATTAAGGAACAAAAGAAGAAAAGGCACACTAGCCTGGGAACTTCCTCTCTGCCCAGAACATTGGAGGCTATACACCACACCTCCTCAACAGTATTTATAGGAACTCAAACACTGAGATCCTGCTCTGTTCCAGTAACAAGAAGCCGAAAGCACCAGCCTGAAGATGACGAGTGAGACCTCGTCGAAACGTCGCCTAGACACCCCATCTTTTACACGGGAAGACACCCGAGGACACCAAAACCTGCATATATATATATATATATATATATATATATATATATGCCATATGTATTTCTTTAATGCCTCTAAAGGCTCCGTTGAAGTCTAGCAACTAAAGATGCAAAAAGGACTGATTCACCCAACCCAAAAATTTAGGCTGAGTTTGGTAAAGCAGTCATGTTACTGGCTTATCACTTGGGTCTCCAACTACAATTCCCATCATCCCTGACCACTGGTCCTGCTAGCTAGGAATGATGGGAGTTGTAGTCCAAAAACAGGAGACCCAAGTTTGGGAAACCCTGGTTTACCGCATGCCAAAGTTATTTTTTTCTTCTAAGGTTGCAGTCCTATACCTACTTACCCAGTGGGATTTATGTCTGATTAGACTTGTGAAGAATTGTGGTATCATATTTTTTTTAAAAAAATCACTGACACTTTTCCAGGGTATGTAGGTTCTACGCCAGGGACAGGGGATGTGTGACCCTCCCAACTCCCATATATAACTCCCAATGTCTCTATTGGCCATTCTAGATGGGGATGATGGGAGCTGGAGTCTGACAACATCCACCAGGTTCCCTACATTATTCCTTATGGACACTGTAAGCTCGAGTCCTTTCCTCCCGACCTAATTGCACATTGGAGAATCAAAACACCCATGGCAGACATCAGATCAGCGCCTGCAGTCCTATTCAAACATCATGTCGCAATCACCACATGAAGCAGTCATGTGCATTCCACCATAGAAACGTGAGAATTATACTTTTTAAAAGGCCTTTCCCCCCCTTTTCTTTTTTGCTCCCTGAAATGTGCCCACAGCCTGGCATTGTCTTTTTTAAGGGCATTTTTAAAAAAACAAAAACCTGAGCATGAATCAGCCAGAGTTAAGCACTATTAAGTCTCATTGGTTTCAATAGGAGGGAATTTGAATATGTGCTCTCCTCCCACACTGAACTCCATGGGACTCCATGGAACTTTTATCTTTGTTTGGGTTGCATCTATGACTTTCGTTTTTACAGGGATTTTTTAATTTATTATTAAATAACTTTTTACTTTTTCTTTTACTTTACTGGCCAGTAAAGAATAGCTTACATTCTAAACAGCTACAACGTATTCCCTCCACAGGAGTAATGGTCCATAGAAATTACAGATGTGGTAAAACAAGTGGTACAATTTTCAGATGGGCAAAACCCTCTCCAGGAAATCTGCATAATAATGGGAAATCAAAATTGCCTATGCCACAATAAGGTGTATTTTTGACTAAAATACCTTATGACCAAAAAATCACCTTCAGAATATGGCGCGTTTTATTGGAATAAACAAGCGATTGCTTTGAGAAGAAAGCAATTCTCGAGAAACCCGTAGCACCATAATTTCCTGATGTACGAATAATGTGCGCCTGTTTCTGTTTTTACTTTGTTACAGCAAGCCTCATCATGACCAGGAAATAACTGTTTTGGCCTGTTTGAGTGTAACAATGGCAAATCATAATACAGTGGTGCCTCACAAGACGAAACAATCCGTTCCGCGAGTCTCTTCGTCTTGCGGTTTTTTTGTCTTGCGAAGCAAGCCCATTAGCGGCTTAGCGGATTAGCGCTATTAGCGGCTTAGCGGGCTTAGCGGATCAGCTGATTAGCAACTTAGCGGATCAGCTGATAAGCGGCTTAGCGGATCAGCTGTTAAGCGGCTTAGCGGATCAGCTGATAAGAGGCTTAGTGATCAGCTGTTAAGCGGCTTAGCGGATCAGCTGATAAGTGTCTTAGCGATCAGCTGTTAAGCGGCTTAGCAGATCAGCTGTTAAGTGGCTTAGCGGCTTAGTGGATCAGCTGATAAGCGGCTTAGCGGCTTGGGAAAAAGGGGGGGAACCCTGCAGGAACTCGCAAGACATTTTCGTCTTGCGAAGCAAGCCCATAGGAAATTCGTTTTGCGAAGCACCTCCAAAACGGAAAACCCTTTCGTCTAGCGGGTTTTCCGTCTTGCGAGGCATTCGTCTTGCGGGGCACCACTGTACAGATAATTCACCTGGCTGGGCCTGACCTGGTCCTCAACCAGAGGAAGAATGAGGTGGGCAAGGAAATGGCAGAATCAGTGTTTCACGAGTAGGAAAGTCATAACCCACAGGCAATAAGAGGCATAGGGATGACCCTGGCCCCAGGAATCCACACAAAAGGGTGCAATTCAGGTCAGCTAGGTTTTACACAGAGTAGACCCATTGAAATGAATGAGCATGACTATGAGTAAAAGTTCAATACCACGCAGTGTACCTTATAATTTCAACAGGAATTAAAAGCACCCAAGACCCGTCGCATACCTTGCAATTTTCAGCTTAACTTCTGACAGAGTTTTCTCTTAGCTGGAACTCACTAGAACTCAGTTGCAGCACCTCTCAGGTGGGAGCCATTGCCGCACTGGCTGACAGGGCCAAAAAGGATGTTTTTATTATGATTTATCACTGATGTTCTGTAATGTGTTTTTAATGTTGTACACCACCCTGAGATCTTTTAATAAAGGGAAGTATATAAATTGTAGTAGTACAGTGGTACCTTGGGTTACATACATTTCAGGTTACAGACTCCGCTAACCCAGAAATAGTACCTCGGGTTAAGAACTTTGCTTCAGGATGAGAACAGAAATTGTGCTCTGGCAGCGCGGCGGCAGCAGGAGGCCCCATTAGCTAAAGTGGTGCTTCAGGTTAAGAACAGTTTCAGGTTAAGAACGGACCTCCGGAACGAATTAAGTATTTAACCCGAGGTACCACAGTAGTAGTAGTAGTAGTAGTAGTAGTAGTAGTAATAGAATAAGGGAGGCATTCATGGTGAGTTCCGGCACCTCTTTTTCTAGAAAAATAGCACCGACATCTGAAAATGTCAGGCATACAGGTGACAAATGTGGTGTTGCTCCTTAAGAAGCTATGAATGGCTAAACCTCCTTGTTGTGGAAAAAAGCACTGGGCGGCAAAGCATGGTTTGCCTCTGTGTAATATGTGAATTGTTCCCCAAGGATGGTGCATGAAGCTTACAGTCTCCTTCTTCAATAGAGATGTTTATCAGGAAGTCATCTAGGAGACTCCGCAGCTTGACCTTCCTTACAACTAATCCAGAACGTGGCAGGAGACTGGGAGTGGCTGCCATAACCCTATAACACTGGTTCTGAAAGACCTACATTGGTTCCCAGTACATTTCCGAGCACAGTTCAAAGTGTTGGTGCTGACCTTTAAAGCCCTAAATGGTCTTGGCCCAGTATACCTGAAGGAGCATCTCCACCCCCATTGCCGGACACTGAGGTTCAGCTCTGAGGACCTTTTGGCAGTTCCCTCCCTGCGAGAAGTGAGGTTACAGGGAACCAGGCAGAGGGCCTTCTCGGTAGTGGAACGCCCTCCCACCAGATGTCAAGGAAATAAACAACTACCTGACTTTTAGAAGATATCTGAAGGCAGCCCTGTTTAGGGAAGTTTTTAATGTTTGAAGTTCTATTCTGTTTTTGTCCTCTGTTGGGAGCCACCCAGACTGGCTGGGGCAACCCAGTTAGATGGTGTGTGTGTGTGTGTGTGTGTGTGTGTGTGTGTGTGTGTGTGTGTTTACAAATTTAAGAAATTACCGTATTTTTCCGTGTATAAGACGCCCCCTAGTATAATACGAGCCCTATTTTTTAATAACCCAAAATTAAGAAAACGCACTATGCACGATCTGTGTATAAGACGATCCCTTATTTTAAACTTCAAAAATTTAGGAAAAAATATAGTCTTATACACGGAAAAATGTGGTATTATCATTTGGGAAGCCTGCCTCACTCTAAAGAACCATTGGGTTTGTGAAGTGTATACATGAACAAATGAAGAGGAAGTCACACAAACTGGATGCTCCTCAGGGCGGAGGCGACAGCTTACCTCAGCAGCAAATGTGAAATCTGAAAGGAGGCAGGGAATGTGCAAGCTTTATTACTGCTTCAGGCAAGATGCTGTTTAACTTAAGCCCTGTGGTGAGCATCACAGAGTATTTTGTGCCTTTTTTCCTTGGCAAATGGGACTCACTGCATTATTGTTGGAAAAAAACCATCCTCATCACATGAATGGGAAAACAGTTATTTATTTATTAGAAATACAAAGGACCTTGGAGAACTGTGGTTTTTTGTTTTTGTTTTAACTTTCATAAAATGTTTAGGGCACAATCCATCCGAATGTGGGCAAGGCCAGCTATGCACGGAGGAATTCCGCAAAGACCCAGTGAGGTATGTTCCCTTTAGCGGCGTTCATACACTGCAGCGCCCTGAACCAAGAAATGGATATATTGCACGACTCCCTGTCTGGATCCGGCCCAAGGTCGCCCACGTGCGCAGTGTTCATCCTCTGAGCATGCGCCAAGGTGGCACGTGCTGAGGAGCGCAAGGAACAGCAGTGCCCGATTCAACCCAATGCGATCTCTTCGCGTGCAAGCGGCTGCACCCACATGGGCGATGGATCGTGCCCCAACGTAAAGCACAAAACCCTTCCAAAGTCTCAGTGGTAAGCAAAAAATAAGAAAGATCTCAAGGGGGAAAGGGGAACAACAATCTAGAAGCTTCTCCTCTCTGTACAATGCTAACGAATATATAGATATATATCTTTGCTCTGCCTTTAAACGTGGAATAATTTCTTTTTATTTCCCCTCGCTGTGATATATGTTCTCTCTCTCTCAAAATACACAATCAGCATTCGTCCTTGAAAAATACTGTACAAAAAAAGCACACTCTAATGATTCTGTAGAAACTTTATACATATCGTAATAATCGTGTTCTTTTGGTCTTCAGAAAACATTTGTATGGATTGGGTTTGCCACAGTATGACAACTCCATCACCTTTCAATACAGACCTGAATCTCCTACATTCACTTTTTTTTTTAATTTCCTGCAGAAAGTCCACTATAATATAACACAAGTTTCGAAAGCAAAATGAGAACAAAAAGCGGAAAACGACAGGAGAAAGTTTGAGAGCCATCGGTTTTATGATACAATCGGAAACAAAACATCTCAAGGAAAAGCAGGATTTGCAAAAAGTGACTTCTCGCCGATTCAAAAGAATCTGGAGGAACAGCAAGGGAGAAGTCCACAGAAAGTATTTTACAGAAAAGTTGAATATAGAGCTGAGTTTAAAGTCTTTAATCACATAAACAGGACTTGAAGAAATGCAAATGGCAAAGGGAATAACAATCGTAACAGCAATAATAACAATAAACCCTCCAAACTCCAAAAGCAGTGAATATTTGAAAGTTTTCGTTTTTGTTCTCTTGCCAACGAATTGCCACGTGTCTTTTGCACCCCAATCCAGCAAGGGCAATCACTGCCCCCTTATGCCCTATTAACACCAGTGGGCTGCTTGAGGAATGGGGCAGGTGTGGGGCTGAGTCCAAACAAAACCTCATCCTCTCATAATAGGGAATCGATGTTGCCATAGGAGTCTGGACCAGTTATACTTTCAGTTTGGGGTGAAGGGGGTGGACATCTGCAAGCACAGCAGTATATTCGCACCAGGCTGGCCCAACTGTGGAGGTAAAACTACACAACCTCTTGTGGTGCCACAACCCGAGAGCTGCCTGTTTCAGCTGTCACCGCCTGCAGTTTCGGAGGAGGTCCATAGGGGCAGCAGAACAGCTCGATGGCTGGGTTTAATATCCCACGCAGCAGCAACAGGAAAGTTGTAGCCCTCCAGTTGCTCCCGGACTCCAACTCCCATGAGCCACACAGCAAGTGTGGCCAATGGCCAAGGATGATGGGAGTTGTAGTCCGGCAACATCCAGCGAGCCAAAGGCCTCTCCCCATTCCTGCAGTCAACAGCCTTTTGATTTCTGCACAGACACACACCTCACCAGAGGGCAGACATAGCTGTATGGAAGTGTAGAAGAAGTTAACGGGCAATTTTTAACAGAAAAGTATCCTAAGTCAGCACTTGATAATGTTAACGTTGTGCTCAGCGTATGGCACCAGCAGGGGGAGCAAGACTTTGATTTGTCATAAGGTGGCAAAATGCCTAGACTGGCCCTCTAAGTGCACCTTCTGCCTGCACCATCGCTTGACTGCTTTAGAAAACTTATCCCCCACTTTTCTGTTTGAGCATTTGAATTGCTCAGTGGGGACGGCTTCCAGCAATTAAAAACCAAACCATGTTTGAGAGGTTCTTGTAGCAGCCTATCAATAAGTTTTTTACAAATTGCAAAGGAAAACCCAGTGGAAAATTATCTTATCAGGTAGGGCAGGTGATCCTATGTCCACCTGGAACATTGCAAGTAACATACCAGAGTGCACAAGAGGATTATTGCTTAGGTTCAGACTGTGCAAAACAAAACAAAAAATAACACTCCCTGTGATTTATTTGCAGTTTTTGGGTTTTAGAGCCATGAAAGGAAACTATCAGCTGTTTCTTACGAGATCTACCGAGAAAACTATCAGCAGCAGTGCGAGCCTGAAGATAATCTTCTTTTTTTTAATCACCAAAGCTTAAGAACACAACAAAACAAAAGAAGGAGAAAAATCTATAAATTAAATATTTCTGCAGTGTAGCATTAAAATATCATTTGTGCATTTGCAGTAGCAAGTTAAAAATGTCTGATTAGGCATATTTAAACAATAGATTCAGGGAGGCTAGGCTTTGTTTTCTTCCTCCTCCGTTTATAGCGCGATTCATTCTTTCCGTTCTCGTTTTCGAAATTAAATCAAGAGAATGGCAAAAGGGTAAAATAATAACAATAGTAATAATAATAATAATAATAAAACCTAGTTCAAAGCAGCACTGGAAAATATTTAATTATTTAATGAAAAGCTTAACTATGGCAGGTTTCAGCAGTCCCAGTGAAAACGGGTCACCCTTCCATTTCCATAAAAATGGGGAGTGCTGAGGTGAACATGCACACACGCCCACACATACACAGACCCGCGCATGCGTGTACGCACATAGAAGAAAAAAAAGTTGTACGCTGTTTTTTTCGTTTTGCTTCTGTTTTCCTGGTAAAGTGCTGATGGTGAAAGGTTGGGGGCGTTTGGGTGTGGTGCTATCAAGCAATAAACACACTGTCCATCGATTCAAATGCCAACCCACCGAAAAGAAAAATAGAAAGAAAAGAAAAAAAAAGAAAGAAGAGGGAGGGGGAGAAAGGGGTGGGTGGGAATGCCATTTACAGAGGACCATGCCGGGCTTCATACTTGGCGAGGACATTCTTGCATTTGCCCAGCTCTTTCCGTAGATCGGCCACTTCCTGGCGCAGAGCGGAGTTCTCCTTCTCCAGAAACGAGGCGCGAATGGCAATCTGGTTCTCCTTCAGCCTCCGAGCGTCTCTGGACCGCTTGGCAGCCATGTTGTTCTTTCTGCGTCTTGCCCAGTATTTGTCATCCTGCTCATTAATCACAGAGAGGGAGAAAGGCAGCGTTAGACTTCAGCAGATTAACAGAGCTTCGGCTACAAGGCACCAGGGCAGGGTCGGCAGAGCACACTTCTACTGGCAGGGCTACACATATTCTGCTTGGCCTTGGCTCCATACATGTCATACTGGGGACTGGGAGCGGCCGCCGGTACCATGTAACACCAGCCCCGAAAGACCTACGCTGGCTCCCAGTACGTTTCCAAGCACAATTCAAAATGTCGGTGCTGACCTTTAAAGCCCCAAACGGCCTCGGCCCAGTATACCTGAAGGAGCGTCTCACCCCCATCATTCAGCCCAGACACTGAGGTCCAGCTCTCAGGACCTTCTGGAGTTTCCCTCACTGCGAGAAGTGAGGTTACAGGGAACCAGGCCTTCACGGTGGTGGCGCCCTCCCATCAGATGTCAAGGAAATAAACAACTATCTGACTTTTAGAAGACATCTGAAGGCAGCCCTGTTTAGGGAAGTTTTTGACGTTTGATGTTTTATCGAATTTTTAATATTCTGTTGGGAGCTGTCCAGAGCAGGGTATAAATAATAAGTTGTTGTTGTTATCACATAAAGAATCCTCAGCGCTATTGTTAAGGGTGCTGTGGGGGTAAAACTACAGTTCCCAGGATTTCTGGTATGATTTCTTTAAATGTATGGTCTATATGCAGACCAAATCTGAACATCCCAAGGAGAACGGACTCTGAGATCCAGCGCCGAGGGCCTTCTGGCGGTTCCCTCATTGCAAGAAGTAAGGTTACAGGGAACCAGACAGAGGGCCTTCTTGGTAGTGACGCCCGCCCTGTGGAACACCCTTCCACCAGATGTGAAGGAAATAAGTAGCTATCCTATCTTTAAAAGACATCTGAAGGCAGCCCTGTTCAGGGAAGTTTTTAATATTTAACGCTGTATTGTTTTTAATACTTGATTGGGAGCCGCCCAGAGTGGCTGGGGAAACTCAGCCAGATGGGTGGGGTATAAATAATAAATTATTATATTATTATTATTATTCTGTTGTTCTTGTTTTAAGTCTCTAACTCTCATGTTAATGCATACTTTTTGTGAATGTTCCACTTCATTTCTGAATGTTTCATTTCTGAAACACTCTTTTCTGAATGTTTTAGTTCACTTTCAGTTTGTATACCGCCTTTCTCTATTACTATACACAGAAGGCAGTTTGCAAGCTGAAGAAACAACTAAACAGAAACGGTCACATGCTTAATATCAATCTGATCCGATACCAAAAAAAAAAGGCACACTAACTTTTAAATAGACAACTTATATCAAATAAAAAAATCTCTAATAATCTGTTGGCATGTATTAAATATTAAATAACAGCAAATAATAATCAAATAGTTTGTACTTATCAACTGCAACGAAGAATTACTAAACTGTAATGCGTAAAAATAACAGCAAGTCACATAAAGCATACAAAACCATGTAAAAGGATCAAATTGAGAAGCAAGAACACAATTTATAATGTTGTTTTTTTTTAAAAAAAAAAATCCCTCAACTCCCTGTTGCCCAGAGAGGAAGACTGGAATAAAATGCAAGCACTTTAAGCTACCCAAAAGTAACATTTGCATGCTCTGAAACCATCCTTACAATGGAACCCTAGAAAAAGCTACTCAGAAGTAAGTTCCACTGAGTTCAGTGGAGCTTGCTTCCAGGTAAGTGGGTACCAGACTGCAGTATATCTCAGCAGCCTGGCTCCAGAGATATGCCCAAACCCTCTTTCCCCTCCCATTCTTCCTACACCCCGTAGGCTACATCTTGGCTTTATAATTTCCCATCTCCGTCATCATCTCTGCAAAAGAACACAAAAACCAGCTTCAACTTCAGTTCATTCCTGGGCTTATCCAGGCCACGTACAACTTTATTTTAACAAATTGCAAAGGCAAATCCTTTAATCCGGTCCTGAAAGAAGCAGGGCTGGCATCTAGAATCACATGCAGCCGAGAGACGATTGGCCGGCCTAATCTGCTTACCCCTTTCCAGAACTACTCTTCTGCACCATGGGAAACGGGAGAAAGCTGTGACCAAACATTCTGGGAAGAGCCGAGGGCAACTCTCGCTGCTATCTTAGAAAAAACTAGAACGACGGCCATGAACGCCTCTGAGCAAGCAAGGGGCTTGACAGCGCTTCCCTGCTCTTAGTTTCCCCCAGGTTCCGTCTTCTAACTGTTCCAATGTATTCAAAGGTTTATGTTTCTTGAGCCGAGCCAGTAAATGAACACGGTGAATATGCACGCACTGGTTGCACTAGGATGGTATCTGGACTTAATAAGCTGAGATATGAATTAGCCTTGTTTCCCTGCACATAGCTACTTCGTTCCTCCCTTTGTGCAACTGGGGAAAGCAAGTCAGGAAGCCACAGTTGGCTACAGTTTCTAATTTATGCCCGAATTGAGAAACTATGGTTAAGGGCTTCCGAGCAAACTACAGCACAGTCGTACCTTGGAAGTCAAACGGAATCCGTTCCGGAAGTCCGTTTGACTTCCAAAACGTTCGAAAACCAAACTGTGGCTTCTGATTGGCTGCAGGAAGCTCCTGCAGCCAATCAGAAGCCGTGGAAGCCCCGTTGGACGTTCGGGTTCCAAAAGAACGTATGCAAACCAGAACAATCGCTTCCGGGTTTGGGGTGTTTGGGAGCCAAAATGTCTGAGTTCCAGGGCGTTCGGGAGCCAAGGTACTTAACTTTAAGTTGCACTTAAAGGGTAAAGGGACCCCTGACTGTTAGGTCCAGTCGTGGACGACTCTGGGGTTGCAGCGCTCATCTCACTTTATTGGTCGAGGGAAGCAAACAACTTCCGGGTCATGTGGCCAGCATGAGTAAGCCACTTCTGGCGAACCACAGCAGCGCACGGAAACACCATTTACCTTCCCGCCGGAGTGGTACCTATTTATCTACTAGCATTTTGACGTGCTTTGGAACTGCTAGGTTGGCAGGAGCAGGGACTGAGCAACGGGAGCTCACCCCGTCGCGGGGATTTGAACCGCCGATCTTCTAGTCGGCAAGCCCTAGACTCTGTGGTTTTAGAGCACAGTGCCACCCGCGTCCCATAAGCTGCAGCTCAACACACCAATATTAAGAATATGTATGATTTGTTAGACATACCCCTCTATCCCTGTTTTACAAACAACAAATCCCATACATAAGAATTTTAGGCAATTTCCCAAGGACACAATGATGCAGCTGGGAACTAAATTATCCTGACTATTTATTTTTAGTATTAGTGTTATATCTTTTACTGTTCATTTTATTTATTTTTAAATGTGTTCCTTGATAATTTCAATATTCCTTGCAACTCAAAGGTTTTACAGTCGTACCTTGGAAGTCGAATGGAATCTATTCCGGAAGTCCGTCCAACTTCCAAAACGTTCGAAAACCAAAGCACGGCTTCTGATTGGCTGCAGGAAGCTCCTGCAGCCAATCAGAAGCCACGGAAGCCCCGTCGGACGTTCGGCTTCCAAAAGAACATTCAAAAACCGGAACACTCACTTCCAGGTTTTGATCATTCGGGAGCCGATTTGTTCTGGAGCCAAGGCATTCGAGATCCAAGGTACTACAATTGAGCAATTTGTATAGTTTTCTTTGAATAAATACAATAAATAAATTTATATTTATAATTACTGTATATTTATGTCCTGTCCTCCTTCCCAAGGGAACCCAAACCTTTATCTCACGTGGGAACTCAAGGATACCTACTTGATTTTATTATAGATATTTTTATACCGCCGCCAGGACCCTTCCCGTATTCATGGTTGCCCACACCTAAACCCGCTTAGCTTCAGCAAAGTTGCGACATCCTGCGCCTTCAGATCATGCCATGTTACGGGCAACCATTAAGATGTTTCATCCGGAGACCCATTCCACCCCTTGCTCTGTGAGTTTCACCATTCATTAACTTTTAATCCACTTGGCTCTCAAAATCTTATGTGCCGACATTATTTTTGGATGATTAAATAGCAGCTTCTTTGGTTCCAGAGAATGAGGGAGTCAAGGAAGCACTTGTCTAGGGATAAAAACCTGCCACACAGAAAAATTGAAGCAGACTAGACTGGTCAAATGAAAGCAACACAGCTCAGATTTTTTAAAAAAAAAGAAGGAAAGAAAGAAAGAAAAAAGGAAGGAAGGAAGGAAGGAAGGAAGGAAGGAAGGAAGGAAGGAAGGAAGGAAGGAATATAATAATCAGAGACCCAAGGTGTATTTTTATTTTAATAATATTTTAATGCTTCACTTTTAATTGCATTTGGCCTATTAGATAGAATGCAGGAGGGGAAAGTTTTGATTTGTAAGGTTCCTGTGCGCTTCAATTTGACAACCTTACTGCTCTCTGTGCCATAAACAAGAAACCCTGTTTAACCCTGAAAGTGGTACAACTGGCCCTCCAGGATGTTATTCTATGTCCTAATCCCGGAACATTTTAGTCCATCTAGAAATCAGCAGAATGGCTCTAGGACCATGCCTTACTCTCTGGACCTCCAGAGCAGTTTCCACCAAGTTGGACACCGGTCCCAATTTACCTTCAGATCCTCTGGGATGAAGACTTTGCGGGCTTTCTTAATCATTGGCTGTGGCTTCAGTTCCTCCTCGGAGAACTTGCGCTTCCGGGGGTCAAACATCTCCTGGCCAGGAATGCTGGAAAGAGCGAGATCGGCCGGGTCAGGTTCATACCCCACCGGAACCTGAATGGTCTCTGGATCGATGGGGCTTGGCGTGTTGCGATTTGCAGGCACGATTTGACCTGCAGAAAGAAGACACCATGGTAAGGAAACCCGAAGGGAGAGAACGTTGCAAATTTGTGGTATAACACACACACACAAAAAACACACTCCATGACCCACAAAAATGGGGAGACCGGGGACCTCAAAAGCTTTACTGAACCTTGCAAAGATGGCAACGCACATCTCAAATATGGAAACACTTTTGCAAGCAACCACACCCTAGGCCAACCCCAACCTCTCTCACCACCACAAGTGAACAGCAGAGAACCTGCACAAGCAACGCTGACCCCAAACCCTACATATATTAAGTACAGTGGTACCTCGCAAGACGAATGCCTCGCAAGACAAAAAACTCGCAAGACGAAAGGGTTTTTTGTTTTTTGAGCTGCTTCGCAAGACGATTTTCCCTATGGGCTTGCTTCGCAAGACGGAAACGTCTTGCAAGTTTGTTTCCTTTTTCTTAACACCGTTAATACAGTTGCGACTTGACTTCGAGGAGCAACTTATAGAACGCGGTGTGGTAGCCTTTTTTGAGGTTTTTAAAGACTTTGGTGATTTTTGAAGCTTTTCCAAAACTTTCCTGACACTGTGCTTCGCAAGATGAAAAAAATCGCAAGACGACAAAACTCGCGGAATGAATTAATTTCGTCTTGCGAGGCACCACTGTAAAATAGAAACATCGCCACCTGACCCTACCCCCACCCATCTTTCCCCCCTCCACCCCTTTCCCCCTTTTCTTTCTAATGTCTCAACAAATGAAACCGATTTGTAAAAATGTTACATGGAAAAAATACGAGAGAGACATTACACATACTTCTGTAAATCAAGAAAATCTTTCATAAAAATACATTAAAACAAAACAAAAATATGAAAATGCTTTTTTAAAAACCAGAGCGTATATGAGTTATAAAGTACAAATAATCCTGGAAAATATATGAGATCGATTACAGAGGAATAGTCAATCCTAGAACGATGAGACTTAACTATAATTTTCTTTCCCTGTTCATAAAACCCACAAGTGGATAAATGAGTCAAGTAGAGGCCACTCATGTTCCTCTATGTTTGTAAAAACAATGAAATCATTCCATATTGTGCCCAAACAAATCTACATTGGTCCTCCAGACTGGACTCCAACTCCCATGATGCTTCACCACCGGTCTGCATGGCTGGGGATGATGAGAGTTGGAGTCCAATACATTTCCCAAGCTCTCTGCTCTATGGTCTTGTGCTCCTTGTTCCATGGAACTGCCAATGTTTGCGCCCAAACTGGGGAAAAAACACATACACCCAAGTGTCACTCCTCTCATCTGAAATTGGTTCTCAGCCTTCCATGTCCAACTTTCCAGAATAACAGGACATTATAAAGAGATGTAGGGGGGAAACAGGGTGAAGTTAGAGGTGCCACAAAGGACACGAGCCAAGCTGATTGTGCAACACGTTCTACAGACGGTACCAATAACATTTGCTTCCAGGAAGGGCTGGGAAGCACTTGGGAGATGAGAGAGGCGGATCAAAGGGATATTTCTTCCCCAGAATACACAAAAAAATGAAAAGGGGCAGCAAGGAATTCAATTGTTATCCCTCGTACCCACAGAAGAGTTTCCTTCTCACACTGTGCGCCATGTCACTCAATGCCAAGATCTGAAGTGCTGAAAACTGGGCATATCCTGCCTGGTTTCATAAACACCGTCCCATTGATTAAACAGTCTTGTGGCAGAGAATCAAAAGTTGATGTTGGAGGATAAATCAGGACGTTTTAATATAATTCCACTTGTAGGAAGGGTGGCTAAGGAACATTCTCAGAAAATCAGCTGTGAGCCAGAAAGTGCCTGGTGGTCGCCGGTTTCTCTCACACGTTTTCCTGTTTTCAGAGCACTTTTGAACAGGTTCGGAATGCGCTCTCTAGATACGGGCCTGGATTCGAGACACTGGAGCCCTTTGGTTCACTTTGCCAACTCTGGGCTGGATTTGGGTCATTTTCACCACCCACCAAGCAATGTGTACATTTCCATTCTATTTAAGCAATCCTATCTTGTGCTGCTGGGACGCAGGTGGCGCTGTGGGTTAAACCGCAGAGCCTAGGACTTGCCGATCAGAAGGTCGGCGGTTCGAATCCCCGTGACGAGGTGAGCGCCTGTTGCTCGGTCCCTGCTCCTGCCAACCTAGCAGTTCGAAAACACGTCAAAGTGCGAGTAAATAGGTACCGCTCCGGTGGGAAGGTAAACGGCGTTTCCGTGCGCTGCTCTGGTTCGCCAGAAGTTGCTTAGTCATGCTGGCCACATGACCCGGAAGCTGAACGCAATAAAGCGAGATGAGTGCCGCAACCCCAGAGTCGTCCGTGACTGGACCTAATGGTCAGGGGTCCCTTTACCTATCTTGTGCTGCTATGTGTGACTGACAGCAGGGTCATCTGCTTATTTACTTCAAACCAGTGTTTCCCAAGCTTGGGTCTCCAGCTTTTTTGGACTACAATTCCCATCATGCCTAGCTAGCAAGACCAGTGGTCAGGGATGATGGGAACTGTAGTACACAAACAGCTGGAGACCCAGGTTTGGGAAACACTGCTTCAAACCTACTGCTATCAAAGGGGATAATTCGATGCTCGCAAACTCGCCTTATGATGATGCTTCACTGAGCTGAGAGGGACTTACTTCAGAGTAGTAAATGCTGATCCACACTAGGAAACCTGTCTAATCTCTGGCCAGCCTCACTAAGATTCGCTTTTACTGAGCTGTGTTTTCAAGATATGTCCTCTGCCATCCTAGATGGCTGATATAACAGGATACCGTACGAAGACAGACTCTGAGTATGTGGGCAATCGCAGGTGGAAGACATATTGCACTATTTACTATATTGCCTGGTATACATTGGACCTGGGGGGTGATTTGTCACCATCCGTACAGGAAAGATGTCTCTCCCCAGCAGAGAAGGTCCTATGGCTTCTAAGCGATGTAAATGCTTCAGTGACTCATAAAGTCGCCCTTTTCGCTTTGGCGGCAAAAAAGATCAGAAAGAATATCCTGGACCATTTAACAGTGAGCTGTAAGGGAGACGCAGAGATCTAAATAGAGACCACTATTTGTGCCACGACACCCCTTTTGCTGGTATTTATTTTTGATTCAGATCTATCATGGCCATGGCTAGTACAATAACATTTTTTGTATTCACACACGCACTAGAATGATGCTAACATGGCAACCCATGTACCATATTGTTCCTGCACACAAGGGGACAAATTATTCGTCTACCTGCTTTTGGCTCTTAAAAGCCAAAATAGGATCATGGGGAGATTTCAAACTGACTACCACTTCCCTTATGTGCCTTGCTTAATTGGTGAAAAAAAACACAACACAATTCTAGGTGTGTTTACTCAAAAGAAAATCCTCTGGAATCTCTATGGCGCTCTGAGGTCAGTTCAGGTAGGATGACAGCATTGCTACAGGATTTGAAGATGCCAGCCCCCACATTCACAGCTTCATGCCAGAGATGGGGAACCTGCGACCCCCACAGAACTTGTTGAACTCCAACTCCCATCAACCCCAGTCAACACAGCCAATGGATGATGGGAGTTGCCACAGGTTGCCCATTCTTGCTTTTATAATTTGAAGCACAAAGCCTCTCTTCAGGAACTTGTACTACAGTGGTACCTCGGGTTACATATGCTTCAGGTTACAGGCGCTTCAGGTTACAGACTTCACTAACCCAGAAATAGTGCTTCAGGTTAAGAACTTTGCTTCAGGATAAGAACAGAAATCGTGCTCCGGCGGCGCGGCGGCAGCAGGAGGCCCCATTAGCTAAAGTGGTGCTTCAAGTTAAGAACACTTTCAGGTTAAGAACAGACCTCCGGAACAAATTAAGTACTTAACCCGAGGTACCACTGTATTATGCAGCCTAACTCTTAATCACCACACATTTCACAAAATCACATCAAGTGATCTACAAAAATTACACCAAAGAAGAAGCTAAAAATAGTTTTGATAACTCTGCAAGAGCAACTGAAGACAGATTTCGAAACATTACAAAAATGAACAGATAAGACACTTTATCCATCTGGAGAAGCTTCTAATAACAGAAATATCACCCATTGTTTCCAGAAAGTACAGATAGCAGGGGCCTGTAAAAAAAAAAGGTAAAGGACCCCTGGATTGTTAAATCAAGTCAAAGGCGACTATGGGGTTGTGGTGCTCATCCTGCTTTCAGGCCGAGGGAGCTGGCGTTTGTCCGCAGACAGCTTTCCGGGTCATGTGGCCAGCACGACTAAACCGCTTCTGGCGCAATAGGACACAGTGACAGAAACAAGAGCGCAAGGAAACGCTGTTTACCTTCCCAATGCAGCGGTACCTATTTATCTACTTGCACTGGCCTGCTTTCGAACTGCTAGGTTGTCAGGACCTCAGTATGGATGCTTCCCCACAGAACAGGGGCAGCCATACTAAAAAGCCCTGCTCTGAGTTACTATAGAGTGGGTTTCTGATATTTGGGGGGGGCTTTAAGGAAAAAAACTATGATGCAAAATGCAGTGACCTGCTGAGTCTATATAAGAAAAGGCAGTCTCTTCCTATTTTGCTAAATAGGAAGAAATAATCCATGTGTGAATGAGAGAGAGAGAGAGAGAGAGAGAGAGAGAGAGAGAAATCAATTCCTCTTTGAAACAAAAGCATTCCAGAACATTGTGCCGATTCACTCAAACGCTATCAGGGATACCAACCCGGAACATTATCCTTGAGGGACATTCGCTGTCTGCAAGCAATCCTGCCAGGAGACACTCAACCTAACACAATTCTTATATGTGCACAGGTACTCCTTTTTCACGAGCAGACAATAGTTGGCTGCATTCTCCATCCCGTTCCACCGCGGTTCCACAGGTATTTCTGTTGAACCGCCCACCAAATCCCTACTGGGCCTGGTGTGCTATTTTTAGAAAGCATGGGTTCATCCCAATCCAAGGTGGGTCAAATGAGGACAGTGTACAAAAGGTCACATGTCTAGCAGAGAGCGCTGGGGACTAATCCTGCCTCAGCAAACTCCGCAGCTGTGACAACATCCAGTAGGAGACGTGGTCAGGAAACCGCAGTCAGCTGAAAGGGAAACCTGCAAGCAAAGGGGAACACTTGGTTCCCTCTTAAAATTGCCCTACAATGTTTGCGCTCACCCTTCATCCTAAAAACAGTAAGAAAGAATTCCGTTCTACTGACAAAGGAACACAGGATACCAAGCCAGACCACAGGTTCATCTACAGTAGCTTTCGTTTCGAAAGAAAACACCAGCAGTTCCTGCTGAGGCCGAACACCTTCGCACAGACGAAGAGTTCTGTGACGCTCAAAAGCTTGCTTCCAGTTGGTTCATTTATTTATTTTCTACAAAAAAATAACAAAAGAGCTCTGCTCATTCCGTGGCACCAGCCTGATTTGGGCAGGGACCTTTAGGAAGTCCTGTGAAAAACAAAATTGGGGTGTGTATGAGTCAGTGCCCGGGTGCCATTTCTGTTCCCTACAGAACAACCTTTGCAATGTCTCTTCTGCATTTTGTGCACCACACCCGTGTGGCATAACTCTGCAGGAATCACCCGGCTGCTTGCTGACCTTCCCACTTAACTATGAAGCAACAGTGGTGGTTGCGATACTTAAACTCTGTAGACAACCCCATGCTCAGGTGCATGCCTTCAGTGTAAGCAATGAATACCCTCAATTGAAACCAAGAGGATTAAGTAAAACACATCGTGTAATGGGAAACAATGTTATGTTTTCGGCATTTACAGTGGTACCTCGGGTTAAGTACTTAATTCGTTCCGGAGGTCCGTACTTAACCTGAAACTGTTCTTAACCTGAAGCACCACTTTAGCTAATGGGGCCTCCTGCTGCCGCTGCGCCACCAGAGCACGATTTCTGTTCATATCCTGAAGCAAAGTTCTTAACCTGAAGCACTATTTCTGGGTTAGTGAAGTCTGTAACCTGAAGCGTATGTAACCCGAGGTACCACTGTACTACTTTTCACCTGCTGTTAATAGCATCCGGGCAGATTTTTCTATTTAAAATGTCCAGGAAAATCCGGCCCATGTTGGAAGTGGAGGGTTTTTTTTGGGGGGGGGGGCAAATTTCCTTTAAAAATTGCTCAAAAGCTTTCTTCTTCTTTTTTTTTGAGATTTTGCAAAAAAAGGGAAGAAGCTCAAAACTTTGGGCAAAACAAAACAAGAGCTCAACAACTTAGCAAAAAAACCCCAAAACCCCAACCTTTACGCCAGGATCACTTTTTGAAATATGGCAACCCTAATTTTAGTGTAAAGAGTGAACTGCATTTTATCCTGCTTTTTTGTGTTGTCGGCACTGCTCTCCTTTTATTTTCTTGCACAGCTGAGATTTTTGGATATTAAACTTTTGGGATATGAAGCGATATCTGTTATGGATGCTTAAGTGGAGATCCCTGCATCGCACAGGCTCAGACCAGAAAACCTTTGGGTCTCTTCCGACTCTACAATTCGATGATTCTAGGAGATAGATGGTAAATAGGTAAAGAAATAAAGATAAAGAAATAAAGTAATAAGCAGGGGAGATCACTTCAAAACACTGCTCAGTCATGAAGCTGAGTAGTTTTGCCGAAGCAAGGCGGTCTCTATCAGCCAACCGGCCTTGTAGGGTTGTTGTGAAGATTAACCAATGAGGAAGGGTGGGATTTAAATGTGATAAAATCATATGCAAAGCCTTCTTCCCACAGATGAGTAACAGCAGAGTAATTAAGTGCAGAAGTGATTTTTTTTTAAGCGTCTATTTGTTTTCCCAGTAGTGATGTATGGAAGTGAGAGCTGGACCATAAAGAAGGCTGATTGCCAAAGAATCGATGCTTTTGAATTATGGTGCTGGAGGAGACTCTTGAGAGTCCCATGGACTGCAAGAAGATCAAACCTATCCATTCTGAAGGAAATCAGCCCTGAGTGCTCACTGGAAAGACAGATCCTGAAGCTGAGACTCCAATACTTTGGCCACCTCATGAGAAGAGAAGACTCCCTGGAAAAGACCCTGATGTTGGGAAAGATGGAGGGCACAAGGAGAAGGGGACGACAGAGGACGAGATGGTTGGACAGTGTTCTCGAAGCTACCAGCATGAGTCTGACCAAACTTCGGGAGGCAGTGGAAGACAGGAGTGCCTGGCGTGCTCTGGTCCATGGGGTCAGGAAGAGTTGGACACGACTAAATGACTAAACAACAACAATTTGTTTCATAGTCTTATAGGGCATTTTGTTTTGCTGCCCCTGTTTCTTAGTGTGCAGACTAACATAGAGAAACACAAGCAACAGCACCTCACCATTTGCGAGTTATTGAGAAATTTGAGAATCGGGTATTCTCCAGCAGGGGGAACACTTTCCATGCCACATTTCCCCTCCACACCTGAGATATTTAATGAAATGAAAAGGATGTTTAAAATAACCTTTGTAAAAAACAACAACCTTAGAAGCTTTTCTTTTGGGAATTATAGGGACAGAACTACCTAAATTGTATAGAAGATTATTCATGTATGCTACTACAGCACACTTGCCCAAAAATGGAAAGAAGAAGAAGAAGAAGAAGAAGAAGAAGAAGAAGAAGAAGAAGAAGAAGAAGAAGAAGAAGAAGCGTATTTTTCGCTCTATAAGACGCACCAGACCACAAGACGCACCTAGTTTTTGGAGGAGGAAAACAAGAAAAAAAATATTCTGAATCTCAGAAGCCAGAACAGCAAGAGGGATCGCTGCGCAGTGAAAGCAGCAATCCCTCTTGCTGTTCTGGCTTCTGGGATAGCTGCACAGCCTGCATTCGCTCCATAAGACGAGCACACATTTCCCCTTACTTTTTAGGAGGGAAAAAGTGAGACTTATAGAGCAAAAAATATGCTAGTAGTTGTTCCAGCAAAGGAAGAATGGATACAAAAACTTATGGAATATGCAGAAATGGCAAAAACTCACTGGAAATAAGAAATCAACTTTTAAAAAAAGAATGGAAATGGTTTACTGAATATTTACAGATAAATTGTAAACAGATAAGAACATTGGCAGGATTATTGTAATAAGCTGAAGTTTTATAAGAGCGTATATTTAAAGAAGATGAATAAATGAGCAAATTAGGTTCATTTGGATATGCAGAAGATATTAAAAATAAATTTAAGGAATCGCAGAAAGAGGGGGGAAGGAAGTCAAGTTTTGAAATGTCAAAATGATTGTGAAATTAATGCAATGTATAAAGTTAGTGAAATGTGTAAACTTGAAAAGTATACATGAAAATTCAATGGAGGCTCTTAACAGCAGAGAAAACCATCCCGGGGCCTTTCATGTGGAGCTGCGCTATAACTCCCACCGCCTCTTACCAGCAGCCATGCTAGCTGGGGCTAATGTAAGCTGGCGTTGGTTGCCCCTCCTCTATACTGTTTGCAAGTATTCGCCCCCCCCAAGCGGTTTGCAAGGCCTGGTGCTTGAAAGGATTGTCAAACGCACAGGTGCGTTGAAGGAGCACTCAGCTGCCTCTTCAGTCAAAACGCCTGAAAATCCAGCACGACCAGTCACAGGGCATTCTGAAGCATTCGTCGTGAGAGCAAAAATAAATGATGCTGCATTGCATGGCCAGGCGATATGCAAAGCCACGTTCACCTATGTGTGGTTGTGAGACTCAGCTGCTACTGAAGCTCTGAAACAGCAAGTCAGTAATAAATGTTGGAAATGTAACGAAAAAGAGGGAACATTTTATCACATGTGGTGGGAATGTAAAAAGGTGAAATGCTTCTGGGAGGTGATATATAATGAGTTGAAAAAAATGTTGAAATATACATTTATAAAGAAACCAGAAGCATTTCTGTTGGACATTGCGGGGAGTGATATAAATAGAAAGGAATGTAAGCTCTTCTTACATGCAATAACCGCAGCAAGAATATTATTGGCCAAAAAATGGAAGCAAGAAGAGTTACCGTCGATTGAAGAATGGAGGATGAAGTTAATGGACTATGCAGAATTAGATAAACTAACAGGATTCGAAACCGGTGAGACCAGAAATTCACGGAAGACTGGAGTAAATTTACGGACTATTTGAAAAGTAATTGTGAAGAACAGATGACGTTTGTAGGGTTGCAAGAAGTTTTGTGAGGAGTATTATTAGAAGTATTGTAAAAATGGACAAGGGGGAGGATGATTTGTTAAGAGATGTAAAGGCAATATAAAGTTAAGAAATGCATAAGAAGTGGTTAAAATGGTGGATCATCAGAGGTGCTGATGGAAGTCCCAAAAGATTGTATAAGTGATATGTTTTGTGGTACATTTTATAATTTATATGTTAAAATTAATTTTAAAATATTATAAAAAAGAAGCTCTGAAACAGCGTCTTGAAGCTGCTCTGAGCGTCAGATATTCAGAACGGAAGGATCCCAATATTGGCCACCCCCTCTAGCCTACCACGAAGTCTCTGGTATATCTCCGTTGCTTGCAATACAGCGGTACCTCGGTTTACGAACTTAATCCGTCCCTGAAGTCCAGTTCTTAAGCCAAATCCGTTCTTTTCTTTTCTTTTGAAATGAATTTTTATTATTTTCTTCATATAATCCTTTTTCCAACAATCCTTATTATCACAATGTAATCCCTTTGACTCTGCTGAGTCTTGACTTCCCTCCCTCCCCTCAGCTGGTATATACATCACATAATTACTGCGTATATTATTGTCATAACTCTACTATTTTACATTGAAGGTATTATTCCAGTCCTGCTAGTGTCTTTAGACTTTTATAGTTCTCCTTTAAATATTCAATAAATTTACTCCAGTTGTTATTGTATCTCTGGTCCTCTTGGTCCCGGATCCTCCCTGTCAATTTGGGAAGTTCCGCAAAATCTGTCATCTTCACCTGCCACTCCTGAATGGTTGGTAAATCTTGTGTTTTCCATTTTTGGGCCAGTAGAGTTCTCGCGGCAGCTTTGGCATACCTAAACAAATTCTGATCTTTTATTTTAATCTCTCTTCCCACTAGACCTAGCAGAAGTGCCTCTGGTCTTTTGGGGAAAGTGTACTTTCATATGTGGTGTGACAAGGTTAAAAGATTCTGGGAATTAAATTATAATGAACTTAAAAAGATATTTAAGTAAACCAAATCTGTTCTTAAACTGAGGCAAGCTTTCCCTACTGAGACCTCCTGCTGCCGGTGCCCTTCCACCATTCAGCTTCTGTTCGTAGACCGAGGTAAAGTTCGCAAACACTACATCCGGTTTTGCGGAGTTCGTAAACTGAATAGCTCGTAAACAGGACTGTTCGTAAACCGAGGTACCACTGTACTTAGGACAGACCTAGATGTTATGTAACTGCATATGCAGTGCTATTTTTCTAGGGGGGAAAAGCACTGGAATGGCCTGCTCCTCCCTCGCCTCCCTTCCCCCTCGCCCTGGTCCCCCTCGCACCCTGCAAGCTTTTTCGTGACGGACTGTCGCTGCGCTCAAAGAGATCCATTTCCAATTGTGGCACCAGCGGACTTCTCAACAAGGAGGGAGAGGCGGGCAGTGGACCACCGGGTCGGAGCCAGCCAGCTTCTGAGGGGGGCGGAAAGGGAGCAAGCAGAAGCCGAAAAAAATCAAGGAAAGAAAATGGGATGGAGGGGAGGGTAAGGGGGTGATTGAAGCTAGAGTAGAACATCTCACAAGCACCTCTAGGCTAGAAACAGTGTTAGAAACTCAGATCTGTAAGCTAGGCGCCAAATGGCTTCTTAAACCAGGGTGACCATTTTGGGGCCAGTCAAAAGTTGCATTCTTCAGTACGACTTTTGGGTTCCTGAAATTCATTCCGATTGTGTGGATAAATTGCTTGGGGTCCACATATAGCTCACGGGCCGGTTGCCTCTGAAACAGATGATCCAGTCTGAAGCAGTGGAGTAGCGTGGGTTGTCAGCACCCGGGGCAAGGCAAGTAATTTGTGCCCCCTAACCCGTGGATTTGCGCCCCCTAACCCTAACGCCCAGATGTTGCGCCCGATGCGGCCGGCCCCCCCTGCACCCCCCACGCTACGCCACTGGTCTGAAGACCTTTGAAGTTTAGACCTTTTCAGAACAAACCAAATGTCTGCTGTCCCTCATCGGAGGCACCCGGAAGGCCTCACAATTGCTTTGGCAGCAAGGCCAACCCGAATTCATCGGCTCGGGAAATTCTGTGTGATCTACTGTTGTGAAGTCCCATCTCTGTCCTATTTTTATAGAGTCGGCGGTGTTGCCGCGGCAACTGTCATGTCATCTCACTCCTGCTGTATTTGACATACAGATCCATCACCATCATGGGAGGAGGAGGGACAAGTGTTTTTTTATTATTATTACTTCACAACCCCCACCCAGGCATATAAAAAGACCAATTTCAGAAAAGCCAAATATAAATGGAAGGGTGTTTTAATATATATATAAAAAAGCCCTAAGTATATATGCCACACGTCTCATCATCTGAAGGTTCCTGTCCCGTCCCACCCCCCGCCTGCCGTTGCTGAGGGAACAGTGAAGTCAGCACTTCTAGGAAGATGCTGATTTATATATTCCCCATAATAATGTCATTTCCATGCACTGGTGGGAATTCTAAGAGGAATTGCTGGTTCAAGTTGTGGAAGAATAAAAAAGAAAAGCAAAGAAAGAAAAGCAAAGAAAGATCTAGAGAGACATCGAGAGAAATGTGCTTGGTCTCTCTTCATATGCATTCATTCCACATTCACCACACCCTATCGAGACAGTATTTACACACCCCCACACAAAAGCAACAAGATCAATTCTGCCCAGGTCAATTTTGCGTCCAGGGCAGCTGTCTACCAGCTCCATCTGGTATGCAGGCTGAGACCCTACCTGCCCACAGACTGTCTTGCCAGAGTGGTGCGTGCTCTGGTTATCTCCCGCTTGGACTACTGCAATGCGCTCTATGTGGGGCTACCTTTGAAGGTGACCCGGAAAGTACAATTAATCCAGAACGCGGCAGCTAGACAGTGACTGAGAGTGGCTGCCAAGACCATATAACACCGGTCCTGAAAGACCTACACTGGGTCCCAGTACAGTTCTGAGCACAGTTCAAAGTGTTGGTGCTGACCTTTCAAGCCCCATCATTCAGCCCAGACACTGGGGTCCAGCTCCGAGGGCCTCCTTGTGGTTCCCTCCCTGCGAGAAGCAAGGTTACAGGGAACCAGGCAGAGGGCCTTCTGGGTAGTGGCGCTCGCCTTGTGAAACGCCCTCCCATCAGATGTCAAGGAGATAAAGAACTACACAACTTTTAGAAGACACCTGAAAGCAGCCTTGTATCAGGAAGTTTTTAATGCCAGTGTGAGTAGATAAATAGGTACCGCTCCAGCAGGAAGATAAACAGTGTTTCCGTGCACTGCTCTGGTTTTGCCAGAAGTGGCTTAGTCATGCTGGCCACATGACCCGGAAAAACCGTCTGTGGACAAACGTCGGCTCCCTCGGCCAGTAAAGCGAGATGAGTACCACAACCCCAGAGTTGTTTGTGACTGGACTTAACCGTCAGGGGTCCCTTTACCTTTACCTATATATGCTGTAAGCTGCCCAGAGTAGCTGGGGAAACCCAGCCAGATAGGCGGGGTATTATTATTATTATTATTATTATTATTATTATTAACAACTCACGATACACAGGACACAGTGGATTCGTAATCTGGGGAACTGGGTTCGCGTCTCTGCTCCTCCACATGCAGCTGCTGGGTGACCTTGGGCTAGTCATACTTCTCTGAAGTCTATCAGCCTCACTCACCTCACAGAGTGTTTGTAGTGGGGGAGGAAGGGAAAGGAGAACGTTAGCCGCTTTGAGTCTCCTTCGGGTAGTGATACAGAGGATATCAAATCCAAACTCTTCTTCTTTAGCTGAGTTTACTGCATTGCATGGGGTTGGACTAGATGACTCTTAGGGTCCACAATTCTATGAACTCTCCCAACGGGACTGTTATCAACACGTCTACACTGGTCACAAATGAAGCACTGAAGGGGGTGGGTGGGAGGTTTCGGGTGTTGAGACTATGTGTTGTTTCTTTCAGGGGAACGGTTTGAGAGCGACACAGGGAGAGGTCCCATCAAACGGTACACAAATGTTGTGTTTTCCTTTCACTCTTTTCTTCACTGTTTGTAAAAAGTGGAGTTTAGATTGCTGTCAGAAAAGCTTGTCCATTAGTAAAAGAGCTGATCTGGTAAAATGGAACTAATAGAGAATCAATACCTTTGAACTGAACTTTGACCCCTCTGATTAACCACCCTTCTTTTTTCTTTTTCTTTTTTTGCAAAGCAGCAAAAACAGGTTCATTTCAACAGTGAGGAAAAGTGGACTTCTACAAGCTTAAAGATATTTTTTTCTTTACTAATAGAAAACTACTTACGAGTCTAGAATTAAACTTCAGACTAAGAGACATTGCCTGTAGCTGGTCAGAAATCCATCGACTCACACATTTTCTCAACAAGCCAAAAACAATTGCTTAAGCTACATGACACCAGAAGCCCCAAAAGGAAATGGAATAATTTCCCAAACTCCTGATGTTGTTGTTGTTGTTTTTCCCTTGCTACACACACCTCTTTGCCATTTTTCAAATGGTAACTCATTATTCACATTATTATTGGGTAGGTCAAGTATTGAATGCAACCGGATGACTCTTTGAGACTCATCTGATTCAGAGAGCGCTTATGCAGGCCCCCACAAAAACCGAATTGCAGCACCAGAACGTAAAGTACCGAGTAAATGAACCTGTCCTATAATTACTTTGCCCGGGGAAGTAAATTGGACTCTGGAATGCCCATCTCCTCGTATTTGCTATTTAGCTTTGAACCACAACAAGTTGGGACTGATTCACACACACATGCACACACACCTACATCCCTTGGTATGTCTCAGTCGATGACTAATCGCGGGATTACTTGTGGCTCAAACCCGCAAACTGGCTTCCTTAAAGGCTGGTCTACGCATGCAAGAGAATGCAGTGATGGACCACTCAGTTGGAAGAATGGATGGCATCACTTCAGCCTGTATGTGGTGATGGGGGGGCCTCCAGTTTGGAGTGCCTGTCAACATGAAAAACAACTTGCAAATGAAAAGATGATATATTATTATTATTATTTTGTCCCACACCTTTGACCCAAGTATTCTAGTTTTCTATCTCCAGTGAGTTTTTAGCACATCTTCCTTCCTTCCTTCCTTCCTTCCTTCCTTCCTTCCTTCCTTCCTTTCAAGGGTTCATCCATCACCCATCATTGCGCAGCCAATAGGGAAACTCCACCTGCCACGTTCTGATCTGGGATGCCTGTAGGGCTGGGCGATATCTGCTTCTCAACATCGCAGTCTATTGCCAGCTGAACATCACAATATACCGACACGCCACAATGTCTGAAAAAGAATGGAGCTGGTTTTTTCAACTTTGTGATACATCGCCAGCTAAACATTGTGCTATGCTGATATAACTTCTTCTTCTTCTTCTTCTTCTTCTTCTTCTTCTTCTTCTTCTTCTTCTTCTTCGGTGATCACTCGTAGCCAAGTAAGATTGTCTTCCATAAACACGCTTTTAACAGTGAGTCCATAAGTGACTGTGGAGGCCAATTCTGGATCCACATGTCCTTCCACAGTGAGGACATAGGTTTCCGGGTGGGAGTTGATCACGGTGAGGGTTTGCCAAGTGTGCCTTCCTCTTAGCATGTTTCTCCCTTTCGTCCTGAGTTCAAGCATCTTCAAAGCCCATGACATCTTTGCAAAAGGCTGTTCTCCAAATGGAGCACTCACGGGTGAGTGTTTCCCAGTTGTCGGTGTTTATACTATATTTTTTTTAACACTTGTCTTGAGAGAGTCTTTAAACCTCTTTTGTCGACAACCAGCATTACGCTTTCCATTTTTAAGTTTGGAATAGAGTATTTGCTTTGGAAGACAATAATCAGGCATCCACACAACATGATCAGTTCGACGAAGCTGATGTTGAAGAATCATTGCTTCAACACTGAGGATCTTTGCTTCTTCCAGTACACTGGCATTAGTTTGCCTGTCTTCCCAAGTGATGTGTAAAAATTTTCAGAGACACCGTTGATGGAATCTTCAGAGGAGTTGGAGATGGCATTTATAAGTGGTACATGTTTCACAAACATACAGTGATATATCACAATGCATATATCACAATGTCTGAAAAAAGAATGGAGCTGGTTTTCAACTCTGTGATTCATCACCAGCTAAAGATACTGAGAAAGATGATAGATAGATAGATACGATAGGTAGATAGGTAGATAGATAGACAGATAAATGATATAGATGATAGATAGATAGATAGATAGATAGATAGATAGATAGATAGATAGATAGATAGAGTTATGTAGAGGCCATCGGCTAGCTTCACGGTTTCCCCACATTGTGCATTTTGCACACACCCTAATACATCGCGATTTGCAATAGGTCAGAAATTTTTAAACCAATATCTTGATATGGACTTCAAACCAGTTTTGGATGATATATCACCCAGCCCTAACAAACATCATGATTTGCAATATATTGCCCGGTCAAAAACTATGAAATCACGATATGAACTTCAAACCAGTTTTTTGGAAGATATATTGATGCATCACCTAGCCCTAGATGACTGTTTCTCACAAGTATACCATGATGCTGCGTTGGTCATCAAAAATTGAATAAGCGTGTGTGTGTGTGTGTGTGTGTGTGTGTGAATTCTTCCTCAGTTCAGCTCTGAAATAACACAAGCAGTGCCATTTGTCGATTCATATAAAGCAGGGTGGCGGGAGGTGGGGGGAGAGTGTTCATTGTGATTGCTACGTTTACAGTCCCCACACCCACAGATTATTTTTCTTCCCAAAACTATGATTAATACCTAGAAACCCAAGGTTTCTTCAGGGATTTCAAGGCAATATGCTGCTTTGGCTAATGATGATCTCAGAGTCAAGCTTATCTCAAGGCACGGTTCAAGTTTGCAACAAGTTTGGCACGTCTACCGCCTGTGACAAAATATATTTATATCTCGTTCCTTTGAACTGCCCCAATCCTAATAGGAGGGGACCCTGACATCTGAGACCCTCCGATCCCACTTTCAAGTGAATGGGCCTCTGGCGAAGGCCAGACGCCGCAGTTTCACATCTCAAAGAAGACACTGTGTCACAGACATGCGCTCTGTTCAATTTATTCAAGCATGAACCGGGCTTCCAAAAGTTCTGATTATTACAAATCACGATAGCCTTGGCAGGAAGAGAGGGAGGCGGAAACAGTGATCCCCAATCCCTTGCAACCAACTTCACACCAATGCTTCTAAATTCTCTGAACAGCTCTTCCGTTGAACAAAACAACAAAACAAAATGTGTGATCCATCCTTTTCTGCAGCCAAAGTCAAGCCGTCATTCTGGGGCCAAGCAGAACGTCCCCTACGGGCCGATTCCAAGGACCGCGAAACAATCGTTTTCAGATGCAGGTGCAAATCTTATGTGAACTCTGCTGAACGTGAAACAGACACAGCCTGTGGCTGTTAGCCTTAAAAGAAAAAGAAAAGGGGCTTGCTCGGGAATGGCTTTGAAAAAGATGAGGCTATCACAAGGAGGGATGTGTGAGCTCGACTAGATACAGTCTTAGGGTGAGCTCCAGCTTAAAAAATTAGATTTCAAATGCTCGCCTGGTGCATTTTGCCTGATCTGTGCGCATGAGACCAAGCATGACACTTTCCTGTGCAGCGTCAGGAAAAATCTCTTGGTTTTGCTCCATATTGTTCCTGCCTCCTTGGTTCCCGAGAATCACAGGATTTAACAACAACAATTTATTTATACCCCGCCCATCTGGCTGGGTTTCCCCAGCCACTCTGGGCAGCTCCCAACAGAATATTAAAAACACAATAAAACATCAAACATTAAAAACTTCCCTAAACAGGGCTGCTTTCAGATGTTCTCTAAAAGTAAGATAGTTGTTTATTTCCTTGACATCTGATGGGAGGGTGTTCCACAGGGCGGCGCCACCACCGAGAAGGCCCTCTGCCTGGTTCCCTCACTTCTTGCAGGGAGGGAATCGCCAGAAGGCTCTCGGAGCTGGACCTTAGTGTCCGGGTTGAACGATGGGGGTGGAGATGCTCCTTCAGGTAAACAGGGCCGAGGGCGTTTAGGGAAGGCAAATGACAACAGCCCTGTACTGGAGAAGGACCTCGCATCGTGCTGTCGTGACTCAAAGCGCCAACTCTTGCCCAATGCTTTCCATGCTGGCCTGCCTTTCGAGTGAGGGAGTTCCTCCCAAACACTGCATAGATTCATAGGTAACCATAGTAACAGAAGGGGGCCTTGCAGGTCAACTAGTCCAGCCCTCGTTCAATGCAAGAACTGTTTGGCCTCTGAACTCTCTCTGCTTCTCACTCAAACACATGGAAGCTGGGTGGTGGAAAAGTCCCTGTCTCTAGCATTCACACATTCAATGGGGATGCCCAACTGCATTCGGTTGCTTTATAAAAAAAGATCAGACAAACTCACGAAGGAATTGAGGTTACGTCAATGGCTGTTAGCCATGATAGCTAAAGCAGGGTTTCTCAAATTTGGGTCTCGGGCTGTTTTTGGACTACAAATCCCATCACCCATGACCACTGGTCCTGCTAGTTTGGGGTGATGGGAGTTGTAGTCCTACAACAGCCGGAGACCCAAGTTTGGGAAACCCTGAGCTAAAGGGTTGCTAAATGGGACATTTTCAGCAGGATGTCTGCAAAGGGGCCCTGGCTCAACACCACAGTCCCCCCCCCCGATATATTTTCCTTTAATTAAAAACTAGCAAACAATTCCCCCTTAAAACCATATCTAAGCAGAACGCATGTATGGAAGTGAGAGCTGGACCATAAAGAAGGCTGATCGCCAAAGAATTGATGCTTTTGAATTATGGTGCTGGAGGAGACTCTTGAGAGTCCCATGGACTGCAAGAAGATCCAACCTATCCATTCTGAAGGAAATCAGCCCTGAGTGCTCACTGGAAGGACAGATCCTGAAGCTGAGGCTCCAATACTTTGGCCAACTCATGAGGAGAGAAGACTCCCTGGAAAAGACCCTGATGCTGGGAAAGATGGAGGGCACAAGGAGAAGGGGACGACAGAGGACGAGATGGTTGGACAGTGTTCTCGAAGCTACCAGCATGAGTTTGACCAAACTGCGGGAGGCAGTGGAAGACAGGAGTGCCTGGCGTGCTCTGGTCCATGGGGTCATGAAGAGTCGGACACGACTAAACAACTAAACAACAACAAGCAGAACACAGCCAGAGTCTTCCAGAGAATTCAGGGCCTTTTATATCATCATCATCATCATCATCTTTGTAGATAGGTCTCTTCTTGACTCTCTCCAAAAGAAATAAAACAGGAGGAGAAGGAAGAAGGAAGGGGTTAAACTTTTATGTGTGTGTTTGAAGAGAGAATTAATCTTTGGGAGAAGCACCATTCCTCTTTCTGCTCAGCTGGTTAATTGCTTAACAGGAACCTGTCTGATTAGTTTTAGCGCTAAAAAGAATCTTCTGAGGACATCGAGGAGGAAGGGCTGTGGTTGCAAGATACAAGATGAACTCTCTTGAACTGTGAGGACCAGAGGCTTGCTTTAAAAAAAACAAAAGAAAGCTGAAACTAACAGGTACACAGCAGAGAGCATTTCTTGCAAGATTTTCAAAGGCAGGCACCGTAGTAAAAAAAAAAAAAAAAGAGAGTCATTTAATAGGATGAGTTAGGCAGCACACAGTGTGTGGTAAGTCTCCTCTGTAATATCTATATTTCTGGCCAACTCCCTGGCTCAAACAGCTGGGTGACAATGCTATTAAACAACTAAATGAAGATATGTCAAGGAAATAAACAACTATCTCACTTTCAGAAGACATCTGAAGGCAGCCCTGTTTCAGGAAGTTTTTAATGTTTGATGTTTTATCATGTTTTCAATATTCTGTTGGGAGCCGCCCAGAGTGGCTGGGGAAACCCAGCCAGATGGGCGGGGTATAAATAACAAATTATCATTATAATAAATTATTATTATTATGTGCGCACACTCAAGGAATATGTCCATTTTGTCGAAAAGAGTGAAGCTGGGTTGACAATGCTGCTATACTACAAGATGCAGAACAAAAACAGTATAACGTCAACAAAGTCTCTTTAAATATATAGCTTTTTTCTATTTAAAATTTGCTGAGAGCCCCGAATTCTTAAAAAGTGTCCCTGCTGTCACAGGAAGCCACCTCAATTGCAGCAGCAAGCAAATGTATTCAATGCACCGGCTACTTCACAGACGTTGTCGAGAGGTATCTTTGACCTACCAAGATGGACATGGGAAGTGGCAAGGAGAGGGGAGGTCTTATTTGAGACTACAAATAAGTTATCAAGCACCTAGCAGGTTACATTTCATGGTGGGCACATTGTTCAGCACAAAGGGCTGCAATTTGCGTAGACCTGAGTGAACAAGCCCCAATAAACGTGGCGAAACGTACTGCCAAAGAAACCTGCATAGAGTTGTGCTGCCTGGGCATTTTTATACAGTGGTACCTTGGTTCTCAAACTTAATCCATTCCGGAACTCCGTTCCAAAACCAAAGCGTTCCAAAACCAAGGCGCACTTTCCCATAGAAAGTAATGCAAAATGGATTCATCCGTTCCAGACTTTTAAAAACAACCCCTAAAGCAGCAATTTAAGATCAATTTTACTATCTAACGAGACCATTGATCCATGAAATGAAAGCAGTAAACAATGTACTGCAGTCACACAATCAATCAGTAGCTGAACTGGGTTCCACACAGTCACAAAAACCAGTGGCGTAGCGTGGGGGGTGCAGGGGGGGCCGGCCGCACCGGGCGCAACATCTGGGGTTAGGGTAAATCCACAGGTTAGGGGGCGCAAATCCACGGGTTAGGGGGCGCAAATCCACGGGTTAGGGGGCGCAAATTACTTGCCTTGCCCCGGGTGCTGACAACCCACGCTACGCCACTGACAAAAACAAAACAAAAAAGCTGCAAAAACACAAGATAAATAGCAAAAATAGACAGACCTTGGAGTAACACTCAAAACGGGAATATGGCACTCAAAACGGAAGCGTAACACTCAAAACAGAGCATGTTCGGCTTCCGAGAAATGTTCACAAACTGGAACACTTACTTCCGGGTTTGCAGTGTTTGGGTTCCAAGTTCTTTGAGTACCAAGGCGTTTGAGAACCAAGGTACCACTATATATGGCTGACAGATCGTTATCCTCCTGGTTTAAACCATGGATTTTTTTTCTTAACTAACAAATTGAGGGGGGGGGGACATAATTAGCATGTTATGTTCAGTTCTCCCCTCCCCCGATTCATGGAGATCCTTCTGCATGCTTGCAACTCGCAGATCTCAGCCACGGTGAAAATTCAGCAGGTGATCTTGCAAGTTGCTGCAGATCATGAATTGTGCTGCCCAGGCAAATGAAACAACCTTCATGGGTTAAAACAAGGGTGGAGGGAAACAAGCAAGCAACTTGAAAGGATCATGTGAGCCACTCTAACACTTCTGGCATTGAAATATGCTATTTCTGAATAATCAGGCACATAAGGTGACATTAAGCCTAGGTGAGATAAACAGAAAGGTACGTAGAAGGAGGAGAAAATAGAAAGCCTAGTTTTAAAACTTCGAAGTCCCAATGATATCGGCTGGAGAGATTTAGCCTTAACCCATTTTTTTTTGGGGGGGGGGGTTGAGGACAGACTTTGGATAGGCCACATTCAAGGTTTTGAAAGAAATTTAAACCTACATTTGAGAGAGAGAGAGAGAGAGAGAGAGAGAGAGAGAGAGAGCACATTCCATATAATTCAGGGCAAATAGAGAGAACAATTATATTGGGTTTCCCAAACTTAGTTCTCCAGCTCTTTTTGGACTACTATTCCCATCGTCCCTGACCACTGGTCCTGCTAGCTAGGGATGGTGGGAGTTGTAGTCCAAAAACAGCTGGAAACCCATGTTTGGGAAACCCTGGTAAAATTTTCCTCTATTTGCCATGTACAAAAGTGTGTGCCATCGATTATGTAGCCAAAACAGCACCTCACACATACTAGATGAATCCTAAGGTTTGCAGAAGTGCAAAACAATTCAAAAATATCATTTCGGGGTGAAAAACACACCCCTTAGCCCAATGAAAACATTCACCTTAAAACATTCGTGAGAGTTTGCATTGCAAAAAACTTCCTCTTCCACCTCCCATCTCAAAGTTTAGGTCTTCCAGGGTGCTAAAATCAAATCTGTTACTTGGTTTAAGTTATGGGCTATAGTCTGATTGAACGCAAGCAACTAGACGGAGCAAAGTAGGTGCTCAAAAGCCAACCGGAAAGGAGTTTGCAGAAGATAAAATACTTTCTCTGACCACATACTGCTATTTTCCCTATGCAGTGACTGGTCTGCCTATGAGCAATTTCGTTCCACTTAGACTCAGGGCAAAAACAACCATTTCAAAAACCAGGAACATTAAAACACGCAGGAAGGGGAAGAGAGATGTGCTTGATTTGCTATTTTGGATGCCCAACCAAAGCTGCTTCCTTTCCTATTTAAACTTTGATTTTAGGTTTTTGATCTGAGAGTGGGTAACAACAATATCATCAGAAGCTGAGCCAGAAAAACACATTAAACTAACAAACAAACCTTAGCGTAACCTTCCCCAACCTGGTGCTCTCCAGATGTTTGTAGTGACCTCCCACCATCCCACGCTGGCCAGGGGAGATGAGAATTATCATAGAATTGTAGAGTTAGAAGGGACCCAAGGTTCATCTAATCCAACCACCTGCAATGCAGGAATCTCAGCTAAAGCATCCATGACAGATGGCCATCCAACCTCTGCTTAAAAATCTCCAAGGAAGGAGAGCCCACAACCTCCAGAGGGAGAGCATTCCACCGACGAACAGCTCTTACTGTCGGAAAGTTTTCCCTGATGTTTAGTCGGATTCTCCCTTCTTGGAGCTTGAAGCCACTGGTTCGAGTCCTACCTTCCAGAGCATGAGAAAACAAGGTCCTAAACATCTGAAGGAGAACAGGTTGGAGGTGGCTGAGTTAGCAAATGTTTGGGGTTCCAACAGGTTAAGGCTTTCAGTCATCCCAGCGAGAAATCTCAACACTATGGTTTGCCAAGCAAGCCCCAAACACATGTGTTTAAACTAGATCTATGTGCAGCAGCAGAAAAGACTTTTTACATACACAATGACAGCCACACAGATGCTACTAGCCCAGAGATGGAAAGAAGATAAAGTCCCTACCAGAGAAGAACGGCAAATTAAACTGTTGGACTATGCCAAAATGGCAAAACTGACCGGAAAGCTCAGGAACAAAGAAGACCAAAACTTGAAGAGAGAATGGGGCAGATTTATAATTTATCTTGGCAACCACTGTAAGCAGAAGAACACTAGCAAGATTGCAGTAACACTCATAATGTAGCAAGTACCATGGAGATAATGGGTTTATATAAGATATGGACTATTGGAGAAGATGCAGCAGAAAAGGTTTCATAGCAGGACCCATAGAAAGGAAGGTGGGAAGTCCAGAGGTTCGAGGAATCTTGAAATGTGGATGTATATGGTTGCATTGTTAAAATCAAATAAAATTTATTTTTAAAAAATAAATAAACTAGATCTATGTACAAATGGACTCTGGAAATCTTCTACCCTATTTGTGGGCAGAGAAATTGGAAGTGTGTGGGGAGGTGATATTTGCCAAGGGAAGAAAAGTATCTCCATCAGGGATGAGGCTCACCATTAGCAACACAGCTTCTTCTTTGTGGTCTCAAACCAAAAGTGTAGAAAAGTGCATATATTCAGTGGTTTTCCCCCCAGCTGGAGCACAGCGGAGCGCAGTTCTGGCACCTCTCTAGTGGGCGCCATTACGGGCCGGCGCTCCCCCTGCCCACGTCTTGCTTTTATGCGTGGGTGGCGCTGTGGTATAAACCACCAAGCCTCTTGGGCTGGCTGATCGGAAGGTCAGCGGTTCAAATCCCTGTGATGGAGTGAGCTCCCATTGCTCTGTCCCAGCTCCAGCCAACCTAGCAGTTCGAACGCACGCCAGTACAAGTAGATACAGTGGTACCTCGGGCTAAGAACTTAATTCGTTCCGGAGGTCCGTTCTTAACCTGAAACTGTTCTTAACCTGAAGCACCACTTTAGCTAATGGGGCCTCCTGCTGCCGCCACGCTGCCGGAGCACAATTTCTGTTCTCATCCTGAAGCAAAGTTCTTAAACCGAGGTACTATTCCTGGGTTAGTGGAGTCTGTAACCAGAAGCATCTGTAACCTGAAGCGTCTGTAACCCGAGGTACCACTGTAAATAGGTACTGCTGTGGGGGGGAACGTAAGTCGCATTTCTGTGCGCTCTGGTTTCCGTCACGGTGCTCCATTGTGCCACATGACCCGGAAAGCTGTCTGTGGACAAATGCCGGCTCCCTCGGCCTGAAAGCGAGATGAGCGCCGTAACCCCATAGTTGCCTTTGACTGGACTTAACCATCCAGGGATCCTTTACCTTTACCTTTACTCCTCCAAAACGAACGTTTCAAGTCAAAATGAAAGCTAGCAAGTGTGTGTGAATCTACACATTTTCCAGATCTATGATGCCTCCTAGTTCTGAGCCGCTCCTAGCCACGATTGGTCAAGCTACAGGGCAAGGCCAATTCATATTTCCTTTTCTTCGATCCATCTCCGAGGTAGCAGTGGCAGGCCTTAAGCTTTCCAGCCAGGCTTCTAATGTTGGACACATGTGTGTTTGTGCAAGGCCCTAGCTACCTGCCTGAATCCACTAGAATGAGGGAGGTGGGGATGCATTTATTGGACCCGCAGCAGAACCAGGGGCGACCCCCAAACCAGCTAGGGAGACAGCTTGCGGTTGTTTTTAGCACCTCCACGGGAGTTGGACGCTGCTGATGTCAAACTGGCATCTGTTCACAGCTGCCTCGAGTCGCCAGGTGACTCTCTGTAACGACTTCATGGTGAGTTCCCGCGCCTGTTTTTCTTGAAAAAAAGGACTGCATATACAAACCATGGGTAGGCAAACTAAAGCCTGGGGGCCGGGTCTGGCCCAATCGCCTTCTAAATCCAGCCCTTGGATGGTACGAGAATCAGCGTGTTTTTACATGAGAGGAATGTGGCCTTTTATTTAAAACGCATCTCTGGGTTATTTGTGGGGCATAGGAATTCATTCATTCCCCCCCCCCCCAATATAGTCCGGCCCCCCACAAGGTCTGAGGGCAGAGGACCGGCCCCCTGCTGAAAAAGTTTGCTGACCCCTGCATTAAACGAAAGTGCTCAACAATGTACCTATTGGGGAACACAGCACTTCCAATATTAAAAACTCCCTGCAAATTAAAAACAACTACAGCATAGCCAATAAAATGCTGAGGTAGAACCTCTTGCCCTGATGTGCTATGTTTCTAGATGCAGGGAGTGGGTGGTTTGTTTTGCTTATAGGGGAGCATCCACCAATGGAAACCTCCACCTATCGTTCAAAATAGTATAGCCCATCCATTCTGCTGCACCTCCGGCCTCTAGGCGGTATAGCGTGTTCTCCTTTACGGAGAGCACGTGTTGCGGTGGGGGCCGCCAGGACACTCCAAAGTTGGGGGCGGGCTAATTGATTGTTGGCCACTGATGCGATTGGGGCTTCCCTTGTTGTTGGGAAGAAGTTAATGTTGCCATTTGTTGATTGACAGCCAGAAATGCTACAACTCCTTGCACGAGGCTAGGGCTTCCTCTTTTCGCCCGTGCATCGGATTGCCCGTCCCTCCCTCCCTAGAATAGGGTTGTTCGCTTTGACCTTGCTATGCCTGTCATGGGGTCGTCTGCTTTGGAGCAGGGGCCCGGTAGGAATTTTGTCCATCTGGCTGATTGGCTGGGGCCATTTGGTTTTTGCTTACTGCGTAGCAAATCGTCGCAACTTGTAAGGTTCGCGGTTAGGCATTGGTTTATGGTTTGGTTGGTTGAGGGGCATGGATTGGCTGTGCCTGCCCCTCTAATGCTGCTGCTGCAAGGGATTCCGTTAAAGGAATTGGGGGCTAACTATTGCTTGTCCACTCTGTCAAGGGGGCTCGGGCCATAGCAATGAGCTCCTGGTTGCATTTGGGGAGGGCTGAGGGCAGGTTCCCTGCTCTGACGCTACCCCCGAGTGTATTCCCCTATTCTGACTTTCGCATCGTGCGGAATGTCAGTCTGTCCCCCACGGTGGGGGCAGATAGTCGCAACCAATGCCTAAGCAACCACTCACAAATTTGTATTTTAATAAAGTTGTGGCCAAAATTATGCCAAAAAATCTTAAACAAAAATTCTGTGTGATGTGTGAGTTATTGGGGTGGCCCTGGGGACCTCAAGACGCAACAATGGGGGTTATCCCGTTTCCCCCGTCACAACAACCCTGCCGAGTCGGTTAGGGAGAGAGACAAACAGAAGCCGGCCCAGAGGTCTCTCTGTGTTCCCCACAGCCCGTAGGCTCCCTGTTTAGGTGCATGTCAGCCCTGCATGTGCTTTCCCGAAAGGGGTCCGAGAAAGAAAGAAAGAGAAGGAGAAGGAAGATGAACTGTACTAGATTACTATCCAAACAAACCCTGGCATGGATGTCCTGCCAAATAGCAAATGTGTGACTGCGTGCTCCAAGCTGGAAGGAAAGCTTGGCTGGCAGCCCAGGGCTTCACTGTATTTTGCTCAGCCAGCCCCAGTCTGGCAGAACACAGTGAGCACACTCTGGGACACGTGACGGAAGGGTAGCTCAGGCCAAGCTGATTTCCTTGTGGCGGTTAAATGTAATCTTCGCACTGCACAGACACCGGCAGCTCCGGGGAAATGTGAGAAAGCAAGAGGAGGAGGAGATGGAGGAGGAGGAGGAGAACACAAGACACAGACAAGTACTCTGAGAAAGTGCCTGTACCTTGAAAGAAGTGTATTAACAATAACAATAACAATAACAATAATAATATCATCTTGACAACCCACTTACAATATTCAGCCGTCATCTGGAAAGACCTAAAGCCTGCTGAAATCTAGCTGGCTTTAAATGGATCTAGACAGCCAGAGTGCCAGGATTTCCCCCCAAGGCCTGTCATTCCCCCCATTCTCAAGTTGCTTTTCCAGGTTTAGCTGGTGAAGGTAAAGGTAAAGGGACCCCTGAGCATTAGGTCCAGTTGTGGCCGACTCTGGGGTTGTGGAGCTCATCTCGCTTTATTGGCTGAGGGAGCCAACGTAGAGCTTCCGGGTCATGTGGTCAGCATGACTAAGCTGCTTCTGGTGAACCAGAGCAGCGCACAGAAACGCCATTTACCTTCCCGCCGGAGCGGTACCTATTTATCTACTTGCACTTTGAGGTGCTTTCGAACTGCTAGATTGGCAGGAGCAGGGACCGATCAACAGGAGCTCACCCCGTCGTGGGGATTCAAACCACCGGCCTTCTGATCGGCAAGTCATAGGCTCTGTGGTTTAACCCACAGCGCCACCCGCGTGCCTGAAGATAACTCAGAAGTGGAGGTGCAGCGCCAACAAGCCCTTCTAGAAGGAAATATCCTGCTAGGACTTCGCTGTGTGTGTGTTTTCTTTTTCAGACAGCGGCAAAGTAATAGAAATAATGACGTCTGCCAGCCTAAAAAGCATGTTATTTATCTTATCACCGTTTCATATTGACAATTTGAGTTTGTGCAAACGACTGAGGTGCTTATAGAAGCAAGGTCGGGCCCATTTCTTAAGAAAGAGAAGGAAAGCAAGGTCTGTGGTTGATGCAGTGTTTTTTTCAGCCCTGGGATGGACGCCATGAATGACATCTCGGGCGTGGGAGACTCAGGTGCGAGAGACTATTTAGTTGCATCGCTCTGGGTGAGTCAATTCTTCTCAGCCCTGCCCCCACCTCACAGGGGTGTTGTGAGACTAAATGCAGTAATAATATTTGTGCAGCAACTTACGCATCGACTCACGCTGCGTTAGAATAGCATTCACTTGAACCCAAGTCAAGTGGCAGCAAATCAGATAAAGGTTACAGCCACAGTGATCCATGTGACAGTCACCTCCAGACTTGATTACTGTAACTCGCTCTACGCGGGGCTGCCCTTGAAGCTGACCTAGAAACTCCAGTGGGTGCAGAATGCCGCGGCGAGGTTCCTTACGGGATCCTTGCCATGGGATCACATTCATGCAGTGCTTTACCAGCTGCACTGGCTCCCGGTGGAGTACAGGGTCAGGTTTAAGGTGCTGGTTTTGACCTTTGACCTAAGACCAACATACCTACGGGACAGCCTCTCCTGGTATGCCCCGCAGAGGATCTTAAGATCCACAAATAACAACACTTTGGAGGTCCCAAGCCTCAAGAAGGTTAGATTGGTCTCAGCTAGGGCCAGGGCCTTTTCAGCACTGGCCCCGACCTGCTGGAACACTCTGTCACAAGAGACCAGGGCCCTGTGGGATTTGACATCGTTCCGCAGGGCCTGCAAGATGGAGCTGTTCCACCTGGCCTTCAGCTTAGAATCACTCTGACCCCTTATATGGGATTTGGTATATAAATTTTCCCTTGGCTTTTTTGCTGGCCCATGTGGGACCAGCATGGATAGCTGGCTTGGGTAAATATCTGATGTTTCCTCCCTTTATGGTCTTGATTTATGGGCTACTACTAAAATGAGGCTGCATTTTAAGCTGTATTTCGAGCCGTATTTTAATTAACTGCTTGTTTGTTGTTGGTTCCCCCCCCCCCCCGCATTATGTTTTATTGTACAGTGGTACCTTGGGTTACATACGCTTCAGGTTACAGATGCTTCAAGTTACAGACTCCACTAACCCAGAAATATTACCTTGGGTTAAGAACTTTGCTTCAGGATGAGAACAGATGGGTGAGGCCCCATTAGCTAAAGTGGTGCTTCAGGTTAAAAATGGTTTCAGGTTAAGAACAGACCTTCAGACTTAACCCGAGGTACCACTGTAATTTATATTTGGTGTTAGCCTCCCTGAGCCAGGCCCTGGCCGGGGAGGGCGGGGTGTAAATAAAAATGTATTATTATTATTATTATTATTATTATTATTATTATTATTATCACGCAAGATGCTGGCTGTTTCCTAACTTAAGCGTGTTGCTATAATGTCCATGTGGGTGATCCATCGTAAACTAAGCAACCGTGTTTTGAGCCGCTTTCTGTTTTCTTTTCTTTTCTTATAAAGCAGTATAGAAAAGAAAATCCTCATCACCAGAGCCTTTTCCCTGCTAGGAAGTGGGGTGGCAGAATGGCCCCACGCCCCCACTGCAGTTTGCCAGAATTGCCAAGACAACAATCTTCACCATCAAGCACAAAGTTTCCTGGACTTCAGCATGGATACAATCAAAAAAATCACATGATGGCATCTCAGAAACATTCACCTATAAAAGTGGCTCGGTCTTCTCTACGTAATTAAGCCTCAGGGTGGGGGTGTTTTCATTTCGCTCCGTGTCAAAACCTTGCCTTGAGATCCTACAGGGACAAAAATCCCAAGGCGGTATTCCATTACAGTTCTGCAGTAAAATAAATATTGCCGGCATGGTGTACTCAGCGCTGCGCTGCTTTTGGTAAGTTTTGGGAAAGCATAGCTGCCGCTGAAAGCAAAAGCAACCACCGTTTTTGAGATCATTTCTTTCCATACTTTACCATAAAAGCAAATTCTTCAGGCCCAACGTTCAGCTGTGCGTGGAAATGTTTAAGGTGAACAGTTCCCCGGGGCAAACTTGCTGCTCCTGACAACTGTCCCTGAAATCATCGATGTCTCACTAGGGAATTTTGGAGCAGGTGTTCGGAACTGGGAGCCTCAAACTGGGAAACTGGTACCAACCAGCTCCTTGCTCGCTAGACCCCCCATGGGTGAGGAGACCCAATGGCTCACCAAGCCAACCAGTAAAATCCTCTGGGCAGCATCTTTCCAGCCAGGAAATCATGTGGTAAAGAGGAACCATTTGCATACTGAAGCCACAGGTTCTCCTCTTGCCTGAGAAACAAGGTGAGATCAAGGCCCGCCCCCTTGATACTCCAGCACTGGACACCAAAGCTGGAATCGGAATGGCTGATCCCTCTGCCACTCTGGGATCAGATATTATTATTAATAAAATGGCAGGAAGCTGGAGCCTTGAAAGAGCTGGCCAGCCCTGCTGGTTGCTTTGCAGTGTACACTGGCAAGCGACCTAATAACAATAACAATTAAAAATGTATTATTATTATTATTATTATTATTATTATTATTATTATTATTTCATGGTTTTCCCAGTAGTGATGTATGGAAGTGAGAGCTGGACCATAAAGAAGGCTGATCGCCGAAGAATTGATGCTTTTGAATTATGGTGCTGGAGGAGACTCTTGAGAGTCCCATGCACTGCAAGAAGATCAAACGCATCCATTCTTAAGGAAATCAGCCCTGAGCGCTCACTGGAAGGACAGATCGTGAAGTTGAGGCTCCAATACTTTGGCCACCTCATGAGAAGAGAAGACTCCCTGGAAAAGACCCTGATGTTGGGAAAGATGGAGGGCACAAGGAGAAGGGGACGACAGAGGATGAGATGGTTGGATAGTGTTCTCGAAGCTACAAACATGAGCCTGACCAAACTGCGGGAGGCGGTGGAAGACAGGAGTGCCTGGCGTACTCTGGTCCATGAGGTCACGAAGAGTCGGACACAACTAAACGACTAAACAACAACAACAACATTATTATTTCTACCCTGCCCATCTGGCTGGGTTTCCCGAGCCACTCTGGGCAGCTTCCAACAGAACATTAAAAACAGAATAAAACTTCAAGCATTAAAAACTTCCCTAAACAGGGCTGCCTTCAGATGTCTTCTAAAAGTCACATGGTGTTTTTCCCCCTTGACATCTGATGGGAGGGCGTTCCACAGGGCGGGCGCCACTACCGAGAAGGCCCTCTGCCTGGTTCCCTGTAACCTCACTTCTCACAGGGAGGGACCCACCAGAAGGTCCTCAGAGCTGGACCACAGTGTCCAGGCTGAACAATGGGGGTGGAGATGCTCCTTCAGGTATACTGGGCCGAGGCCATTAAGGACTTGAAAGGTCAGCACCAACACTTTGAATTGTGCTCGGAAATGTAACTTGCCCTCTCTGTGCCACACAGCCTACAAGCAAGAGGGAAGAGCAGTGGCAATGCACTGTCACAGACAACAAAAGGTTAAATAAACAAGGTGGGGGGGTTGAGGGGGGGAGAGATTGGAGCAGCCACAGCAGGCTGGAGGGGAGGCAGGTCAAAGCTGGCAGGAGCTCTGGGTGCAATGCCCTGAGTTTGCAGCCTTGCTGCCAAGAAAGCACGTTTGGTTTGCTGGGGGGAGAAACTGGGTGGGTGGGGAATCCCCAGTAAATCGCAACTGGGAAAGATTCCCATGCAAATGCCACCCCTGTCCCAAGTTTGCATGTCAGGTTGCTCTTTTTTTAAAAGAAAAACAAGCGTCTTGGGTGGATTCAAGTGCTGCCAGGGGAGAACATAAAACTCACCACAGCGCACCCAAACAACGCATTTAACTACCTTGGCAAAAGCTGAAGGAAGTCTCCCCTGCGCGGCACAGCTGTGCGATTATTCTCCTCCCGCAATACTTCTCTGGCATGAAAGCTCGAGGTCGACACACCCATATTTACAGCACACTGTGTACTGTACCCGTGTGCCCCTTGCCAAGAAACTCAACCTATCTAACTGGCGGAAAAACAGAGTCATACCAGGTTAATCCGATTCTTAAAATTGCACAACTTCTATAAAACCGAGGGGGGGGGGACTCTCTCTCTCTCTCCCCTCCTCTCCTATTTTCATTTCACTCCCTCCTTCTTTTTGATCCTTTCCCTCCTCTCCTGGGCTTGCTGAAATTCATCCCTCTCTCCCTCCCTGCCCCCTTCACAGTCAAGTTTGTATCTCACTTCCAAAATAGTAATAATAGTACAGTGGTACCTCAGGTTACAGACGCTTCAGGTTACACACTCCGCTAACCCAGAAATAGTGCTTCAGGTTAAGAACTTTGCTTCAGGATAAGAACAGAAATCGGGCTCCAGCGGCACGGCGGCAGCAGGAGGCCCCATTAGCTAAAGTGGTGCTTCAGGTTAAGAACAGTTTCAGGTTAAGAACGGACCTCCGGAACGAATTAAGTACTGAACCCGAGGTACCACTGTAATAAAAAGGGTCTTTTATTCCTTCTCTTTTAGTAATCCATGGGGGGGGGCAGGGGAGAGGGAGCAGCTGCGGGCAGCGGGGTGGGTGGGGGGAGGCGATGCATAGGAATGACGCCCAAGGTCATTTGGACGCATTTCTGCACTTGTGATACGGGAACCGCTTTGATAAGATGAAAGGCTCACGATAATAAATTCCCAAATTTAAACTCTGGAGAGCCGAGTGAATAATTATTTCCAGGAGGCACCATCTACTAGTGGAAGGTTCCCAAAACTCTCTTCCTCTCTTTTTGTGTGTGTGTGTGTGTGTGTGTGCCAGCCTCCCATTTAGACCTCTCCATCCCCAATTGTGATCCTTTCAAAACCGTCCATTTGTCTCTTCTCCTCACCCTTTGCCTACAATGGCATCTGCTCGCTCATCTCTCTCCCCCCCCCCCAGGACTCAAGGGGTTTAATGCCATCCCTCCACTGCCAACAGCATGAGCTCGCCTCAAGCCAGGGATTACTTGGTCGCAAACTGGGAATGAGCGTTTGCTTAAACAGCTGCAAGCAGCCTGCACTCTTTCCAGCAAGCCAGAGCTGCTCCCTCCTGTAATTAGCTTTGCATGGGGCATGGCTAACTTCTGACCGGCATGTCTGGGGTCACTGTCTGCTACTAGCTACATGCTTTCCAAGCCCCCCACCCCACCCCAAAGCTAATAATAATAATAATAATAATAATAATAATAATAATAATACAGTGGTGCCTCGCAAGACGAAATTAATTCGTTCCGCGAGTTTTGTCGTCTTGCGATTTTTTTCGTCTTGCGAAGCACGGTGTCGGGAAAGTTTTGGAAAAGCTTCAAAAATCACCAAAGTCTTTAAAAACCTCAAAAAAAGGCTACCACACCGCGTTCTATGAGTTGCTCCTCGAAGTCAAGTCGCAACTGTATTAACGGTGTTAAAAAAAAGGAAACAAACTTGCAAGACGTTTCCGTCTTGTGAAGCAGCTCAAAAAACAAAAAACCCTTTCGTCTTGCGAGTTTTCCGTCTTGCGAGGCATTCGTCTTGCGAGGTACCACTGTAATAATAATAATTTATACTCCATGCATCTGGCTGGGTTTCCCCAGCTGCTCTGGGCGGCTTCCAACAGAATATTAAAAGACAATAATCTATTAAACATTAAAAGCTTCCCCAAATAGGGCTGCCTTCAGATGTCTTCTAAAAGTATTACTAAATAACCCACCAAGACCTTAACGAAAAACATCGCCACCATCAAAATCTTGCATAGCTTCTGAAAGATGCTCAGGTCTGGGCTTGGGCAGACTTTAAAGAGCATATTCTACAACCACTGGAGAGGGGTGGCAATTAATATAAAGACACTTCCGGTTAGAGCGTGGTGCTGATAATGCCCAGGTTGCAGGTTCGATCCCCGTAAGGGACGGCTGCATATTCCTGCATTGCAGCTGATCTGCAGGGTCCGGATCTGCAGGGTCCGTTCTATGATTTCTCGCCTGCCGTGCTGTTTCCACTAGCTGAAAAAGGCCACTTTTAGTAGCAGGAAACCACCAATGGCTGATTTCAGAGCTTACAAGAAAACAGTAAGACAGCACTGAGGTCCCTGAAGGGGTTTTGCTGGCTGTTGGGCACAGTGATGGTGGGCTTTAATGGTTCAGAGTCAACAGAGGCTGACTCCTTCCCCGTACCCTCCAACATTTCTCCGATGAAAATAGGGACGTCCCATTCCACAATGATAATTCTACTATTGATACCCCACACACATCTTACTGGGATGCCCCAGCCACTCTGGGCAGCTTCCAACATATATAAAAATGTAATAGAACATTAAACAACATTAAACAGGATTGCCTTCAAGCTCTTGGGGGGGTCAGATAACTCCATACTCTCCCACATTTCTCCAATGAAAATAGGGACATCCTGCGGGAAAGCGGGACATTCTGGGATCGAATCAGAAACCAGGATGGCTTCTCTAAATCAGGGACACCCCTGGAAAATAGGGACACTTGGAGGGTCTGCATCCCTTTTCCTGAACTTTGCAATCCACCATTTATGGAGGTAAGAAAGAAAAGAAGGAGTCAGGCTCTGTTAAGCATCATCACAGTGCTCAACAACCAGAAACAAATAAAATACTCCCTCCCTCCCTCCTTCCTCCTCCTCCTCCTCCTTCCTCAAGCTCTCCTATTGTAAGGTAAAGGGTAAAGGGACCCCTGACCATTAGGTCCAGTCACACACAACTCTGGGGTTGCGGCGCTCATCTCGCTTTATTGGTTGAGGGAGCCGGCGTACAGCTTCCAGGTCATGTGGACAGCATGACTAAGCTGCTTCTGGTGAACCAGAGCAGCGCACGGAAACACCGTTTACCTTCCCGTCAGAGCAGTACCTATTCACCAAAGATAGTGATCTAAAACTAACCCCCCCCCCAATGCTTGGCTTTGTAGAACCAGCCAGACCAAAGCTAAGACCTATTGGGGACACACACACACACCGACCTTCTGAAAGCAGCTCCCATTTTGCACAGAGATTGTGTGAACATGGCCACGAGGAGTCCCTGATTGACCCAGCGCAGGTGGGGCTCACTGCCTTGTGTCAAGCCCTACCCATCGGTCCACAATGCTTTTGCAGACTGCCTGCCCCTTCAGAGAGGCATGCGGCTGAGCGCCAGTGGAACAGAAGTGTAATGTCTTCCCTCACCCCTCTAGCTTGGGCCACAAAAATATCCAGGAACGAAAAGTGCAGGTTCACATCTACTTCCCCCGCCGGTGGTTATTTGCAGAGCTTGAGCTTCTCAACATTTCCCTCTTAACTCTGCAACGTGTCGAGTTAATAGGCTACCTGAAACACAGCCATTGTCACTTCCAGGTTCTGAAGGCCACAGAGAAGGCTTTAAGTGGTTTGTCAGGCATGACGCCCAATCTGTGCCATACAAGAAAATGGATTTCTCTCCCTTCTTATTTTCTCTCCTTCTGCGCACTACAGATCGGCAGCTGTATTCAACAGTTTGTTTATCAAATTAAGTGGCACTGAGCAGGGTTGGGATTCTGTGTGTGTGTGTGTGTGTGTGTGTGTGTGTGTGTGCTTCCCTCTCTCTTGCAGTGCTTAATCTCTGACCTATTGTCCCCAGCCATGTTCCAGGCAAGAAGAACACATTTCGGGCTGTGCTCCCGAAGGATAATTGGGCAAGAAGTTTGTTACGGCCGCCGCCGCCCCCTCCCTCCTCACCCCCTCCCCCCTCAGCTTGACATCGTCAATGAGAGATCCCCTGCCAAAAACAACGCATGCAGGCCTCCTATTTATGCGGCTGCACATTAGCGAAGGACATTTTGTCACGACTGATTTATCGCCAGAGCTAGTTTCTGACATCTGCCAGTGACAAGTGTGCGCTAATCGAAGGGACACATTGATTCGGAGGCACCTGGCAAGGTCTGCTTCCCTAATTATCGGCCTGTTCTCTCGCCAGCTACTAAGCCCTGCGGGGTTATCCGAGGCACTGTTCCCCTGTCGAGCCCTCCCCGCCGACACAAACACAGCCCCTTCACCAGTTCGCATAGTACCTTCTGCATACTAGTGAAGAGCAAGCTGAGTTTTACCCAGGCAGAAAATATCAACAAGTTGCAGCAGGGGCTCATGTGCCACATCAGGACGTGTGCATGGGTGCGCATGAGCCCGGACACCGAGGTCCAGCTCCGAGGGCCTTCTGGCAGTTCCCACACCGCGAGAGGTGAGGTTGCAGGGAACCAGGCAGATGGCCTTCTTGGTAGTGGCGCCCTCCCATCAGATGTCACAAAGATAAAGAACTACACAACTTTTAGAAGACATCTGAAGGCAGTGTTGGGAAGTTTCAAAATGTTTCATGTTTAATTGTTTTTGTATATGCTGGAAGGTGCCCAGAGTTGGTCAGGTAACCCAGTCAGATGGTCAGGGTACAGTGGTACCTCAGGTTAAGTACTTAATTTGTTCTGGAGGTCCGTTCTTAACCTGTAACTGTTCTTAACCTGAAGCACAACTTCAGCTAATGGGGCCTCCCGCTGCCACTGCACCACCGCTGCACAATTTCTGTTCTCATCCTGAAGCAAAGTTCTTAACCCGAGGTTAGCAGAGTCTGTAACCTGAAGCGTCTGTAACCTGAAGTGTATGTAACCCAAGGTACCACTGTATTATTATTTTTATTATTATTATTATTATTATTATTATTATCCTTCCACTGCCCTTTCCTGGAGTCTAGGGCAGGAAAGAGACAGGGATAAATGCACACCTGTGTTTTGAGGGCCAAACCAGGCAAAATGGAGAGAGTTCTATGATCTGGGTTCTATGGTGTGGGGGAAGGATTGACTTCAGAACAGTGGCTGGGTTAGAGGTCGGAATCCGATGGTGTAGGGGGCAGTATTTAACCCTTGCCACCTGCAGCATTTTCCTGATCTAAATTGCCCTCGCCTTACTGCTTTTTCTGTCTCACAGTAGAAGGCACACCGCGTTTCTTTTTTCAGACACATTTTATTATTCCTATTAAAACACATTTCTTCCAAAGTTACTATACAGCTTTGTCCACTGCCATAATATCACAGAACGATCATGCCGATCCTCAATCACTGTCATGTTGGCTCGCCTAACAGGCCCAATAGGAACCCAGCTACTGATGTGGTTTAGAGTGGTACCTCGGGTTACATACGCTTCAGGTTAAAAACGCTTCAGGTTACAGACTCCGCTAACCCAGAAATAGTACCTCAGGTTAATAACTTTGCTTCAGGATGAGAGCAGAAATTGTGCTCCGGTGGTGCAGTGGCAGCAGGAGGCCCCATTAGCTAAAGTGGTGCTTCAGGTTAAGAACAGTTTCAGGTTAAGAACAGACCTCTGGAACGAATTAAGTACTTAACCCGAGGTACCACTGTACTGGACATTGCAAGGTAACCACACTAATTAACCCTAGAGATTGAGGGATGGATCATCGGAGTAAGGGAAGCTGCCTTATACTGAACCATCCCCATATATCGCCCAAAACCACTTCAAAGTGCATATCGTGACATCGGTTTTTTATATTTTGACCTGGCAATATATTGCACATCATGACGTGTGCCAAGACTGGGCAATATATTGTCCAAAACTGGTTTCAACTCCATATCATGATATTGCTTTCATTTCTGACCTGGCAATCTATTGTAAATCATGACATATATGTGTGTGCTATGCAAAAAAACACAATGTGGGGGAAACCGTGAAGCCAGCCAGCGCATCTATGTAGCTCCATCCTCATTTCAAACATTGTGATACAGTGGTACCTCGGGTTAAGTATACTTAATTCGTTCCAGAGGTCCGTTCTTAACCTGAAACTGTTCTTAACCTGAGGTACCACTTTAGCTAATGGGGCCTCCCGCTGCTGCTGCGTGATTTCTATTCTCACCCTGAAGCAAAGTTCTTAACTCGAGGTACTATTTCTGGGTTGGCAGAGTCTGTAACCTGAAGTGTCTGTAACCTGAAGCGTCTGTAACCTGAGATGTTTAGCTGGTGATACATCCCAATGTTGAAAACCAGGTACAGTCGTACCTCAGAAGTCAAACGCCTTGCGCCTCAAATGTTTTGGCTCCCAAACGCCGCAAACCCAGAAGTGAGTGTTCTGGTTTGCGAATGTTCTTTGGAACCCAAACGTCCGACATGGCTTCCATGGCTCCCGATTGGTTTCTTACTAATGTTTTGGAAGTCAAACAGACTTCCGGAACGGATTCCATTTGACTTCCGAGGCACAACTCTATTGCCCAGCCCTATTCTCAGGACGGAGGGACGCGGGTGGCGTTGTGGGTAAAAGCCTCAGCGCCTAGGGCTTGCCGATCGAAAGGTCGGCGGTTCAAATCCCTGCGGCGGGGTGCGCTCCCGTTGTTCAGTCCCAGCGCCTGCCAACCTAGCAGTTCGAAAGCACCCCCGGGTGCAAGTAGATAAATAGGGACCGCTTACTGGCGGGAAGGTAAACGGCGTTCCGTGTGCTGTGCTGGCTTGCCAGATGCAGCTTTGTCACGCTGGCCACATGACCCGGAAGTGTCTCCGGACAGCGCTGGCCCCCGGCCTCTTGAGTGAGATGGGCGCACAACCCTAGAGTCTGTCAAGACTGGCCCGTACGGGCAGGGGTACCTTTACCTTTACCTATTCTCAGGACTCCTGACAAACTATAGTTTCCACGATTTTCTGGGGGAAAGCCATGGTCGTTTAAAGTGGTGTCATATTGTTTTCAATGTATGTCACGAATGTGGCCGTTATTAATTCAGCACAATCAACCTATATGCTAATAGCAGGTATCACATCTCTAAGTGCTGATCCTCACAAAGCCAAAATACTTCACAAGAGAAGAGGTACCAGAAGACTTGGGGGAACCTCGGAGTTAGAAGAAGTATTAAAAAAAGCTTGGGGGGAGCAGAACCCCCCCCCAAATAAAACAGTCCGTGGGGGATTGATGCATGCTCACTTGCCATTGCAAGCTAACACCTATGCATGCCTCTCTGAAATGAACAGTTCTTGCATATTTCCTATTCATTTCTCTCTGTGTTGTTGTTTTTTGTGAGGGATGTTGTTGTTCCGCGCCAGTCAATTCCAGCGACTTGTGCCAAAAAGGTGCCTCAAATGGGTCTACTCTGGAGCAAGCAGACTGAGGGGGCATGCACATGTTTATAATTGAACAAACAAACAAACACAGTGACCGTTGCCATTTCCCCTTCGCCCCCCAAAAACATTTGAGGGCAAATATAATTAATTGCAATTTTACGGCAAACATTAGGCCTCAACCTTCTAAGTCAAAAAAGGGTTTCCCTCCCTCCCTCCCTCCCTCTCTCCTCCAGTCTTTCTGAGCTTGTGCATTCAGCAATTTTCCTTCCCTTGCCCCAGGAGAATCTATTTTTAAATTTGCCTAAATGTATTCTACATCTCCTTTTGATCTAAACTGCAGCTTCTCGCAACCCAGAGAGGGAGGAAGGGAAGCAAGGAGCAAGGAAATCTTTATTCTTTTCTCTCCCGCCCCCCCAATCTCGATCGGCACGGCATATACAACCCGGACTGCAGCTGAACTTTCCCATTCTGCTCTGCATTTCACTCCAAGGCCGGTCGCGGCAGGGACACGGGCTAAGGGATATGCCTTGCTCTGCGCTGTTCCAGATAAAGTCATGCTCTGCACAGCGTTCTGCCATGTGCCTCGAGCACATGGTGGTTCCGGCTACAAACCAACGTTGCTGTGGTTTTTCTCCTCCTTCCTCCGATGTGAAAATGCAGAGCTCTAGAAAAGACCTGCTTGACGGATTAGCCGCCTCTCCGCCTGCACGACCCATGTGCGGAGGCCAAGGCTAAGGGAGTTTGCAGCAAAACGACACTCTCCAACCTGCAGACTCGTGAAAGCAGCACACAAGGGTCGTTTACATGTCATACAGCTCTGGAACAGTGTTATAAACTCAGATATATAAGCTAGGTGTCAAACGGCTCCTTAAACCATGGTTACAGTCACCAAAAAGGAATGTCTAGTTGCCATTTTTGGACAAGTCTTATTTTTCAAAGGACGGACTGACTGTGACATCTGGCTAGTTCACATGACAACCTTGAGCTAGGTTAAGCACTTTGAGAACTTAAGGAAGAAAAGTCACTTAATCCAGGGACAGTCCAGATAGATAATGGCCACTTCCGATGGTGACTGCTCCTGCTCAGGCTCCACAAAAAAAGGGAATTTGGTTCCAGAAATGCAGCATACCCAGTTCAGATAGTGTAGCACATGTGGGTGCTGTGGTCTAAACCACTGAGCCTCTTGGGCTTGCCGATTGGAAGGTCGGCGGTTCAAATCCCTGTGACAGAGTGAGCTCCTGTTGCTCTGTCCCAGCTCCTGCCAACCTAGCAGTTTGAAGGCATGCCAGTGCAAGTAGATAAATAGGTACCGCTGTGGTGGGAAAGTAAATGGCGTTTCCTTGCACTCTGGTACTTTTCACAGTGTTCCATGTGCCAGAAGCAGTTTAGTCATGCTGGCCACATGACCCGGAAAGCTGTCTGTGGACAAACGCCAGCTCCCTCGGGCCTGAAAGCGAGATGAGCGCTGGAACCCCAGAGTCGTTCGTGACTGGACTTAACTGTCAGGGGTCCTTTACCTTTCTACCTTTACATAGTAAGCCTACCATTGGACACAGGGCACTAAAGGATTCTGAAGAAGGCAGGGTGATAATAGAGGACTCTGTGGGCCTATGTGATCATCCCTGAACGGGATGAGTAAGGCCAGACTGAGCCCTTGGAGAACAGCCCTTGGAGAACAGCTGTGGGAAACCTACTCTGTCAGCATAGACAGTACTGGCCTACATGGAGAAACAGTCTGACCTGGTGACCATTGGCAATGATGCTCATGGGAGTTGAGTCCAGCAACATCTCTGGAAGGCCCCACAAGTCCCCCAGCCCTGCTGTACGGTTAACAAGTTTTAAGCTGGGTATTCAGAATAATTCTTCCATCTTTTCAGTGAAGTCAAATAGGACAGTAGACGGGAAGCTACCCTAATACCAGGTCAATCTGTTTCTCCATGTTCTGCCTACTCTGACTGGAAGCTGCACGCCAAGGTGTTTTCACCTGCCAGGGATAGAACCTGGAATCCTTTGGCATTAAAGGAACTGCTCTACCAGTGAATTATTGTCCTTCCTTACCCAGAGGAAGGAAGGTATTCAACGTAGCACTAAGCAGGTCTCTCCACCGGCAAAAGCATTTCTGCTTTGCCGGATGAAACCATCAGTACGAGCAAGAGTAACAAACCATTATCCTTTGTTTATATATATATTTTTAAAATGTATACTCTGCTTTTTGAGGAACTTCCTCCACAAAAGCAGCTTACAATCCTTGGCTTAGCGTTGCATCTGAAAGCAGACAGTGGCTCGTTTCACTCAAACAGACCACAGAGTAAACTTTTTTTTCACATTGCAAATTGGTTTTTGGTTTTGGTTTTTAAGGGAGAAACTGCAAAGCCCAGTGCACATGCAACACTAATATAGCGTTCATGATTTGCTGCTACTTCTCATATTAGGTCGCTACTTCTCATCCATAGAAAGGAGCAAAGCAGGAGCCATTTGTGCATTCACAATAAACCACTTACCACGGTTTACTGTGGTAAGTGAGCATAGTCAATGATCTTTTAAAAAGTCTTTAGCTAGCTAGAAGCTAATTACATCGTTCAAACAATGACCAACCACAACAGCTGCTCTTGGACAATGTATCCATAGAGCTTCAATTAAAGCCATCATCCAGCAGAAAATTAAAAAAATACCCCCCCCCCTTTTAAAGTAACTTTCTTCTGTGTAAGACAGGGGTAGGCAACCTAAGGTCCAGGGGCCGGATGCGGCCCAATTGCCTTCTCAATCTGGCCTGTGGACAGTCCAGGATTCAGTGTGTTTTTACATGAGTAGAATGTGTCCTTATATTTAAAACACATCTCTGGGTTATTTGTGGGTCATAGGAATTCATTCATTATTATTTTTTCAAAATATAGTCCGGCCCACCACATGGTCTGAGGGACGGTGGACCGGCCAACAGCTGAAAAAGGTTGCTGTTGTAAGACATTCCCTGGCTGCTTACCCATCTGGGAAGCAATGTGAAAATTACTTTTTCTGCAAGGTTCCCATTGCAGCTATTACATGTTATTTTTGCTGCTATTTTGGGGTGTGTGCTTTTTAAGGAATTGCACATGTTTTTCTGCCATTACATTCTCTATGATTTTTTTTTTTTAAATTATAATGTAGTTTTACTTATGCTCTTAAGTATGCTACTTGGCAGCGTATGAAATTCACCAGGCACGTTTTGCACCTGGCGATCTGCCACTTGCGACCAAGTGAAGATGCCAGGGCGCCAGGATAGCACCTGATGTCTCCACCTTTCTGGGGATCCTTGGATCCTGACTGTTTTCCCACACTAGCAACCCATCCTGCAGAATTCTGTTATATTTTATCTGCACAATCAGAATGAATTTCAGGAACCAAAAAGTCACATTGAAAAATACAAATTTCGAGCCATCTGGCCCCAAAATGGCAACGAGGGATTCCATTTTGGGGACCGTAACCCTGGTTTAAGGGACATGGGTGGCGCTGTGGGTTAAACCACAGAGCCTAGGACTTGCCGATCAGAAGGTCGGCGGTTCGAATCCCCACGATGAGGTGAGCTCCCGTTGCTCAGTCCCTGCTCCTGCCAACCTAGCAGTTCGAAAGCACCTCAAAGTGCAAGTAGATAAATAGGTACCGCTCCAGCAGGAAGGTAAATGGTGTTTCCATGCACTGCTCTGGTTCGCCAGAAGTGGCTTAGTCATGCTGGCCACATGACCCGGAAGCTGTACGCCGGCTCCCTCAGCCAATAAAGCGAGATGAGCGCCGCAACCCCAGAGTCGGTCACGACTGGACCTAATGGTCAGGGGTCCCTTTACCTTTAGCCCAAGTTTAAAGAGCCATTTGGTACCTTGCTTATATAACTGAGTTTCTAACACTTGGAGCCTTAACAAGGGACTAACAAGTTCAGTTGATAATGGCACTAAGGATACAGGCTGAAGATCTTCAGAGACGGCTCTGTTGTTGAACCTCCTGCCGTAGGAAGCATCTTCTGTAGGAGTGAGGGTCTTCTCTGCCATAGCCCTACACACCAAGGAACAACCTCACCAAGGAAGCCCAAGTATGGAAGCTAACTTATGAAACCTTCTGTTTTCAGAAAAACTTTTCCTTTTGGCCACTGAAGTGGTACAGTAGACCACACCACTTCAGAAGGTAGGCAAGAGGAACACCGTTTTGAAGTCTCTCCTGTTCTTTTTGCTCTGTACCAATTCACATGACTGGTGAGGATTTATGGTGTGACAACCGTGATTCCCTCACTCCATTCCGCCTGGTCTGATCTGGACTCCATATTTACCATCATCTGTGGTCGTTCCACTGTGGCCTTATACTGAAAGCTCAAATACACCGTTCCAAAAGCAGAGAGCCCCACATGCCCTGGGTGGTCATGTGAATTGGTCCTTGGGAGATTTAGTGGGGCAGAATATGTCACAACTTTAAACTTGCTTCTGTGGGGCTTGTCAGTTCTCAAACGCTAGCATGACTCGCCATCCATGTCTTCAAAATATATTTCTTGAGGACTAGAAACTTTTTTAAAAAAGGAAACACACTACACAAAAGTAACTACACAAAAAGTGCCTCATAGGCACTATGTTTTCTAGCCCTGGAGTACAGTATTTGGCATGTTTCTATCCAAAGACCATTAAGGTTGCCTGAGGGCTTGGCTTACAGAGTTTCCTCTGAGAGTGACGTGAACTACACTTCACAATATTCTGAAAGAATCAGTGTTTGCTTGCTTGCTTGTTTGTATGACTGTGCACAAAGCTTGATTTCCAGAATTAATGTGCTGGAGTTCAGTTCTGTCAGGAAAACAAAGCACCCCTGAATTTGGAAGCTCCCCCCACGTTTCCTCAAGTTGAAGGACTCTCCCTCCCTCTCTAGTTAACTTAGTGATAGAAGAAATGAATTCTGCGCCTGCTCTGGGACACTTTGATTTCGTTTTACTTCATTTGTTCCAGGGTGGAGGCCTCCTATTAAAAACAGATGCCAAGGCCCAGAGGTACAGTAAGCCCTGGCTGTATATCTATGCCATCCGTGCTACATGCATTTCAAGGGAAGTTTTGAGTCGGCGATCCTTGCCTTTAACCCACATGCACAATGTGCTAATTCCGCCCCAGTGTTTTGCGCATGACTGGCCTAATTCTGCCAAGAAAACTCCTCCAAAGCTCAGTGAACTCGGCAGAGGCATTCCGTTCAAATTTGTCGAGCTTTGATCACACAGGCCCTGGGTTTTAAGGTGCTACAGGCGTAGCGGGTTTCATCGCCTGCACCTTTAAAGTTCAAGGGACACAACACACAAACCGGGTTCCCAAAGCAACCCTCTAAGACGACACGGCAGAATGCGTGTGCTTCAGGGTACATCAAGGGTATAATTATCAAAGTGACATCACAGCTTTGCCAACAACACAGGCTGGGGAACGGCACGTTCCCAAGCCCAATAATAACTTCAGAGTTTTGCAGTAAAATAATGAAAAATATATTAGAAAGCCAGCCACAGGGCAAATTTAAAAAGCACAGCCAAACCAGACCCCAAACTGATTTCTATACTCCCCTCTAAAGGAAGCGCTCACATCCGAAGGCTTCTTCTTATCAATTTTTTCTCCAAATCCGGATTTTCAGAACCTTGTGTTCACTTTCAGGAGCCAGATTTAGGAAGCAACCCTATACAAACGTAACCAGGGATTAAGTCCTATTGACTTGCTGCTGCTGCTTCTTTATACTTTATTTACAACATAATCCACAACAAGTCATACATACAAACAAACCCACCACCACTGACAATTCAATTATCGAAAATGAACTCCTATCCCCTTACACAAAGAAAACATAACATAAAAATAAAAGACATCCTTTATCCTGTAAATGGCCTCCTTATTCTTGTATACTGTTTCTTTTATATGTGATTATTAAAAATTTTCCTAATTATGACTTTAAAAACTGCAAAGTCTCCTGTAGAAATTAATCAAAACAAGTCCAGGTGGGGTACCATTTGGTAAAGTATTCTCTGCATTTCCCCCATCCTTTTTGAAATTCTTGTCTCTGTTAATCTGGCCAATTCAGTATAATCCGATAATTTATCCTGCCATTCCTTTTTTGTTGGCACAAATTCTTTTTTCCAATTTCTGGCAATTAAGGTCCTCGCCGCTCCTGTGGCATAAAGGAATATTTTCCGATCCTCTTTTGCTATACCTGTGTCTGTTATTCCTAATAGGAAAGCTTCTGTATTTTTCACAAAGTTATATTTAAACATTTTTTTAAGTTCATCACATACTATATCCCAGAAGCTTTTGGTTTTTTCACAGCTCCACCAGACATGTATAAGTGTCCCGTCTGCTTTACCGCACCTCCAATACAGGTTTGCTTTTGTTTTATACATTTTAGCTATTTTGGCAGGTGTTAAGTACCATCTATAAAACTATTATGGACGCGGGTGGCGCTGTGGGTAAAAGCCTCAGCGCCTAGGGCTTGCCGATCGAAAGGTCGGCGGTTCGAATCCCCGCGGCGGGGTGCGCTCCCGTTGCTCGGTCCCAGCGCCTGCCAACCTAGCAGTTCGAAAGCACCTCCGAGTGCAAGTAGATAAATAGGGACCACTTTATAGCGGGAAGGTAAACGACGTTTCCGTGTGCGGCTCTGGCTCGCCAGAGCAGCGATGTCATGCTGGCCACGTGACCCGGAAGTGTCTCCGGACAGCGCTGGCCCCCAGCCTCTTAAGTGAGATGGGCGCACAACCCTAGAGTCTGTCAAGAGTGGCCCGTACGGGCAGGGGTACCTTTAGACCTTAGATAAAACTATTGACTTACTTCTGTTCCTAACTGCAAGGTAACCCTATGTCTGCCTAAACAGCTCGTTTCTTTTGCACACCTTAAATACATTTTATGGGGTCTATTAGGACACTGTTCTGGAGAGCAGATGAACAGCAAACAACTTCCCAGTTGGAATTTCTGGCCTTCCTTCAAAAGGAGAAACAGAGGTTGCAAAACGTCCGTTCTGTTTATTTAGATACACTCAAATTGTTTTATTTAGGAAGAGGGGTGGAGTGGGGAGTCAAGAAGCACACTCTTAATTTTATGTCGCTGCTCAGCACAATTCCCTGTGATGGAGGAGCAGCTCTGGGGATGCTGAATCTGAATTAAGACCCCTCACCGCAGACGTGCAACAATATTATCCATGCTTCATGCGGTGGCTGATCATGGCATCGACCGTTTTTGTTGCAGAGTAGGCTCTGCCTTGCCTGGTGGAAGACAGACTCGGGTATAAAGGTGAAGGTGGATTTCTTACTTGAAAACAGCAGCCATTATTCGTTAACAGGAGAAGTGAGGAGGGAAGAAGATGGAGAAATATAACTCACAACTCCAGAAGGCCACTGAGCTCGCCACTGCCTTAGTGGCTTTTCAACGCTCAGTACGTGGGTCTTAATTAAAGTCTGTTGCTTATTCTAACAGTTTTGGGCAGCAGGGACACGGGTGGTGCTGTGGTCTAAACCACTGAGCCTAGGGCTTGCCAATCAGAAGGTTGGTGGTTCAAATCCCTGTGACAGGGTGAGCTCCTGTTGCTCAGTCCCTGCTCCTGCCCACCTAGCAGTTCGAAAGCATACCAGCGCGAGTAGATAAAGAGGTACCGCTCCAGCGGGAAGGTAAACGGTGTTTCCGTGCGCTGCTCTGGTTTGCCAGAGTCATGCTGGCCACATGACCCGGAAGCTGTCTGCGGACAAACGCCAGCTCCCTCGGCCTATAGAGAGAGATGAGCGCCAAAACCCCAGAGTCGTCCGCAACTGGACCTAACAGTCAGGGGTACCTTCACCTTTACCTTTATCTTTACATAGCTCTCCAGAACCCTCAGCACAGGTCTTTCCCATTACCTGCTGCTGCAGGGAGCTGGAAACTCGTAGCTCTCTGGATGTTGCTGTGTTGCAAGTTCCATCATCCTTGCCCATTGGCCATGCCGGCTGCATCTCGTGGGGCCCGACAACACCTGTAAGGCCATGAGTTCCCCATCCCTTTACTACTAGGTCCTTTTAACTGAAAGCTGCACCCACTGCCTTGCCTCCAGTAAGCAGTTGTCACACTGAGGTCAACAGGGTGCCTCAATGGCACTTCCCCAACCAGCCGCTGTTGTCCTGGGGTAGCTCAGTTGGTAGAGCTTGAGACTCTTAAGCTCAGAGTCGTGGGTTCAAGTCCCACATTGGGCAAAAGATTCCCCCACATTGCAGGGGGTTGGCTTAGATAATCCTTGTGGTCCCTTCCACCTCTACAATTCTTTTATAACATATTTTATTAAATTTCCCATAAGGTTTCCAATTCATAATATATATTTTTCTTTTGTTCTATCGACTTCCCATCCCATTTCCCATGGTGGTTGTTTTTTTTATTCTATCCCTTTGCTGTACCCTAGCGTCACTGTTTTATTTTTATTTATTTTTATTTGATTTTACAAATATAAAATTATAACAATCCCAATGCTCATCCATATATAGACATAACTCTGAATCTCCCCCACCGCCTTCATGGGTCCTATTGTCAGCATTTACAACTGCATATTATTCTATAATCTATATTTTATATCAATCCATATTGTCCATAATATTTATTACATTACAAGTGAGATTAAAATCCTGCTAATGTTTTCATCTGCTTGCAATGGTCTCTTAAATAGATTTCAATTTTTCCCCATTCTTTTTAAAAGTTTTTTTTGTGTCATCTTTTCCAAGAGGACTAGTTTCACTGTTTTCTATCATAACCACAAGACAATAATCTCTCATTCTGGATGTTGCTCGTAGTTCAAATCCTGCTTGTGAAGTGATCATATTATAATATTTCTTTAAATGGTCTGGAAAAGGCTTCCATTTTTCCATAAAACCAAGTCTATGACTCTATGACCTCCCACAAGCCCCAGACCAGGGCTGGATTTAGGTTTGATGAGGCCCTAAGCTACTGAAGGTAATGGGGCCCTTTATATGTTCAGCTGCCCTTTGTCACAAACAATTGTTGCTGCTTTTTGTGCTGAATATATGCTATATGGTAATTTATGGACCTAATAGGTATCTAAATCCATTTGCACATAACAAAATACGTATTTTATCAAAGTAATTGTTGAATTAATCTTATATTTTGGAAATGTACATCCAGTTGTTTTTTCCCCTTTATTTTTTGGGGGGGCCCCAAGAGAGTGGGGCAGGGGTTTAGGGTGGCGCTGTGGGTAAAAGCCTCAGCGCCTAGGGCTTGCCGATCGAAAGGTCGGCGGTTCGAATCCCCGCGGTGGGGTGCGCTCCCGTTGCTCGGTCCCAGCGCCTGCCAACCTAGCAGTTCGAAAGCACCCCCGGGTGCAAGTAGATAAATAGGGACCGCTTACTGGCAGGAAGGTAAACGGCGTTTCCGTGTGCTGCGCTGGCTCGCCAGATGCAGCTTTGTCACGCTGGCCACGTGACCCGGAAGTGTCTCCGGACAGCGCTGGCCCTCGGCCTCTTGAGTGAGATGGGCGCACAACCCTAGAGTCTGTCAAGACTGGCCCGTACGGGCAGGGGTACCTAAGAGAGTGGGGCCCTAAGCTATAGCTTGTTTAGCTTATACATAAATCCAGGACTGCCCCAGACAACATGGCCAGTGGTCAGAGATGATGGGAACTGCTATCCAACAATGTCCAAAGGACACCACACACTGGCTACCCCTGCGTGCGACTGAACCTCAGGTCCTCTCAACAGGAATTCAGCGCTCTGCCACTGAGCTAGTTTCTACAGTGAGCAGAGCTGAGATTTCCTGAAAGTCAACGTCCAGAATACCAAACCCTCCAAAATCCCGAAGCTCATAAGCGCTACTTGGGTCACTGAGCGGTGAAGAAAATGCACTCTCCATATGCCCCAAAGCCCCTTTCCTTGTTATTGGTCTCGCATGTTGCCGAGCTAAACTGAAAACAACTTTCCTGGACTTAAGCCCTGGTGAGTCAAAGTCAGCCTTGGGCCTTGTTCTTTCAGTATGAGAGGAATCCATGAATATTAAAAAAGAAAACCTGCAACCAGAACAACTTTGCTGAAGGAAAAGTTTATCAGCATGCTTGGAGATTTCCAACGGTGCTGCATGCAGACTTCGGGAGGGTGGGGTGGGACTGGGACCGGGGGGGGGGGGGCTTTGAATGACCAGCCGAGAGCACAAATCACGCGAATGGCTGACCCGTAACAGAGGTTGCAAATTAACTCTGACAGGTGATCATTAAAAAGTTGGCAGTCTCCCGAAACAGCAGAAGATTGCCGTTCTAATCATTTGCCCTCCCCTGCGACACGGATTGGTGCATGTGGCTTGTGTTAGAGAGCTGATTCAAATGTCCAGCAAGGCAACTGGTAGAGTCCTCCCAACTTGTTGAGCAGTGTGGAAGTTGGTTATCTGAATGTTTCTCCCTGTACCTTGAAAGAACAGACATGCCAAAGGGGCCCAGCCGGGCCTTTCAGCAAAACCTTCTCTCCCCTTATGTTTGAGGCTCAATTTTACCTAGACAGCCTTATGCTGCTGAGGACCCCAATACAGTGGTACCTTGGTTCTCAAACTTAATCCGTTCCGGAAGTCCGTTCCAAAACCAAAGCGTTCCAAAACCAAGGTGCGCTTTCCCACAGAAAGTAATGCAAAACGGATTAATCCGTTCCAGATTTTTAAAAACAACCCCTAATACAGCAATTTAACATGGATTTTACTATCTAACAAGACCACTGATCCATAAAATGAAAGCAATAAACAATGTACTGCAGTCACACAATCAATCAATAGCTTGAACTGGGTTCCACACAGTCACAAAAACAAAACAAAAAGAGCCGCAAAAACAAAAACGCAAAATAAATAGCAAAAACCGACAGACCTCAGCGTAACACTCAAAACAGAAGTGTGGCACTCAAATTGGAAGTGTTTCACTCAAATCGGAAGCGTAACACTCAAAACAGAAGTGTAGCACTCAAATCAGAAGCACAACACTCAAAATGGACCGCATTTGGCTTCCTTCCAGGTTTGCTGTGTTTGGGTTCCAAGTTGTTTGAGTAACAAGGCGTTTGAGAACCAAGGTACCACTGTACCTCAAGGATGACTTTTCCCCACATAAACCAAACAACACCTTGCAATAATAATCTGAAGCCCTTCTGTGTGTTCCCCCTACGATGAGATGCAGAGTGTGCGCCTTCTCAGTGGTGGCTCCCTGCTTAGGTACCGCTCTCCCCAGGAAGGCTTGTCTGGCACCATCATTATGTATCTTTCAGTACCAAGCAAAAACGTTTCTTTTCAGCCAGGCCTGAGGTTTTTATCTGTGGCTTCCTTCAGTGTGTATGATATTTTAGTTCTGAGATATATATATATATAGGAAAGTTCTTTTTTAGCTTTTGCTCTCCTTTAGTTCTATATGAGCTTTGATGCACGTTCTGTTATTTGTAAGTCACTCTGAGTTACCTTTTGCGCGCGCACACACACACACACACACAAATAGCTGAGGGCTAAACCACATGCCTTTCTAAACATTTTAATCGGCTCTCGGAAACAAACTGTCGAATTTTTGTGGCCTTTTCAAATACGCACGCAGATTGAACACACCTTTGAAACAAAGAAGCACGGAGACTTTTCTCCTTTTCTCAGGGCTGACCTACATAGCACAAGAGGTGAACTTCTGCTGGAGGTTGTGGTAGGCATTTACAGGGAACAATCAACAGGTTGCTCAGCCGTTCCTATGCCACTTAAGGATCCATTGGAAAAGGTCCTTTTGGTCCAAGGACTGTAGCAGAATCATAGAATCTTCGAGTTGGAAGGAACTCCAAGGGTGATCTCGTCCAACCCCCTTGCAATGCAGGGATCTCAGCTAAAGCATCCATGACAGATGGTCAGCCAACCTCTGCTTAGGGACCTCCAAGGAAGGACAGTTCACCACCTCTCGTGGGAGTCTGTTCCACTGTCGAACAGCTCTTACTGCCAGGAAGTTTAGGACTCTCCTTTCTTGTAACTTGAAGACATTAGTTTGGATCCTACCCTCCAGAGCAGCTTGCTCCATCTTCCATGTGACAGCCCTTGAGATATCTGAAGATGGCTATCATATCTCCTCTCAGTCTCCTCTTTTCCAAGCTGAACATACCCAGCTCCTTCAACCACTTCTCATAAGGCTTAGTTTCCAGACCCCATATCATCTCTGTTGCCCTCCTCTGCGCATGTTCTAGCTTGTCAACATCCTTCTTAAATTATGGTGCCCAGAGTATTCCAAGTGTCTGACCAAGCCAGAATAGAGTGGCCCTATGACTTCCCTTGATCTAGACAAGCCTTTCTCAACCTGTGGGTCCCCAGATGTTGTTGAACGACAACTCCCATCACCCCTAGCTAGCAAGGCCAGAGCTCAGGGATGATGGGAGTTGTAGTCCAACAACATCTGGGGACCCACAGGTTGAGAACCGCTGATCTAGACACTACACTACTGTTGATGTAACCTAGACTAGTGTTAGCTTTTTTTTTGCTACTGCATCACACTGTTGACTCATGTTAAGCCTGTGGTCCACCAAGACCCCTAAACCCTTTCCACATGTACTGCTAGTAAGCCCAGCTGGAGGAAACCTGGCAATGGAAGTTGAGAATCAGCAAGACCCAGGAACACTTAAGCACATCTGTCCCATTGAGCGATTTCTTCCCAAGCAAATTTGAATTGGGGAGCATGTAGCTCAGGAAGTCTTAATAACGTTTTCTATCAACACTCCTTCACACACACAAACTTTTTATTTATACATCTAAAAAAGCAACAGTGTGACCCATTCACACTTGTGGTGCATGTAACTGTGTCAGTAAGTCCAGATTGGCTGTGGTCCTCTGCCATGCGCACGTGTGGTACAAAACACACATTTTTATTCCGTGGGCATGACACCGCAAGCAGCCTTTGGAGGCCAAGCGAAACTACATAAACCGCAAAGTGCAGCCTTTTCAACTCAAGGTAGCCACTTGGGAGCCATTTCACACATGCGTTCAGATCACTGGTTTGCTCAACACTTGACGACACTTAAGGGAAAGTCCTCCATCAGAGTCAACTTCATTCAAAACACAAGTTTTATCTGTGATGGCACACAAGTCATCAAGCAATGCTATGACATTAGGCCCTGTTTTCAGAAGAACAAAACTAACCACAGGATAAAAACAACGCCAAGTTAGTGGCAGAAGAACCAAGCACAGTTCTAGCTTTTCACGGACAAGAAACATGTTTTTATAGGTTCCTCAGGAGGAGGTTTGCACCATGTTCCACTCCCAACGCTGGTCATTCTGTTTATTTATCTGGACTTCTTATCTCATGCTTTTGAAAACAGTCTCGGATTTGAAGCCTGTCCCAGGATAGGTGAGAGAGGAGCAGTTCCTGCTCCAGGAAACTGTGTCTGGCTCCAAATAAACACATTTGCGTGTGCAAGTTTGCCCAATGCACACATTTTTGCAACGCGATTTCCACGAAGATAATGCTTCAGTAACAGATGTGTTTATCTGCACACTTTAACCCATGCTTGTACACATTACTTGCCCGGAGAAACAAAATTCGGAAAAGTGCACATTTCGAAGGATGGTTAAATTTCAGTTAGCATATTGTTTCAGAAAGTGAATCCTTACTTCCGAGTAAGGATTCCTAGGGTCGTGCTAGAAGGCCCACTATATTCAGTGAAGCTTATTCCCTATGAAGCAAATTTTGAACTCCCCCCTTAATTTGAAACCGCTTCCAGATTGCTTCTCTATTATAAATACTCCCGAGCCGTTTTGCAATTTTCTTTCAGAACTCAGCAGCCCCGGGGCCGTTTACAACACGTTGTTCCGAGCTCACTAAGTGGCTTTTCGAAGTTGTCATGTGAGCACTTCCAGAAGGAAACGTTAGGTGGGGAGGATAACCTTTCAAGGATGAGCCCATTGACAAGGCCTCTGCCAGGGGAAATCCTGCTCACAGATGCCACTCAAGACAGGCCCTATAGATAACTAATCCTTTTACAACAGTTCCATGCAAATGATCTCATAATGCTGCCTGTGCAAATGAGCCCTTGCCAAGAGAACATAAATGCAAGGCTGCTTTTCCAAGGGAGAATCAGCAGGTGGGAGGCAGGCCGGCGCAACCCTCTCCTGCTAATACCCACCAATTCCCCATTGCACATCCTTCCCCTAGCACTTTTAACTCACAGCAGGGCTTGCTTCCAGTTTCACAGCCCAGCTGCAGGGCAGGGAGCTGCCGAAGGAAAGAATCGGGAATCGGCCAAGCTATTCCCCACTCCCATTCGCTGTATCAGGAAAACGCCAGTTAGGAAAGCTTGCTTTTCTCACAACATCAGCCCCCAATGAGGCCCCACAGTCCCTTGTTTTGGAAATCCAGACTCGTGGCTCTCTCCTCGCAAGCCAGGTCCTTGGCATAATCACAGCGAAAAACAACAACACCTCACTAATATAAGCCCTTGCTGGCACATGTTGCTGGTGGAGCAGCCAGATGCTGCTTTTTGCAGGTTGCAAAAGAAAAGGGGGATAAAATCCAAGCCAGAAATTTCATATCCTTATCAAGATCCATTAAATCTCAAACCGTTTTTATTTTCTAGGCTAATGTGCAATAGGAAACTGAATAGTTAGATGACTTTCTCCTACGGAAAGCAAATGAGGACTTGGTTGCTAAAAATATAGCAAGTTCCGCTTGCCTGCAAAAGCCTTACATGGAAGATGCAGATTTCATGATGTTTTCTGTGTTTGACAGTAGCTCCTTTTAGGAGTTCTTTCCCACTGATGGAGAACCCATCGTTCGAAAGCCCTGGGGCGGGAATCTAGAATTTCATCCATTTTAAGTCGTGACCGACAGGCCAGTCTCGACGCAAAAGAACAAATGGATACAAACCTGGCGCCAGAAATGGCAAAATGAATAAGTAAATAATAGTGGAGGGTGGGGGAGCATTTCAGCCTCCCTGGTCACCCCAGAACTGACTTTAGCAGCCATCTTTCAACAAAGAAACTTCAAATGGGAAAACACAGCTTGAAACCACAGAATTGCAAATCATCAAGAGATTTGGTGCCATCCACTTGTAGATTGAATCAAAGGATTTTTATCACCCTGTATGTGTTGATTGGCTTACCAATGTTGGGGTTTCTGTGTTATAAACAACAACTGGGTCTGGGTTTTGTTTTGAAGAAACGCAATTCTCACAGCCTGCACTTTTCTGCATTTCATTTCCTGCTCACTTCAGCTACATTTCTCTCCTTCCACCCCACCCTAGAAACAACCAGGAATGCATATGTATGTATTTGCAACTCAGGATAACACTTCATAACATTTGGTGAAGGGGACTGCGGTCCACAAAAGCTCGCGCCGTAATAAAACTGTTGCAGCAAAAACAGCAGTTTTTAAATCTGGAGGGCCATGTCTGAATGGGAATTGGAACCCCTCGTGTTCTTCCTGGACCAAAGCACAGTACATTTCCGAGCACAGTTCAAGGTGTTGGTGCTGACCTTTAAAGCCCTAAATGGCCTCGGCCCAGTATACCTGAAGGAGCGTCTCCACCCCCATTGTTCAGCCTGGACACTAAGGTCCAGCTCCAAGGACCTTCTAGCAGTTCCCTTACTGCAAGAAGTGAGGTTACAGGGTACCAGGCAGATGGCCTTCTCGGTAGTGGCACCCACCCTGTGGAACGCCCTCCTATCAGATGTCAAGGAAATAAACAGCTACCTGGCTTTTAGAGGACATCTGAAGGCAGCCCTGTACAGGGAAACTTTTTAATGTGTGATTTCAGGGCTTGTTTTCAACTGGAACTCACTTGGACTCTATTCCGGCACCTCTCAGGTGGGTGCCACTGCTATCATAGAAGAATAAGGGAGGTGTTCATGGTGAGTTCTGGCACTTCTTTTTCTAGAAAATAGCACTGTGTGATGTTTTACAGTAAAACCTTGGTTGTTGAACGTAATCTGTTGCAGCAAACCGTTCAACTTCCGAAATGTTCAACAACCAAGGCGCAGCTTCTGATTGGCTGCAAGAGCTTCTTGCACTCAAGAGGAAGCCGTGTTGGACGTTCGGGTTCCAAAAAAAAATTCAAAAACCGGAGCATTTACTTCCAGGTTTTCAGCGTTCGGGAGCCGAAACGTACGATAACGGAGGCGTTCAGGAACTGCTGTATTATGTTTTTATGTATGTTGGAAGCCCCCCAGTGTGGCTGATGCAACTCAGTCCAATGGGCAGGATGTTGCTATCCTTATTATGGTTATTTTATAAAGGTTACTGAGATGGCACGGGAAGTAGCTGCTGGAAAAGCAAACCTTGTTGCTAGCAACATACAAACTGGCCACAGAAATAAACCTCCTTGAATATGCTGGAACTTTATTCCAAATTAAGTAAGTTCATGATCAGGGTATGTTGTGTGCAAGGCTTTTTTTCCTGCTGGAACTCCTTTTCTAGAAAAATAGCACTGGTTGTGTGGAATTCACGATCAATGGGTGGGGTGTGGGGATGTAAGACATGGGGTGGGAAGAAGTTCTGGGAGAGGGTTGCACTGCCCCTTATATAATGAAGCAAGAGAATGATTTTTAGCACCTATAATGACAAGGTCCCCTGGCCAGACCCCCTCTGGCATGATTTTATATCTCCTCGCAGACATAGATAAGCATGTGACCTGGCATGTAGCACTCTTTGCAACTGCCACTAGGAAAATTAGAGCAAATTATATAGCCAAGATAGCCACCAACTGTAAAGGAGATGAATTTATTTGACCCTATCTACATCAAGCTATATTCTATCTTTATCACCAAACTCCGAATATAATTGCACACTGTATTAATTAACATTATTTTTTAATATGTTAGTGGCCATGTGGTGATTTTAGCTGATACATTTTATTGTTTAATGTCTTAACCTGTATATTAAGGTACTTTTATAGCTCTGTTTAAGGGACGCGGGTGGCGATGTGGCTTAAACCACAGAGCCTAGGACTTGCCGATCAGAAGGTCGGCGGTTCAAATCCCCACGACGGAGTGAGCTCCCGTTACTTGGTCCCAGCTCCTGCCCACCTAGCAGTTCAAAAGCATGTCAAAGTGCAAGTAGATAAATAGGTACCGCTCCGGCAGGAAGGTAAACGGCGTTTCCGTGCGCTGCTCTGGTTCGCCAGAAGCGGCTTAGTCATGCTGGCCACATGACCCGGAAGCTGTACACCAGCTCCCTCGGCCAATAAAGCAAGATGAGCGCCGCAACCCCAGAGTCAGCCACGACTGGACCTAATGGTCAGGGGTCCCTTTACCTTTATAGCTCTGTTTAGAGTAGGTAATGTCTTGATAATATAAATGTTCTGAATTTTTGTATTAACCCAGCATATTTTCTTTTAATTGTTGAATGATTCTTGTGTACATTGTGGCAGCCTTTGGCTATGTGCAATAAAACTGACTCACTGACTAGGAGGGGGTTGGTTGTTGAGGCACAACAGCCCCTAGTGTGTATGTATGTGCACACACACACTCACACAAAAACACACACAATCATTCTGTTTGTTTGCACTCGAGTCTCCCCAACAAATCTCCTATGGCTGATTTACCTGGCCTGACTGGACTCTGCATGCAGTTCTGAGAAACCATGGTAGGGTGGGCCGACGTGGATGCTCTGCTGCTGAGGTCCATGACGGAAGGTGATGCTGAGGTAGATTGCTGAAGAGCTGGTTGGTGCGGGCTGTGGTCATGCTGGGCCGGGCTGGGCGGAATGCCGTTCTCCGAGAGAAACTCTTCCAGGTCCATGTATTCCAACTGGAAAGTGTCGCCATCGTAGGGAAGGGTCTTGTCCCATAATGTAGGACCCAGGAAAGCGGACTGTGGGACCATAGCATTGGTATTGTCCTCATCCAGCTTTTTCTCTTTGTCTTTTTCTTTATAAAATGCTGAAAGGGAAAGAAAGAGAAAGAGAGAGGGGGCAGAGAGGGGGCGAAAAGTCAGTACGTCCACAGAGGAGTTTGTTTGTTTGTTTCCTTGCTTTATAGGAAAACGACCACAGCAACCCTAAGAGTCGGTTCTCCTCCTGCAATTACGGCTCTCTCCGTACGGAAAGCTCTACGTTTCGGTATAGGGTTTTGAAGGGCCTGGGATAAATTATTTTCGACTCATTAAATATATGCAGGGTTTCCGCCTCTGTTTCTAATTAGCAATTCATCTGTACACTTGGCTTCGAGCAAACGTCAAGATCCAAACAACACTGCGAGGTTTCATCAGAGCGTTCGCAGCAGAAGACGGAATTGGAGGCGGGGAAAGGGGGAAGCGGGAGAGAGAGATGGTAGAAACGTAGAATCGGAAGGGAGAACAAGGATCATCTAGTCCCAACCCCTTGCAATGCAGAGAGGGAGAGATGCCCCACAAGTTGAGAGTGTCATTTTAGAGGATGAAACTTAATTTTTGCCAATTTATTCAATGAGGGGCGGTCTTAAAATAGTGTGTGTGTGTGTGTGTGTGTGTGTGTGTGTGTGTGTGTATAAGTCAAACCTGCTATTATTTTTGTGATTGGGCAACACTTCGCTTTGCAACTCTACGTCTAATTAAAAAGCACATAAACTGCTCTCGGGAAAACCAAAGAGATTTAATTTTACCTTCTGAAAATGCCAGGTAACGCTAAATGATATAATGATAATGATAATAAAAACTGCAAGTGCGTGACAATCCTTTTTAGTGATTTCCGCGCAATTTTACACACATTTTCCTTCCCAAGCAAAACTAGGCTGTCTTCATTTCAGCAAAACATCTTCTGAATTCCCAAGTCATGTTACAACTTTTTAACACCCCTCGTTTGGGGAATCTGAAAGTTGAAAAATCCAACAGGCCCTTACTCTGCCAGCAAGTTCTCTTGCACAGAGAACACTGAGATGGATCAGAGTCTCGCAGGGTTTCAGTTTATCCCAATAGGGTTTTAACGGGAGAACTTTCGAAGAGCTGAACTTTTAAAGGAGAAATTTGATCCCCCACCCCACTCCTCTCAAAAAACCTAATTGTCTGGCTCTGAAGAATGACCTGAATTGTTTTCTGTTTTACAAAGTTGCGGAGCCTATAGCTCACAAGACATACCATGGTCCCATTGATCGAGACAAATAAATATAATAGCCTCTATCGTCCACAAGAAAGCAGAGTTTACAATATACTAGAATGTCCTGGTGATTAAAAGCACGCAGCACACAGGCAGAAGTGGTCTTTGATTGCAAAGATGTAAACGAGCAAACAAAAGGTTATTTAATGTGGAAGGAAATTGTGTGATTTAAATGAATCTTTCCCAACAAAAAACGGTGGTCGCTGTACTGCATAGGATGCTCCCACACATTGATCTCCCTTGGTTTTTAACTAAACTGCTTTAGCAGCAAGAACAGAGAGCTGGAAAGAAAAGGCTGAAGTCCCCCACTTCTGTATCTACCATTGTCTTGATCTATTCTGCCCCATACACCTAAAACATTTGGGTGTTGGTTTGGGGAGGGGGCGGGTGGTTGTTGTTGCGTTTTGTTCTTCGCAGCTCACATTCGCTTGAAGCCACAAATGCATATGAACTGTTTGCCCCTTAGGACTGAGGAATACAGGTACTTTAGGACTAACAGCTGCCATAATTTAGGTTTTCACTGCTCCGAGTAAAGCCACTGGAGTCAGTGTAGCATAGTGGTTAGATTATCAGACTAGGACCTGGGAGACCAGGGTTCAAGGCCCCACTTGGCCATCAAGTTCACTGGGTGAGCTTGGGCCAGTAACTGCCTCTCAGCCTAACCTACCTCACAGGATTGTTGTGGGGAATAATCGGGGGGGGGGGGACCATGTACACCACCTTAAGCTTTCCCAGAGGAAAAGGCAGGATATAAATTATATATATATATATATATATATATATATATATATATATATACACACACACACACACACACACACACACACACACACAGTGGCGTAGCGTGGGGGGTGCGGGGGGGCCGGCCGCACCGGGCGCAACATCTGGGAGTTAGGGTTAGGGGGCACAAATCCACGGGTTAGGGGCGCAAATCCACGGGTTAGGGGGTGCAAATTACTTGCCTTGCCCCGGGTGCTGACAACCCACGCTACGCCACTGTACATACATACACACATACACACACACACATAAATATATTCACAGCACCCCACAGCTGTGTTTCAGTATAGAAAGAAGAGAGACCTAATCAAGGGTTTCCAACGTATCTTGTAGCTCAGTCTTGACTTCCACATAAACTGGGTTTAAGATTGAGATGCATAAAAAGAGATTTCCTGTCATTATGCTGGATAAAAAAGGCACTATAACAGCCCAAAGATTCAAATAAGCAGAGTTACACATCTACTCAGACATTAGCTCTGTTCAATGGGGCTTACTCCCTGTTGGGTAGAGGATCCTATAGACAGGCTAGACTGCAGCCTAAATTTCTAAGGAAGTTAAGAGCCTCAAAGGACACAGTGGTCAACATATTGATCAATATACAGTGGTACCTCAGGTTACATACACTTCAGGTTACATACGTTTCAGGTTACAGACTCCGCTAACCCAGAAATAGTGCTTCAGGTTAAGAACTTTGCTTTAGGATAAGAACAGAAATTGGGCTCTGGCAGCGCGGTGGCAGCTGGAGGCCCCTTTAGCTAAAGTGGAGCTTCAGGTTAAGAACGAACCTCCAGAACGAATTAAGTACTTAACCTGAGGTACCACTGTATCTTTTTTAAAAAAAGGTTTACATACCCATATATGTTTCTAGGATTTAGGGAAAGAGATCAGCTGTCCACAATTGACCATTTATGATTCGCCATGATCTTGGATTAATTCTGAACTTTCCTTCCAGATACGCTCCCTCTGGAAAAATCATTATAATCTCTGTGTCCTTTTCTTAATTATGGATTTCGTGGATTGCTGTGTGTCACTCGCAAGACCGAATGCTACAGGTCCATGCGCACTTACTTGGGAGTAAGTCCCACTGAACGAAGTGCGACTTGCTCTAAAGGAAGCATTCCTTGGATCAGCCTGCACAGGCGATACTCAAATATCACATGTGGTTATATGAAGCTGTCTAGAAAACTACAGGGAAATACTGAGCGCTGCGCAGTCTGCAACAGCTAAGAAGCCCCATTGCCGTGGCTTCTAATGGAGTGTGCATTGCACCCTCTATGTCAAAACACCACAAACACTCACACTCTTAGAACCTACAAAAGATGTAGAATAAGTCTTTGCTAACGTATTTACAAAAACCTATTGCAGCTTCTTAGTGCAAAGAGGTATTTGGTAAGGGTTCTGTTTTGCTTACATGCAAATTCAGAAGCATAGCTTCCTTTAGAGCAAGTCGCACTTCGTTCAGTGGAACTTACTCCCAAGTAATAGACATTTTGTGTGCCTTCTTCTCTTTAAACTTTAATAATAATAATAATAATCTAACACATAAATCCATTCTCCCACGTGAGAGAAAGACTGAATTTTTAATAGCTGTAATTCTAGGCATGCACTTCCTTGGAACTCGGGTCCACGGAAATCAAAGATTAAGACTTCCAAGAAAAACGATGGCAGGAGCTGATTGATATCTAAAAGCACTAAGACGCCAGCGCCTTAACTTCCCATTTAAATCACCTTCCGAAGTAGTGTTCCAAGTGTGCCTTACAGACAAACAAGGAGAATAATAAAAAAGCAATAAAAATAATAATCAGCTGGCTTACTCTTTAACTACACATGCCATAGTAAACAAATTAAAGTCCAACCCTATGAATGTTTCTATTACAGGAACCCCACGGTTACAGCACAAGCCCAACGCATAGACTCCGGCTGCGCAATTCCTTGGGAGTGAGCGCCCCTAGACCCCAGCTGAGGTTCCAGCTGAGCAAAACTCAGCAGTATTTTCCTGAGAGTAAGCACGGCGCCTCTCAACAAGCAACGGAGTTGTAGGATCCGCAACCTAAAGGAAAGTGCTCCGGCTCCTGCCCGGGGCGCCCGGCGGACGCACCGCGCTCTGCATTGATGCGCAAACTTAAATGTGGGCTTTTGCGCGCTTGCACGAAATGCGCTTTTGCGCGCTGCTGCTGCTGCTTAGCCAGAAGGCAGTCTTTTAAATATATTTGCGCTCTGTACCGTGTGTGTGTGTGTGTGTGTGTGTGTGTGGGTGTGTTTATATATTGGTCCAGAGGAGAGGAGAGGAAGAAGCAAAGAAGCAAGCGGGATAAAGCGGGAGGGGGGACCCTAAAAACCACTACCCCAGCCTTTATTTCCCTTGCCCCCGATCCCCATTTCTCTCACCGTCTTCATGCTGCAACGGTAGCTTGAGCGGGTTTTCCAGCAGAGATTTCAGCACCCCGTAGGTTGGAGGTAGGAAAGTTGGATTCAGAGGCAGAGGTCGAGCCATGGTCCGGATCTCTCGTTCTCGCTGCCCCCAAATTATTCTTTTTCAAACCAAGAATAAGAAAAAGGAGGGAGGACAAGAGGGCGGGCGTGGGTGGGAAACCCCAAATTAGGAGGTAAAAGGAAGAGACTGGGAGGGAAGGGGGGAAGGAAAAAAACCACCCCACTGCTAATAATTTTTCTGAAAAATAAAAACAAAAATCATCAGGGGCTCCTCCTTTTGGCGAAGTTCTAGCCGGCTCCAGACGCTCCGAGGAAATGGGGACGTCCTTTTGCTCGCTTGATCCCCTTTCGCATCAACAACAACAGAGGCAGCAGGAGGAGGGGAGTAAAGGGGGGTGGGGGGAGAGAAAGAGGAAAGAAAAGAAAGAAAAGGAGAGAGGCAACCCTGACAGCCAGGCAGCCAGGCAGCCAACCAACCAAGCTCGCTCGCTCCGCCCAGACCGAGGAGCTGCCGGGGGCCGCCTGCGCCGCGCTCAGAGCAGTTGGCTGTCCATGTGCGGACGCCGACGAGCGTGACGCCCAAGGGCGGCCCTGCGCCCAGGGAGGCGGGGTAAGGGAGGGGCCGGACAGATCGCCGCCCCCGGCCCGCGATCGGATCCCGCTTATACGCCGCCGCCGCCGCCACCCCGGTTGTTCTTCTCGGGCGCTTTTCTCCTCTTCTGCGCCGGAGAAGCGGCGGGAGAAAGGATGGGCGAGAAAGGACTTTTAAAGGCATTGGGGGGGGGGGGGAGGGCACCGGGGAGAAGCTGCAGCTGTAGCTGCATCCAGAGGAAAAGAAAGGATGGGGAAGGGAAAGGTTAAATTCGTTCCGGAGCGCCTGTTTTGCAAGATGCACTTCTGGAAACCGAGAACTGTAGAGTTGGAAGGGAAGCCTGAGCAGTGCTTCCCAAACGCGGGTCTCCAGCTGTTTTTTTGGACTACAATTCCCATCAACCCTGACCACTGGTCCTGCTAGCTAGGGATGGTTGGAGTTGCAGTCTAAAAGCAGCTGGAGACCCAAATTTGGGAAAGACTTAATTCTAATCCAACTCCCTGCAATGCAGGAATATGCAAGGATCGAACCTGGAGCCTTGGGGTTATCAGCACCATGTTCTAACCAAATGAGCTATGCAAGCTTTCTAACTTGGTTGCCCTGTGACAGCTCCATTTAAAAAAACAAAAAACAAAAAACAAAAAAAAAACCGTGTGAGAACAAAACAATTTGCCACATGAGCATGAATGAATTCGCGGCAGATACAACTGCAGTTTAAAAGAGGCAGTGTCAAGAAGGCCGTTCAAAAGTTGGCGTCCTCAGGGCAAGTTCTTGCTCGAGGGGAAAGAATGGTTAGCCATCGTTGTATTTGTTTGCTTGCTTCTTTGGTTCACAGGGCGATTCACAGAAAGAGTCTTGGGAGATTGCAGTGGGCTATTCTTCCTTGCGCATGCCCCCTCCCACAACTCAATGGCAAAGTGCTGGTTCCCTTGGTCCATATAGTGATACCAATCCCACCAACATTTCTCCAATGAAAATTTTGTTCGACTCTCCGTGACCCCATGGACCAGAGCATGCCTTGGAAACTCCCTTTCTTCTCAAAGCTTCTCCTTTTTCATGTCCACAGAGTTTTCTTTTATACAGAACAACAAACCCGTGTGTTGCAAACTAAACACAACAAACAATACAAGCAACATGAAGACCAGTATACTAGATAGCACTGCATTCCTTATTGTATGATATACATGATTTAGTACAACAAAAACACAATATGTACACTTGTAAATTCTCTAATATAGTTGAAATCAAATGAACACACGTCTGTCAATCTTTGAAAGTCGGTAGAAGTATAATAAATCTATGGTTGAAACAAAGTAATAGAAACAGAGTTTTCTTGGCAAAATACTGGAGTGGTTTGTCAGTTCCTTCTCCAGGTGGATCACATTTAGTCTAAACTTTCGGCTATGACCTATCCGTCTTGGGTGGCCCTGCACAGCATAGCTCAGAGCTTCTCTGAGTTATTCAAGCCCCTTCGCCACAACAAGGCAGTGATCCATGAAGGGGCTGATGAAAATAGGGGTGTCCTATTCAACAACAACAACAATTTTACTATTTATATCTCTCCCATCTGACTGAGTTGCCCCAGCCACTCTGAACAGCTTCCAACATATATGAAAACATAACAAAACATTAAACTTAAAAAACTCCAACAACTTCCCTATACAGGACTGCCTTCAGAGGTCTCCTAAAGGTTATACTTATCTCCTTGGCTTGGGGTACACATAACTCCATACTCCATACTCCATACATTTTTCTGATGAAAATAGGGATGCCCTAAGGAAAAGTAGGACATTCTGGGATCAAAACAGAAACCGGGATGGCTTCTGTAAATCCGAGACTGTCCCTGAAAAATAGGGACACTTGGAGGGTTTGTGATACAAAAACATTGTGGGTCATGCAGATGGAGGTGTCATGGTCTTTTTCTAGCTGCCTGGTTTGTTCCAAAAAGTGTCCCAGGTTCCGTCACATCATAAGTTGTTCTGCCATTGCCGCATCTTGATTGACACCTTCCACTCATGTGCAACAAAGGGTCAATGTGCAAAATCGTGATTGATGGGTGACAGTTTCCAGGGACGCTGTGGGAACATTTGTTGGTATTACCACATTAGCTTTGATTTCTGAGCTGTGGGTTCTGCCTTTGGTCATGCATCGATGGAATCACGCCTGTGTTGTACCAGCGCTATCAGGGGCATAATATCATCCATCAGCTTCGCAGGACCACAGGATCAGTCTTAAGGATCATCTCTTAAAGATTTAGGGGGCCTTCTTCAGCTGCAGACTTAACACAGCTACTGTGCTACAGTGTTTTTCCTGTGCATATCAAAAATCTCAAGATTTAAAAGTATGCAGCAGGTATTTTAGAGACAGATGATGATTGCCGGTGCAAATGATACTCAGAGTAGAACTGCTTAATTGAATGGACTCGGCCTGGATAGCTCAGTTGGTTAGCACGTGTTGCTTCTAACACCAAGGTTGCAGGTTCAATTCCCGTATGGGACAGCTGCATAGGTTGGACTAGATAATTCTCAATGCGCCTTCCAACTCTACGATTCAAATTTTATTGAGCTCAACAGGTCTGTTCTGACTATGACTTGATTGTATATCACCTGGAGAAAATGCCTCCTAATAATGCTGAAAATAATTACAGAGAGGCTATGGATCCATCATGGATTTCTATGGAGAGTTTCAGAGCAATAACATGGGCACAGTGCGTTAAAAGCCATCACACTCAGGAAGGACCACTAGATTAAAGATTTGGACACATCCATGCTATGCAAAAATTACTAGTTACTGGACACTTAAGTACATAAATACAGGGCAATTGACACCAGCAAGGGGGAATGGCTGGCACTGCTGCATGGGGAGATATGGTACATACTGAATTCCTATTTGATATGCACATAAATAAAGACGGAAAGAAGCCTTTGAGAGGTTTAGGGTTAAGGGAGAAAGAAGGTAAACAGAAATATAAGCTCCAGGAGGAAAGGAGAATCTGAGAAGTGCTGATAAACAATATTAATCTGAGATTAGTCTTAGAAAAAGAATCCCTTGAGAAGGGAGCGCAGGACAATTCGAACTTTTAAACGTATATTTTCAGCCCAAAGCAACAAACACACAGCACAATGTTATTAGATGAAATGTGATATTCTGCTGGACAGGAAAACCAAACGGACCTGTCTCCTTGTTAGATTGCGATACAAACTGTTGGTTCCTGCGAACCAGAAGAATCTAATCACTAGCACAAAAGGGTAGAAAGTGACCTGTTTATTAACCATATAGGTATTCAACAGGAGCCACTCAAAGTTCCACCTCCACCACATGCATCACACCATAGCTGAGATGTTCTGAGTGTCAGGGAATCACTGCCACAAAGCAAAGTGCTGTCGTGCAAATCACCCAAGCATTCTCTCTGTCTGGAGTCTGGAGCCTACGCTCAGAGCATGGCCTGCAGGGATTTGATGCAGCAACCCTGCATGGATCAGAGACAACCAGGGACCCCAAATAACAATGAATTATTATCATTACTCTGGGCAGCCCCCAACAAAATATTCAAAACACCGCCCTGAGTTCCATGGAAGAAACAAAGAATATGAATGTAATAAACAACCATTCAAATCCACTCTCAGGTCTGATTAGGGATGGTGTGGGGAGGAGAAAAACATGATTCAGCTTGCATTGAAAGATAAATCTACCTATTTCAGAGTTTCCAAAATTTGCAGTTTCCAAAGCAATTCAGTGAATTGAAACACACCCATCCTTCAAAATTTGCATTTCTCCCAATTTGGCAATGTGTTTCTCCAGCCCAAGCAATGTGCATATATTTTTGTATATTGGTGAAACCAATATACAAAAGGTGGTGCCTCGCAAGACAAAATTAATTCGTTCCGCGAGTTTTGTCGTCTTGCGATTTTTTTCGTCTTGCGAAGCACGGTGTCGGAAAAGTTTTGGAAAAGCTTCAAAAATCACCAAAGTCTTCAAAAACCTCAAAAAAGGCTACCACACCGCATGCTATGAGTTGCTCCTCGAAGTCAAGTCGCAAATGTATTAACGGTGTTAAGAAAAAGCAAGCCCATAGGGAAAATCGTCTTGCGAAGCAGCTCAAAAAACAAAAAACCCTTTCGTCTTGCGAGTTTTCCGTCTTGCGAGGCATTCATCTTGCGAGGTACCACTGTATTGGGGAACACCACTTTGCAAATGTGTGTAAACGAAGCAAAATTGCACACAAAAATGTGTATATTAGGAGAATGTCACACTAAAATTATGGTGAATTTTCGTGATGAATTTTATAAATAATAATCCCAAACTGATGTGAAAATTTGAAGAACTGAATTTAAGACTGGAAAAACGAGGAATCGAGAGAACCCAAAATTCACACTTTAACCCACCTCTCATTCTCTCACGTATGAAAATTTGAGTCTGCATGTTTCATGTTGGGTTGTAAATTTGCCAGAGTCATGTTGGTAAAGGGACCCCTGACCATAGCTGTCAACTTTCCCCTTTTCTTGCGAGGAATCCTATTTGGAATAAGGGAATTTCCCTTTAAAAAAGGGAAATGTTGACAGCTATGCCCCTGACCGTTAGGTCCAGTCGCGGACAACTCTGGGGTTGCAGCGCTCATCTCGCTTTATTGGTCGAGGGAGCCGGCATACAGCTTCCGGGTCATGTGGCCAGCAGGACTAAGCCGCTTCTGGCAAACCAGAGCAGCGCACAGAAACGCCGTTTACCTTCCCGCTGGAGCGGTACCTATTTATCTACTTGCACTTTGACGTGCTTTCGAGCTGCTAGGTTGGCAGGAGCAGGGACTGAGCAATGGGAGCTCACCCCGTCACGGGGATTCGAACTGCCGACCTTCTGATCGGCAAGCCCTAGGCTCTGTGGTTTAACCCACAGTGCCACCTGCATCATGTTGGTATTCAGCACCTAATTCCACCACCCGTCATCGGCTCCCGAGGAAGTGAAGGAAAAACCACCTAGCAGCACCCATTTGTGCAATGGGCTGTCATCATTCTGCATCTAAAGGACTGCACTTTGATTGGACATGACCGGGGGGGGGGGGGGAGGGACTACTGCTGACATGCCGGATCATAGCATAGGAATTGCTCAGCTGTACCGCTACATGGCAGAGAGATTATCAACTTCCTAGGTAAAAATCAACCAGTGTTTATGTTCCTTTTACTGCTGTTACTTTCTTCAGAGGAACTCGGGGCGTTTGAAGGTCAGGTTCAAGGAGTGTGTTGGAGGAAGCTGCTACCCACTTTATTACTAACCAATTAATAACTATTGTGATGGATGATGGGGGGTGGGAATGTGTGTGCTTGCAGTCCACTGTGGAAATCCTTGCCAATAAAGCCTGGGTCACCCACTGGGCCTGGGATAGCTCAGTTGGTAGAGCACGAGACTCTTAATTGCAGGGTTGTGGGTTCAAATCCCATGCTGGGCAAAAGATTCCTGCATTGCAGGGGGTTGGACTAGATGACCCCTGTGGTCCCTTCCAACTCTATACCAGGGGTCAGCAAACCTTTTCAGAAGGGGGCTGGTCAACTGTCCCTCAGACCTTGTGGGGGATTATATTTTGAAGGGGGGGAAGGAACGAATTCCTATGCTCCACAAATAACCCAGAGATGCATTTTAAATAAAAGCACACATTCTACTTACGTAAAAGCATGTTGATTCCCGGAGCATCCGCAGGCTGGATTTAGATGGCAATAGGGCCAGATCCGGCCCCCAGGCCTTAGTTTGCCTACCCATGCTCTATACTGTGCATTGTGCACAGAATGCAAGGGAATTATAGCTTTAGCAACTGCCCAGCATCAGTGCTAGAGATGCGGGTGGCGCTGTGGGTTAAACCACAGAGCCTAGGACTTGCCGATCAGAAGGTTGGCGGTTCGAATCCCAGTGACGGGGTGAGCTCCCATTGCTCGGTCCCTGCTCCTGCCAACCTAGCAGTTCGAAAGCATGTCAAAGTGCCAGTAGATAAATAGGTACTGCTCTGGCGGGAAGGTAAACAGTGTTTCCGTGTGCTGCTCTGGTTTGCCAGAAGTGGCTTAGTCATTCTGGCCACATGACCCGGAAGCTGTATGCCAGCTCCCTCGGCCAATAAAGTGAGATGAGCGCCGAAACCCCAGAGTCGGTCACGACTGGACCTAATGGTCAGGGGTCCCTTTACCTTTACCTTTACCAGCATCATTGCTAACTACATTTCCCAGGTCTCGTTTTTGGAACTTTCACTATACAGTACTTATCAGCCATTGTTATGGGTGTTCACCACTGGAAGCATGAAATTTAAAAATGGAAATGAAGAGCAGTGGTTAGATCAGCTTTTGCCAACCTGGTTCCGTCTGGGAGTTTTAGACTGCAACTTTCAGTCAGCCCAGGCAGCATGGACCATAGGCAAGGCAGCATAACAGTCAAGGAACTCTGCAGCTCTATCTTTTCTTAGTCTGCACAGGAAAATTGCAATTTGCTCTTTTCCAAAAGCTCTGTCGGCGCATGCACTTCGCAGCTAAGTCACAAGGCCCGCAACTTCTACTATTTTATTTCGAACCATGCTATTTTTAGAAAGCTACTTACAGCCTCAAAACGGAGACTCGTAGCAGAACCAAAGGAATTTCAGGCTTCACGTTAAAAATCCGAGCGCGCTGTTTTTAGAGCTGAACACCTGGGCTGTCTCAAAATTACACTTGGAGGTTTGAAGCTGGCCCATCAGTTGATGTTCCTTGACCTCTAAACCATCCTCAGCCCCATTCTCCAGATTCTGAGCAAGCCGTACATAGTCGTGCTGTTACAGGATTTCACGTTGCGATCAATGCGGGGAGTGCTTTTGTTTTAATGGCGTGTTTTTGTTTATTTAAATGAGATCACTGGGACGTACCAGGGGAAGGCCCATGACTCAGTGTCACAGCATCTGCCTTTGTATATACAGTGGTACCTCGAGTTACATACACTTCAGGCTACATATGCTTCAGGTTACACACTCCGCTAACCCAGAAATAGTGCTTCAGGTTAAGAACTTTGCTTCAGGATAAGAACAGAAATCGGGCTACGGCGGCGCAGCGGCAGCAGGAGGCCCCATTAGCTAAAGTGGTGCTTCAGGTTAAGCACAGTTTCAGGTTAAGAACGGACCTCCAGAACGAATTAAGTACTTAACCCAAGGTACCACTGTATAAGCATTTGGGTTCAACCACAGCATCTCCACATAGGAAAATGGGTTGAAACTCTTCCAGTCAGTCTAGACAGTACTGAGCTGGAACTGGGTCTGACTTGGTACAGATCTGCTCTTTTGTGTGAAAAGCTGTACACACATCCAGCAGTGTAGCATTGGCTATCAGTGCCCAGGTGTCTAGGACATGGGTAGGCAAACTAAGGCCCGGGAGCCGGATCTGGCCCAATCACCTTCTCAATCCGGCTCGCAGACGGTCCAGGAATCAACGTGTTTTTACATGTGTAGAATGTGTGCGTTTATTTAAAATGCATCTCTGAGTTATTTGTGGGGCATAGGAATTTGTTCACCCCCCCAAAAAAAATATATAGTCCGCCCCCCACAAGGTCTGAGGGACAGTGGACTGGCCCCCTGCTGAAAAAGTTTGCTGACCCCTGGTCTAGGAGGTCAGTCAAGTATATACTTCCAGAGTCAATGCTCAACACATTACCTCTAGTAAATGAGCGACCAGAGCCGCTAAAGGGCTGTGAAAATTTGTGTTCCAGGATTTTTAGACCCATCTACCCATGTACTATGGGACGCGGGTGGCGCTGTGGGTTAAACCACAGAGCCTAGGACTTGGCAATCAGAAGATCGGCAGTTTGAATCCCCGCGATGGGGTGAGCTCTCGTTGCTCAGTCCCTGCTCCTGCCAACCTAGCAGGTCGAAAGCACGTCAAAGTGCAAGTAGATAGATAGGTACCGCTCCGGTGGGAAGGTAAACGGCATTTCCGTGCGCTGCTCTGGTTCGCCAGAAGTGGCTTAGTCATGCTGGCCACATGACCCGGAAGCTGTACACCGGCTCCCTTGGCCAATAAAGCGAGATGAGCGCCGCAACCCCAGAGTCAGTCATGACTGGACCTAATGGTCAGGGGTCCCTTTACCTTTACCCATGTACTATCTCAGGGATGTCCAACTGATCAACCCCCAGTTGTTAGAAGTCGATCGCGGTCAATCGCGGGCTCAGTTTCCTTTGTGGGGGAAAAGGAACATCCGTCCCCGCCTCCCTCGCTCTCTCCTTTAACCACACACATTTTCAAGAACGGAAGACGGAGTTACTGCTGGTGGGATTACTTCTTGTTTAGCAATTTATGACACACCCAAAAGCAGCAGAATCCGTGGTTTCCCTCTCCAAAAACAGCTGAACAGATTTGGCTATTCCCCCCTAAAAAAATGCTCAACAACTTAGATTCCCCCCCTAAAAAAAGCTCCACAACTTCGACTCACCCCCCTACAAAAAGCTCTACAACGTGCCCCTCCTAAAAAAAAAAGCTGAACAACTTTGCCCCCCCCCCAAAATGGGTAGCTTACTTCTAAAACATTTCCCCCCCTGGATTGTTCCAGCGCCCCCCAGAGGATGGTATCACCCACTTTAGGAAACACTGGCATAGACCAATGTAAAGAAGAAGAAGGTACCTTTTATCATATGTGGTGGTCAAGTAAGGTAATAAAAGCTTTCTGGGAAATGATATATAAGGAATTGAAAAAATATTTAAAATAACTTTTGTAAAAAAACCCAAAAAAACCAGAAGGCTTTTTATTAGGAATTGTAGGTACCGATATCCCAAAGGAACAGAAAATACTTTTTATGCATGCGGCATCAGCAGCACATGTGCTATTAGCCCAGAGATGGAAAGAAGACAAAGCCCCTAGCAGAGAGGAATGGCAAACCAAGCTGCTAGACTACGCCGAAATGGCAAAACTGACTGAAAAGCTCAGGAACCAAGAAGACCAAGGAGACCAGAAAGAATGGGGGGGGGGGGGAATTATAATTTATTTAGGAGACCACTGCAAGCAGATGAAAACATTAGCAGGATTTCAATCTCACTTGTAATGTAACAAATACTATGGACAATATGGATAGATACAAAATATAGACTATGAAATAATATACAGTTGAAAATGTTGACATTTGGGGGTGGGGAGTCTTGAGATTCAGAGAAATCTCTTTACAGTGGTACCTCAGGTTACAGACGCTTCAGGTTATAGACGCTTCAGGTTACAGACTCCGTTAACCCGGAAGTAGTACCTCGGGTTAAGAACTTTGCTTCAGGATGAGAACAGAAATTGTGCTCTGGCAGTGCGGCGGCAGCAGGAGGCCCCATTAGCTAAAGTGGTGCTTCAGGTTAAGAACCGTTTCAGGTTAAGAACAGACCTCCAGAACGAATTAAGTTCTTAACCTGAGGTACCACTGTATATGGATATGTATTTGGTATTGCTATAAATTCATATTTGTGAAATCAAATAAAAATTATTTCAAAAAAAGAAGAAGGAAACACTGGCAGAGACCAATTTATTCAAAAACAAATAAGTTACATGGCTCTAGGAAATGAACTTAGGAGGAACAAGGTTTATGATGAGGATGACGATGACGTGAAAGCTGTTGGTCCTTTCATTATAACTGCAAAGCCCTTTTTTTTTTTTTAACAGAACAGGTTGTGTCCCGGCAAATTACAGCAGAGCAAATCAGGCAGGAGGAACCGTGTGCGGAACATGTGACGATTCACCGTGGAAGAGCAGCCAGTACTTTTACATGGTCATCTGAATCCCGTTGCTATGCAACGGGGATAACTTGCTCGACGTCAAGCCCCGTTCAGATACAGTAGATAAGCACAGGTTGCTGTGCCCACACTACTCATGAAACCTCTTTTGCTAAGCAACATTTATGGGGGGACGGACGATGCGCATAAAGGGGCATGTTTGTGGAATCAAGGCTATCCTATGCTGCCAATAAAGCATGCTGTTTGCAAGTGCTAATTAAAAGTGGAAACCATTCTTGCTTCAGCTTGTTGTTGTTTAGTCGTTTAGTCGTGTCTGACTCGTCATGACCCCATGGACCAGAGCACAGCAGGCACTCCTGTCTTCCATTGCCTCCCGCACCTTGGTCAAACTCATGTTAGTAGCTTCAAGAACACTGTCTAACCATCTTGTCCTCTGTCACCCCCTTCTCCTTGTGCCCTCCATCTTTCCCAACATCAGGGTCTTTTCCAGGGAGTCTTCTCTTCTCATGAGGTGGCCAAAGTATTGGAGCCTCAGCTTCAGGATCTGTCCTTCCAGTGAGCACTCAGGGCTAATTTCCTTCAGAATGGATAGGTTTGTTCTTCTTGCAGTCCATGGGACTCTCAAGAGTCTCCTCCAGCACCAATTAAAAAGCATCCATTCTTCGGTGATCAGCCTTCTTTATGGTCCAGCTCTCACTTCCATACATCACTACTGGGAAAACCATGGCTTTTACTATATGGACCTTTGTCGGCAAGGTGATGTCTCTGCTTTTTAAGATGCTGTCTAGGTTTGTCATTGCTTTTCTCCTAAGAAGCAGGCGTCTTCAGCTACTTTACCGTTACAGTGGTACCTCAGGTTAAGTACTTAATTCAGTCCGGAGGTCCGTTCTTAACCTGAAACTGTTCTTAACCTGAAGCACCACTTTAGCTAATGGGGCCTCCTGCTGCTGCCACGCCGCAGGAGCACAATTTCTGTTCTCATCCTGAAGCAAAGTTCTTAACCCGAGGTAATATTTCTGGGTTAGCGGAGTCTGTAACCTGAAGCGTATGTAACCTGAAGCATATGTAACCTGAGGTACCACTGTATTTGGCTTGTTTCGTATGACTGTAGGTAGAATTCAATTTGCAGCTCATGCCGGCTTTCTTTGCATCCGGCATTAAGCATTCGTTTGGCCAACCAATCATACGAATGAGCACAGATTGCTGACAGGCACACGCCAACATCCGCCACCCCCCTCCCCTGCAATCCAGAGATGAGGAAAGTTCAACTATTGATTTCTGCCTGTCATGTCACTATTCAAAATACAGGAGCTCGTCCAGGGAAAAGAAGAAAAAAGCTGGCATCCTAGTGACAAGCCGTGTGGCATTTCCTTACGCTGCTGACGATTGGTGATCTGCGCTTGAAACAAATCGAGTGACACTAAACACCGTTTTCAGTACATATCTGAAACATAACAACCCCCAAGAATGGCTTGAGTGGAAATAAACTCAGTTTGCCACGGTACGAGGCAAGCCATTCATGCACTTGGTCGGGGAATGTGCAATTTCGACACGTTCTCCAACAAGTAAAACAGATGGCCAGGGAATATGTTTAAAATTACGAGCGGCTCTATAGAATCATAGAATTGTAGAATTGAAAGGGATCATAAGGCAAGAATCTTTTGCTCAATGTGGGGCAGCATCCTCTGCCTTGTGAACCATGGTTTGTGTGTGGGCTGGTTCTGGCTACTCACATAACCCAGAGAGGGCACTGTAAATGTGCTCCAGATATATCCCATATCTGAGCTATGGCATTAAAAAAATAAGTTTGGTGGGTCTAAGCCCCTGTGAGTTCTGATTCAAGTTGAACTCTGGATGCTCTCCCTCTCTCCCTCTCCCCCTCCCCCCTCTCTCTCCCTCTCCCCATGTGTGCTTGCAGTGGGGAGTGCTTACCAGGAGGACAAGGCAGCCAGAATTGTGAATGACAAGTTGCTGCTCTTCTAGACACCCTGAATCTGCATAGGTAGAAAGCTATGTGAGAACGTGCTGGAGCTTGCTTTCCCCTCCTTCCTCCCATTCCTTTTCCCCTCTCATGCATTGTCTCTATTTCAGTTCTTGAGTTCTCTATGTTTTTTAGCAGTTCTTGTTCTTAACTGTAAGTTGCCTTGAGTACCATCAGGCTATGGTATGTATAAACAAACAAACAAATATTATTTTACCACACCCTAATAATATCAATATCAATTTTAGTATCCTGTCCATCTGGCTGGGTGGCATTTAGCATATATCATACATACATACATACATACATACATACATACTAAAACATTATACAGTAAAAGGCTTCCCTATACAGTGGTACCTCGGGTTACATACGCTTCAGGTTACATATGCTTCAGGTTACAGACTCCGCTAACCCAGAAATAGTGCTTCAGGTTAAGAACTTTGCTTCAGGATGAGAACAGAAATCGTGCAGTGGCAGTGCAGTGGCAGCAGGAGGCCCCATTAGCTAAAGGGGTGCTTCAGGTTAAGAACAATTTCAGGTTAAGAACAGACCCCCAGAACGAATTAAGTTCTTAACCCGAGGTACCACTGTACAGGGCTGCCTTCAGATGTCGCCTAAAGGTTATATAGTTACTCATCTCCTTGATATCTGATGGGAGGGTGTTCCACAGGGAGGGGGCCACTACTGAGAAGGCCCCCTGCCTAGTTCCCTGTAGCATCACTTCTTGCAGTGATGAAACCTCCACATCAGTTTGTATTGATTAACAAGTAGATTCAAAACTCATTTTTATACATTATTGCCACACATTCTTGTTACATTTTTATTGATGGACTGATTTGCCAGCCAAGATTGTGAGGTAGCACAGGTCATGTTCCACCTATGGGGGTGAGGAGGGGCAGATTTTCCTGATGCTCATGCACAAAGAGACTTTCACACGCCAAACTGGCTCTGTTCTGACAACGTGCTGGCCAAACAGTATTCTTTTTCAGACACCCTGGCAGAAAACTGATGGATGGGGAGACGCTTAACGGTGAAGAGCAATTTGAGAGACCTACAAAATTCATATGAATAGGTAAAGGTAAAGGGACCCCTGACCATTAGGTCCAGTCATGGCCGACTCTGGGGTTGCAGCGCTCATCTCGCTTTACTGGCCGAGGGAGCTGGAGTACAGCTTCTGGGTCATGTGGCCAGCATGACTAAGCCGCTTCTGGCAAACCAGAGCAGCACACGGAAATGCCGTTTACCTTCCCGCTGGAGTGGTACCCATTTATCTACTTGCACTTTGACGTGATTTCGAACTGCTAGGTTGGCAGGAGCAGGGACTGAGCAACGGGAGCACACCCCGTCGCGGGGATTCAAACCGCCGACCCTCTGATCGGCAAGTCCTAGGCTCTGTGGTTTAACTGACAGCGCCACCCGTGTCTCTTGTTCATATGAATAGCTGGCAGTGAATCAGATCTAGCAGTCCCCCTGTAACAGGTACTTGCCAGATGCTCCTGGGAAGCTCAGAAGCAGAGCAAGATGAAATAGTTTCTTCCACCACCCCTCTGCTGAGGGATAAACTGCTGCTGAAGATGGAGGCTCCATTGCTCGTCACTGGAAAGAATCCACCTCTCTTCTTCATAGCACAGAGGTCAAGACAGGAGCCAAAATAAGAGGTCATCCTCCTCCACACATTCTTCATAACCCAATAAAGATCTTAATTTGTTTCTTTAAAAGAAAAACAACAGGGGAAGCTCTTTGGCCACCAGTGGGTCCAGCACCTACATTAGAATATCCTCCAAGGTCAACCAGCATACGATTGCAGACTAAAAGTATTTTCTGCAGACAGTGCAATATCTTTTTTTTTGGGGGGGGGGGTCCATTAGATTTGGTTAAAGGGGACCTTGGAGGGTTTGTTTTTTGGCTTGTCAGAGGGGAAGCAGGATCTGTACAAAGTGGTTCTTCAGTGATGTGCTTCTTCGGTGATGCAGACACCAAAATAAATTTAAAAGTGCCTTGGACAAGCATCTTCTAAAAGCAAAAGAAATGTCTCTAAGCTTATCATGAGCTAGCACCAGGGTGGGGTGATAAGGAAAAGAGAGCAAATACCACAGTGAAGAGAGGGTGAAGAGAGAGTTTTTATTGTGACTAACAGGTCAAGCTTGTAATCAAACTGTTTGCAGTTTAGGAAGTTTTTGTTTTGTTTTGTTTTGTTTTGTTTTGTTTACCCAGGGGCACCTCTTTCATGTCTGCAGTTTTCAGACTTGCAGAATGCTTGGGGAGATTAAGTTATTCATTTTCACACACCTTAAAACTCTAACAGCTGCCCTCATGGGAAATTACTGCAGCTCTTTCTCTTGAAATTTGGCAAGATTTGTGACCTCAGAAGACCAACCTTGCCTGAAAATTTCACCAATTCTGCAGCAAATTTTAAAAAGCTATAGACATCTCATTAAGAAAGTGTGCTTGCGCGAAGCCCCTGAAACTATTTACCTGTAATTTGCCAGGCTCTACTCACTCTGAGAATGCCTGCAAATTTCATCCACTTCTGCCAAAGAAAAAACCAGCAGCTGTTTTTCAAATTTCCTGGGAGTAAATTGTGGGAGTGGGGAAAATGCAGCAGACTCAGAAAGAACTCAAGCCAAACTAGGCAGCCTACAAAACACCTTGACACCAAGGTGTTTTCCAAAGCACTGGATCAGAGTCTGAACAAAATCTTCTGACTGGTGCACACACCCAGTTTTTAATTCTGCTGCTGAACAATTTGTGGTAGTTTTACTCCTGCTCTCTTTTAAAGGTTGATTTGTTATGCATTACAACTGTATGTATCCATTAAGGTTTTTATGCTGTTTTCTGTTGGCCTGTTGCTTTTATTGAATGCTACTTCAAGTGCCATTAGGCAGAGAGGTCACCTACGCTTGAAAGTAACAAAGCACAATATTTTCAAGGACGAATAATATTGTACACAATATATCGTGATTTTGTTTAGCATGTACATTGTAAAAATAGCAAAACTATGGACTTGTGCCAGTGAGTCTAATTTACAGATGGACTGTGATAAAGTGTCCTGAGCCAGGCATACCCCGAGGTAAGTCTCAATAGTGTACACAGTCCCATGGGCGATGCTTGAGAGGAGTCCAGTGGTCAGGTCTAATGCAATGAGAAAGATTCAAAGTCAAACCGTAAGGCCAGGTACCCATATCTGAAGAAGCTCCAGGGTTAGAATCCTAGGGTTGGAATCCTAAATGGCCTCAGCACACTAGGAGCGTCTCCACCCCCATCGTTCAGCCCGGACATTGAGGTCCAGCTCTGAGGGCCTTCTGGCGGTTCTCTCACTGCGAGAAGTGAGGCTACAGGGAACCAGTCAGAGGACCTTCTTGGTAGAGGCGCCTGCCTTGTGGAACGCCCTCCCATCAGATGTCAAGGAAATAAACAACTATCTGACTTTTAGAAGACATCTGAAGGCAGCCCTGTACAGGGAAGTTGTTAATGTTTGATGTTTATGTTTTTAATATTCTGTTGGGAGCCGCCCAGAGCGGTTGGGGAAACCCAGCCAGATGCGCGGGGTATAAATAAATTATTATTATTATTATTATTATTATTATTATTATTATTATTATATAAAATCACAGTCCAGTTGAGTTCATCATTACGCCCCATCAACAGTGAGAGTTGAGCAGAGACTTTGACCATGTCAAGCCGATAGAAGCACACAGCAGTCTTCCCCTATTACAGGCAGAAATCCCGGTGTTATTAGTCACAGCCTGACTTTGTCACTGGTGGCCTTGAATTGCTTTCAACACGCTAAGCTACCTTCTACTGAGTCAGCGCACAGGACCATCTAGGTCAGGCTTGTTTACTGCAGCTGGCAGTGCCTCTGCAAGGTTTCAGGAAGGAGTCTCTCCCAGACTACCTGGAGATGCTGAAGACTGAACCGCTCACCTTCTGCATGCCCTACCGCTGAGCTGCTCCAGAATTTTTAATTGTTGCTTTGCTTCCTCTGCTTGGCTTGTGGCAAAGGAAACACACATGAACCCTCATGAGCAGAGAGCAAAATAACTGTTGAATGAACTGTCTCCTCCTCCACCTCCTCTCTCCCTCCCTCCCTCCTTTACCCCTGCTCCACCTGTGCTTAGAGGAGCAATTGAATGTGGGAGAGGCAAGTTTGGAGCTGTTCCCGGGCCAATGGCAAGAGTGGCTCCTGGCGTGGTTCCAAGCTGCATTCCCGTTCTCAGAAAAATAGGTGTTGTTAGTCATCACTTAAGTGCCCGTGGACTGAAAGATTAATAGGGTGTCCCCACCCCCATACTCTCCCTGCCTTGCCAAAGTTTACGGTCGGGCTTGAGGCAACAGCAACATGAGTGCATGTACTTTCATGGGCGAATGACCTTGTTTGAACTGTGCAAGAATCATGATCCAGAGAGTAACTCCCTTTTCAGAGCAGCGCTTCGGAAGTGGGCAGGGCGCCCAACAGCTACCCTGCGAGAGGAGCAAAAGTGGAGTAAGGACATGGATTACTGTATTTTTCGCTCTATAAGATGCACCAGACCATAAGACGCACCGTGTTTTTGGAAGAGGAAAACAAGAGAAAAAAATATTCTGAATCCCAGAAGTCAGGACAGCCAGTGGGATCGCAGTGCAGAGATCCTGCTGGCTGTCCTGGCTTATGGGATAGCCGCGTGCAGCCTCTCCAGGCCTGGGGAGGCTGCACGCGGCTAAGCAAGAAGCCAGGAAGCGCAGTGATCCTGCTCGCTGTCCTGGCTTCTTGCTTGGCCGCACGCAGCCTCTCCTGGGCAAGGGGAGCCTTCATCCCCTGCCTGGGAGAGGCTTCGCGCGGCTAAGGCTCCCCCAAGAGTAGCGCTCCCTTAAAGAGTAGGCGGAGTGCGTGCGCGGCTCTTGGGGGCTTTTCCCCGAGGAGGGAGAAGGGCAGTCCTTTTTACCCATTGTTGTCTTTTTAATTGTATATATTGCTTGTTTTATGTTGCTATGGCCGTTGGCTAAGGCGAATAAAGTTTATCTATCTATCATCTATCTATCTATCTATCTATCTATCTATCTATCTATCTAATCTTCTATCTATCTATCTATCTATCTATCTATCTATCTATCTTCTATCTATCTATCTATCTATCTATCTATCTATCATCTATCTATCTTTAAAGGGAGCACTGAGCAGAGCCTCCCGCCTGCATTCGCTCCATAAGACGTACACACATTTCCCCTTACTTTTTAGGAGGGGGAAAGTGCATCTTATAGAGCGAAAAATACGGTAGTCCTCAGAGTCCTCACTATGGAAGCATTATGAAAGCATTAATTCCACAGGAGGACACCTGGAATGCAGAGCCACTGCTTTCATATCCAATGATGGAGCTGTCAATGGAGCTGGGGGGTGCAATACAGTGGGAGGATAGCATCCACAACCTATGTTTAAATTGCATGGCTTCCCCCAAAAAAGGTAAAGGTGAAGGACAGTTAAGCCCAGTCAAAGGCAACTATGGGGTTGTGATGCTCATCTCACTCTCGGGCTAAGGGCGTCGGTGTTTGTCCACAAGACAGCTTTCCGGGTCATGTGGCCAGAATGACTAAACTGCTTCTTGTGCAACGGTTACCATGACGGAAGCCAGAGCGCACAGAAATGCTGTTTACCTTCCCGCTGCAGCGGTACCTACCGTATTTATCTACTTGCACTGGTGTGCTTTCGAACTGCTAGGTTGAACGGAGCTGAGACAGAGCAATGGTAGCTCACCCCGTCACGGGGATTCAAACTGCCGACCTTCTGATCGGCAAGCCCAAGAGGCTCAGTGGTTTAGACCACAGCGCCACCCGCGTCCCTTTCCCAGGAACTGTAGTTTACCCCTCAAAGAGCTACATGCCCCAGCACTCTGAGAAAACTACAGTTCCCAGCATCCTTTGGGGAAAGCCATGTGCTTCAATGTGGCAACAATTCTCATTTGGCATCTGCTAGCTACAATGGATACATCAGATGTGTATTGTGCAGCAGCATGGCATGGGTTGCCAGAGTCTGGGGTGGGCAAACCACTGAATCTGCCAGAGCACCCCTGCCCTCCGGAGCCAAGAATGGCTGTGCTGCACCTTGCCTGCCTTCCTCTGTCCATGGGCCTGAGCTGCTCTGCCACCTTCACCAGATTCAGCAAGATGAGCACAAGGTCCAAATCAGGGATTCTGTTTGCGGCAACACGAACGCACCCCAGCTTTGGACTCTGCTGAGTCTAAGGACTTGGACATAAGCCCTCTGCAACATACCTGAGCTCCTCCTATGCTATTTTGATACAAGGATGGGGCATAATAATTTTCTTTTAGAGAGGAGCTGGCCTTGTTTGCTTCTCTGGGTGAGACGCTTTTCTGGGTTCGCCTCCTTCCAATCAAGATTCGCACTCAGACCAGAGATATCAGCACTGAGCACGACACAAAAATGTGCAACAGAGAAATGTGTTAAAGAACACGTTGTTTTGGTAGGCATAGGAAATCAAGCTGTAGTCTCCCTCCTTCTCCTTTTATGAAGGCTGTTCCTAAGCCTTATGAAAGGCAGAAATAGAAGACTTTTTACGTGGCTGCTTGCCAACATTACTAATCAGGTTTTTAATTAGGGTTTTTTAAATTAAAAAATGAGGCCTAATTTAAGTCCAATTAACCGTGTACAAAGCAAACATTCTATGCCACGAAGAGAAGTGATTATATTTTCTGCTAATTATATAGAATTTACACGTGTATCTGTTTCCTAGAGGAAATGTCAGCTAGAAGCTTGATATGCTCACTTTTAATTTACTGTACTCAGACATCTTGCTTGATCTGCTCCAAAGAACGTTGCCTTTAGCAATGTGGATCTACATTGTTGTTGTTTTGATTATATCTGTAAAGTGGTCACACATGCCATATTTCAGTGTCACCCCTACAAACCTCTGATACCAGAAGTATGCATTTCCCTGCTCCCTGCAATAAAATTGGAGGCATGCTTCGCTCTTAAGCCTGAAGATGGTTCCAGTGGGAACATAAGAATTAGCTGCTCTAAGAGGTGCTCAGCTTCTTGTATTTTCTAAATGAGTTGGTGTTCTGAATGTGTGACCCCTGATTTGGAAGGAGGGGAGCCCAGAGCAGCAATTCATGCAGAGTAGGTAATTTGGGCTGAAGCCCTGCATCAAAACAGTGTTTCAGTGATCCAGTTAAAACCTAAGGTGTAGGTGCACCAAGCCAAGAACAGGGATGGGGAGACTGTGGCCCTCCAAATGTTGTTTGATGATGTTGCCCTTGACTGTTGGCTATGCTGGCTGGGTTTGATGGGAGTTGGTGCACAGCAACATCTGAAGGTCTTCAGGTTCCCCATCCCTGTTGATGCAAGGAAAAAAATAGGTCTAAAACGAGAATTCTCTGGAGACCTAGATCCAGGTTTGGGGCACACACCCTTTGTTGATATTTAAAATCTCCTGGCAGAGATTTAAAATCACAAAACACACAACAAAGCAAAGCATGGAAATCTAGGCTGTTAGATCTTTAAAATATGCCCACGTGAGTACCAAAACTCCCCTCTTCCCTTAGCATAGAAAAAGACCACACGTTTGGTTTACTTACAAAACCTCCAAAGGTCCGATGCATGTGCTTTCTCATACAGCATTCAGAAAAAGTTGCACGGGCAGGAAAACTTAGTTCAGTGGTGAAAGCTCCGAAATTATTGGTATCGTTCTGTGTGTGGGAAAGATGCCCCTCCTCTCTTTTTCTCACGTTATTGCAAGATGAACCAAGGTGTTGATGTTGTGTTGGATCCACACAAGGAAAGACACAGAGTAGGCTGAGGTGATATTTTGTTAGCGCTATGTGTTGGTGGGGAAAGTTGGTGGGGAAAGCTAACTTTATTGTGCTCGCCTTCTCTCTTCTGCCTTGCAAACAAAAACAAACCACCTGTTGGGGAACAGCATTGGAAAGATGGGTACACAATGTCAACAAGTAAGCTTGCTGTTATTGTACGGATATTTTTGAGCAGCCAAAAGTCTATGCGTACATTTGGGGGTGGGGAAAACTGGCAGCTATTCACAGCCTTTAGAGACAAAAAGCACGACAAAGAAATACATATGATTAGAAACATGTTCAGGCTTTAAGGGGAATGTAAGAAGAAGAAGAAGAGTTTGGATTTGATATCCCGCTTTATCACTACCCGAAGGAGTCTCAAAGCGGCTAACATTCTCCTTTCCCTTCCTCTCCCACAACAAACACTCTGTGAGGTGAGTGAGGCTGAGAGACTTCAGAGAAGTGTGACTGGCCCAAGGTCACCCAGCAGCTGCATGTGGAGGAACGGATACGTGAACCCGGTTCACCAGATTACGAGTCTACCGCTCTTAACCACTATACCACATTGGCTCTCGACCCAAGTCAGACCATTTTTCTAGCTCTCTCAGTATTGTTTACACCAGAGCTGGGGAACCCATGGTCCTCCGGATGTGGCCACATGCTGACTCCCATTCATTGACCATTGGTCATGCTAGTTGAGTCTGATGGGAGTAAGAGTCCAAGAACAACAGGACAGTCACAGGTTCCCCAGTCTTGGTTTACACTGACTGGGACCACAGCTGCGTTGTGTCCTGTTCCTTCTATCATACATGGAAGCAGTGGCGTAGCAGTTGCCCTGGGCACAGAATTCTTAGGGGCGCAAAATTTCAACACCTGGTGCTGCTTCAGTACAGCTGCATGCTTCCGGCGCTGGGGTCTGTTGAAAATGGTTTCTCCATGTGAACCAGGAAGTGACCTCTCCAGACAATGGAACAACTCTTCTTTTCTCTGTGACTGCAACCTCCTGGGTGGTGCAGACACTGTTAGGGAGTTGAATGCATATGCATACAGTGTCAATTCCCCCCCACACACATGGCCCAGGGTGCCAGCAACCCATGTTACACCACTGCAAGGGAGAAATTTGGGCAGCTGTATCTTCTGTTAGTGCCAGATGCATCCAGAGAATTATTTCATCAAACAGTCACAGCATTTGATCGAATGGAGACGTAACTGCTCTTAAACAGTCCTGGCTTGACGTCACCAACAACATGCTATCTGGTGGGGCCCCTTATTTTAGTGGGCCCTCATGCTACAGGCTTACCCGGTGGCTGGGTCTGGGAAGCTGCCATTTTGAATTTCCCACAATGCCCTGGAGTGCCTGACATAGCATTCCTTCGGGGCATTGTGGGAATTTCAAATGCTGGTTTCCCACACCCAGAAGCTTGGAATGTATTTGTGCCAATAGGGCTCTTCACAGCCCTGGCAGCTGCCTAACAGAACCGGGTGCTGATGACAGGCCTGCATTTAAATTTCCATATGACAGTGTGTACATTTCTTCAGCTGTGTAAATACTGTGTTTGCCATGCTTGTAAAAATAAGAGAGAGCCACAGGACAGGGCCAGACAGGATAATTTTGTGTACTTTATGGACAGGGCTTTAGCTCATTTGTATTAGAAATAGTTGATCTTTATTTTATTTCTTTCTCCAAGTCAGAGGACGAGAATGGAATTTTGATAACTCTTTCCAGATGTTCATGTGCTTGAATGTCAGCTTGCCTGGGATTATGGCAGGAGTGGCTAAGCTGTGACCCACCAGATGATAGAATTGGAAGGGACCCAATGATAATCTAGTCCAACCACCTAAAACGCAGGAATCCCAGCTAAAGCATCCATGACAGCTGGCCTTCCAACCTTTGCTTAAAAACCTCCAAGGAAAGAGTCCACCACCTTCCAAGTGAGACCGTTCCACTGTCAAACAGCTCTTACTGTCAGGAAGTTTTTCCTGATGTTCAGTCGGAATCTCCTTTCTTGTATTTATATATATATATATATATATATATATATGCAGGTTTTGGTGTCCTCGGGTATCTTCCCGTGTAAAAGTTGGGGTGTCTAGGCGACGTTTCGACGAGGTCTCACTCGTCATCTTCAGGCTGGTGCTTTCGGCTTCTTGTTACTGGAACAGAGCAGGATCTCAGTGTTTGAGTTCCTATAAATACTGTTGAGGAGGTGTGGCCTCCTATGTTCTGGGCAGAGAGGAAGTTCCCAGGCTATGTTCTGGGCAGAGAGGAAGTTCCTCTCTGCCCAGAACATAGGAGGCCACACCTCCTCAACAGTATTTATAGGAACTCAAACACTGAGATCCTGCTCTGTTCCAGTAACAAGAAGCCGAAAGCACCAGCCTGAAGATGACGAGTGAGACCTCGTCGAAACGTCGCCTAGACACCCCAACTTTTACACGGGAAGATACCCGAGGACACCAAAACCTGCATTCCTGTACCCGTGAAAATCTACGAAAGCAAATATATATATATATATATATATGCAGGTTTTGGTGTCCTCGGGTATTTTTATTAAGTTTTCCATTTAACAATCCAATCATGTCACATTAATTAATCTGAATTATACCAATACATAACATAACATCCAAATATTTTGCCGATTTTTTTAAAAAAAAATGTTGGGGGTACCCATGCTTCGAGTTCAGAAAGGGTCCAATCATCTCATATTTCTGCTGCTTTGATGTTCACAAGTCCCATCTTTCCATCTCTTTGTTGTTATCCTTTACAAATCCCGTCTTCCAATCTTCTTGTTGTTATCGTTTTTCTTCTTAATTTCCTCTGAGTTGTTTCCACAAGCGAGTTGAAGCAAACATTATTATATTCCTGTGTGGATTTTCACGCTGATCCAAAAGTCCTATTCGGGCGGCAGGCGCCATTTCGGCAGTTCCGATGAAATACAGTCTAAGCGTCTGCTCATTAATTTTCCCAGACCAGTTGCTCCATAAATCAGCCTTTCCAGGGGAGTTCTTGCCAGATCAGACATAGAATTCAAACATGATAACAGAACAGTGGCTCGCCTCCCCCTTTGTCTGTAAATCTCGCAACAAAGTCTGTCTCATAATGGCGGATCCCGATTAGAACTGCATCACCCAAAAGCCTTTCATTTCCTTTCCAGATCTTCCGCAAAACAAAGCCTTTAGTTAATATTTTTATTTCCACACAGTTTATTTTCCAGTCTCACTTGCTATCAATCATGTGGCGGTTCTTCTAGGGGAGGGGTTGTTAGGTAAATCATATTGAAGAAGAGAAAAGTCCCCCCCCTTTCCATTCCGTTTCAACATACCGACTTAGCTGTGATTCTTTGATGTAGTCTTCCGTTCAGTCTCCTTTCTTGTAATTTGAGGTCATTGGCTTGAGTTCTACCCTGTAGAGTAGGAGAAAACAACCATGCTACCTCTTCCATGTGGCTGTCATGACATGTCTTGTCATTGTTGGCCAGATGAGCAATTTGGTATTAGGCTTGCAGTCAGGTGGATATTCTCCATGGTAGAATACCGAGCAGGTCTCTTGCACACAGAATATAAAAAGGTTGCACACAATATTAGCATACCCTCAACATTTCTCCAATGAAAATAGGGACGTCCAACCATACCCGTCAATCTTTATCCAGTGAAAGTAGGGACGTCCTAAGGAAAAGTGAGACATTCTGGGATCAAATCAGAAAACGGGACAGCTTCTGCAAATCTGGGACTGTCCCTAGAAAATAGGGAAACTTGGAGGATCTGCATTTTGTGAGATGGCAGACACACAGTGGCCCAATTTGCACATAACATTAGGCCTAACAAGGCAACCACATACCCTCCAACATTTCTCTGATGTAAATAGGGACGTCCTATTCCAGAATAATAATAAAGATGTTTTTTGTACCCCACCCATCTGACTGCGCTGTCCCAGCCATTCTGGGTGGCTTCCAACATATATAAAAACATTACATTAAACATTAAAAAAACCTTCTCTATACAGGGCTGCCTTCAGATGTCTTCTAAAGGTTGAATACTTACTTATCTCCTTGGCTTGGGGGTTGCATAACTCCATACCCTCCATCATTTCTCTGATGAAAATAGGGGCGTCCTAAGGAAAAACTGGATATTTTGGGACCAAATCAAAAACAGGATGGTTTCTGTAAATCTGGGAATGTCCCTGGAAAATAGGGACAGTCTGCAACTGTGTGGTTGCAGTTGTTTTGCTTCTGCTCTTGTGCTCTGCCGCCATGCTCCTCTGAATGACTGAGGACCAGGGGGCAACAACATTAGCTCTGTCAAACTACCTTCTGATAAATAATTACATGATGTTTCTGGCCTAGGCGCTCTGAAATGAATGATTTGCAGCTGTGTTTTATTACTTAAAGGTGGAACTAGATGTTATGGGGGTAAAGGGAGGGTTCTTAATTGCACGAGCAAGAAGGGACTGGGGAGAAATGCAGTCCACACTTTAAGGCAGACCTTTCTAATTCATGCTCTCCAAAACAAAATGAATGGAAACAAAGCCATTCAGCCAACCTTCAAACCTTACTGAATTTTGCAATGTGCTTCTCCAGCCAACTAAGGTGTACAAAAAAAAATGCGTATGCTGCTTTAAAGTGTGCTCAAAATATAGTGAAAATGGCATGCAAATGGGTGTAAGGTAGATTCCAATATATATTACATTTGGGGGAAATGTATATAACAGAATTGCATACATATAGGGGTATATATAGGGACGCGGGTGGCGCTGTGGTGTAAACCACTGAGCCTTGGGCTTGCCGATCGGAAGGTTGGCGGTTTGAATCCCCGTGATGGGGTGAGCTCCCATTGCTCGGTCCCAGCTCCTGCCAACCTAGCAGTTTGAAAGTGCAAGTCGATAAATAGGTACCGCTTTGGCGGGAAGGTAAATGGTGTTTCTGTGCGCTGCTCTGGTTTTGCCAGAAGCGGCTTAGTCATGCTGGCCACATGACCTGGAAAACTGTCTGTGGAGTGGACAAACAATGGCTCCCAGCCTGTAAAGCGAGATGAGCGCTGCAACCCCAGAGTCGTTTGTGACTGGACTTAACTGTCAGGGGTCCTTTACCTTTACCTTTTAGGGGTATATTAGGAGAAAGTCATACTAAAATGCGTTTTCTCAAGGACTTCTTTTAAAAACAAAACAAACCCACAAGCTGATACATGGAGAACTGAATTTAAGATTGGGAAAAGGAGAAATGGAGAGAAAACAGCCTTGACAGATGCACCTAGCCCTGTGCTAAACGCTGTTCCCACCTGCCAATTCTCCCAAGGAAAGACTCTCCAGCTTTGCAAAAAAAAAAAATTATTATTATTTGTCACAGCAAAGCTCTGGGAGAAGTAGCAAAAAGACAGCTACAGCAAAAAGCAAAACCCCAAAGCATTTGTAGGGGAGAATATGAAGGCATGGGAAGAATTTAGCACTTCTCACTGCGACTGTCACTTCTGTCCCTGCATTCTTATGAACCAGAAGATGCGTGTTTAAAATGCACATGCTCACCTGCATAATGTGTACTATTACCCCAAGGCAATAGTTTAAAGGGGAAACACAGAGCATGAGAGACAGTGTGGGGTAGTGGTTAGAGCGTTGGACTTGGACCTGGGAGACCAGAGTTCAAATTCCCGCTTGGCCATAAAGCTCTCTGAGTGACCTTGGGCCAGTCGCTCTCAGCCTAACCTACCTCACAGTGTCCTTTACCTTTACCTTTACCTTCAAGGTAAACCTCACAGGGTTGTTGTGAGGATTAAATGAGGAGGGGGAGAACCGTGCCTGCTACTTTGAGCTCCTTAAGAGAAAAAAAGGTGGGATGTTGATGCAGTTAATAAAGAAATACGCAAACAAACAATTCTATCCATATTGTAAAGCTACACTGTGGCACACAGAAAAAACACCCTAACTGGACAGCATAGTTGGTTGCAAGTTACAATACGAAAAATGGGAATCGGTCCTCGAAGAGCGTCATGCTATGCTGACTGGTAAAGCACTGCATTATTGTGGCGGGAAATGCCAACCTATATCCCCCAGTTGAAGAATGTTATTGATAGCCACAACATCACAAATGTCCCTGCTTAATGCAATTAACTCTGCTAGGCAGCATCTTAAAAAGCAGAGACATCACCTTGCCAACAAAGGTCCGTACAGTTAAAGCTATGGTTTTCCCAGTAGTGATGTATGGAAGTGAGAGCTGGACCATAAAGAAGGCTGATCGCCGAAGAATTGATGTTTTTGAATTATGGCGCTGGAGGAGACTCTTGAGAGTCCCATGGACTGCAAGAAGATCCAACCTATCCATTCTGAAGGAAATCAGCCCTGAGTGCTCACTGGAAGGACAGATCGTGAAGCTGAGGCTCCAATACTTTGGCCACCTCATGAGAAGAGAAGACTCCATGAAAAAGACCCTGATGTTGGGAAAGATGGAGGGCACAAGGAGAAGGGGACGACAGAGGATGAGATGGTTGGACAGTGTTCTCCAAGCTACCAGCATGAGTTTGACCAAACTGCAGGAGGCAGTGGAAGACAGGAGTGCCTGGCGTGCTCTGGTCCATGGGGTTACGAAGAGTCGGACACGACTAAATGACTAAATGACTAAACAACAACAACAAAATCCACTGAACATTGCACAGGGGCTGTGGATAGGACTTCTGATGGTGTTTTGTGACTCTCGGCAGCACATACTGCAAACAAACAATTCAACTGTCTTTCGATGCTGCTAGGAAAAGACTGTTTTGTGAGCTTCTCAGAAAAACCCACTCGCTACTTCAACTGGCTTTTACAAGAGACATCCCTCGTGTTTTGAAGTGTTGGCTGCCAGCTCCACTCCAACATCTGGCTTGGTCCAGAGTCTCTACTCAAGAGATAGGGCTGTTAAGAGGATTTGCACGTCCAGGCAAATATGACTCACTCTCTTTTCCATTTTTGAACTGACTAGCTTTGTCCTCCGTGTTTATCCTGGTCTGGTGTGCTCCTCACTGCTTGGATACCCTTTCAACCATTCCTTGTTAAGTGAATCTAAGTAACAGCTGATCGACACATCTGGCGGCTGCTTTTCTCTTGCAGAGTAGTGTTGTATGTGGGCAGCATTCAGCTTAAAAGTTGCTCTGGGGCAGGATTTTCCGAACTTGAGTCCTCAGCTGTTTTTGGACTATAGTTCCTGTCATCCCTGACCACTGGTCTTGCTAGCTAAGTTAGGGAAACACTAGTTTAGTCCAAGGGAGCCATTTGCTGTGGCAGATGCCTACTGGGTTTCAAGTTCCATGGGGAGCTGAATGGTATTTTCCATCTTAAGTGCATTGGCCCAAGCTCTTCAACTGGCCTAATGATAAATCTTTACACCTGCCCAGGAAAGCAGTTGCTAGTTCAATAAGCAAATATTTCCCTTTCCTGTTCCTGTTTCTTTTCATATAGAATTTTTATTAAACATTCTGTCTTACAATTGAAAATACTCATTTTACATCCTTAAGATATCAATGACTTCCCTTATTTTCTTTCCGTGACTCATTTTACATATCATAAAGCCCTGCATATTTTACAAAAACAATACCATTCCGTATTCCATTATTGCATCCGTCAAAACTTAATTACACTGCTGAACTTATCTTAAACCCTGCCAGCCTTTTCAGCTGTACACAATTATTTCCCATATATTCAATAAACGTTTTCCAATCTTCTTTAAACGTTTGTCATTCTTGTTCTCTTATTCTATCTGTTAAGTCTGTGAGTTGTGCATATTCTGTCACTTGAGTTGACATTCTTCTTTGGTTGGGACCTCGCTCATTTTCCATTTTAGGGCTAACGAAACAAGGGCCGCAGTAGTAGCATACACCAATAACCATTTTTTGACACCTGGGAATTTCTGTCTGAATTATCCCCAACAGAAAGGACTCTCCTGACCTGCGATCAGCCCAATCCCGAAAGTTAGTATTTGGCAGGTTTTTCTTCTCTGAGTCAGCGACATTTCTTGTATTTCTACAAAAGCTCCCTGGGGGAAGGGAAAGCAAACCAGAGTGTGTCTGTATATAAGCCTATCAGAGCTGCAGAGTTGAATGTGGAGTAGCATAATTAATTGATCTTCACTAATGTGCCTTATCTGAAAGAGATATATATATCTCTAGATGCAAAGCACTCTTGTTGTACTGATAACACACCACTAGGGTTGTGCGCAGAGACTGCCAAGGATGCATTTGTGAACAGCTCTGTAGGAGGTCAATCCTCTTTATATAATTAGAAGCTAGGAGAAAAGCGATGACAAACCTAGACAGCATCTTAAAAAGCAGAGACATCGCCTTGCCGATAAAAGTCCGTATAGTTAAAGCCATGGTTTTCCCAGTAATGATGTATGAAAGTGAGAGATGGACCATAAAGAAGGCTGATCGCCGAAGAATTGATGCTTTTGAATTATGGTGCTGGAGGAGACTCTTGAGAGTCCCATGGACTGCAAGAAGATCAAACCTATCCATTCTGAAGGAAATCAGCCCTGAGTGCTCACTGGAAGGACAGATCCTGAAGCTGAGGCTCCAATACTTTGGCCACCTCATGAGAAGAGAAGACTCCCTGGAAAAGACCCTGATGTTGGGAAAGATTGAGGGCACAAGGAGAAAGTGATGACAGAGGATGAGATGGTTGGACAGTGTTCTCGAAGCTACCAGCATGAGTTGGACCAAACTGCGGGAGGCAGTGGAAGACAGGAGTGCCTGGCGTGCTCTGGTCCATGGGGTCACGAAGAGTCTGACACGACTAAACGACTCAACAACAACAACAGAGAGGCTGGTTGCCTTCAGCTTCAGGTCTCAGTGCTGTTCTCTTGGTTCAAGCCCCATCTACTTCCATGACCTTTTCTGGTCAGTAGAGTGCTTTAAAGATCACTGTGCAATGGAAATGGCATTGATGTTAGCCTTTTGAGGTACACGGAAGCAGCTGTGTGTTAGCAATGATTACCCTTGTTTGTGTTCTAAGCAGGCGTTAGAGGCCTGATCCTGACCGATGCTGGTCATGCCAGCGAATCAGTGATGACAGCAAATCAGTGATATCTTTTTTAGGGCACTTAGCACCAGCCATTGCAGAGCTACAAGTCCGAGAACCATCACATGAAAAGATACTTGATTTTTCCCGGGTCATAACTGAATGCGGCCACTTCATTCCTTGGTTTCGCTGAAGTCTTATGACATTTTGGAAGCTCTCCAAAGACTGCATTACGCTGCCCAGAATAGTTCAAGAGCCCTTTGGGTGTATTCTAGACGAGGCAATCTAATGGATTTCTTCTAACTTTCTTTAAGGGGGAAAAGTCACTTTCACAGGGTTGAATGATAACCTTGCGGGAGCAAAGGAAGGAAAGAAGACTGAAGCCATTGATGGGATGAAATGGCAGGGGAGCTGGCATGAGAGATCATGAGATATGGAAATGCGAGAGGCAGTGTTGGGTGTGTAACAGGGGAGGAGAACTGCGGGCAGAACTGAACAGGTGGCAGAACTGAGGCTAGACGAAAGAGACCTGAATCAGCGAGAAAGGAAGATCAGAAAGGAAAGAATTCTATATACATCAAACCGGGAGAGAACAAGGCTACAAGCCCAAGCACGTTTACACACAGTGGTTACAGGTAGGTAGCCATGTTGGTCTGCCGTAGTCGAAACAAAATAAAAAAACCCCTTCCAGTAGCACCTTAAAGGTAAAGGGACCCTTGACCATTAGATCCAGTCGTGGCTGACTCTGGGGTTGCGGGGATCATCTTGCTTTATTGGCCAAGGGAGCCGGCATACAGCTTCTGGGTCATGTGGCCAGCATGACTAAGCCGCTTCTGGCGAACCAGAGCAGCACACGGAAACGCCATTTACCTTCCCGCCGGAGTGGTACCTATTTATCTACTTGCACTATGACGTGCTTTTGAATTGCTAGGTTGACAGGAGCTGGGACCGAGCACCTTAGAGACCAACTAAGTTTGTTATTGGTATGAGCTTTCGTGTGCATGCACACTTCTTCAGATACACTGAAACAGAAGTCACCAGACCCTTATATATAGTGAGAGGGAAGGGGTAATAAGACAGGTACTTTGAGATCTTGTACAGAATGTCCTGGGAGATTGAAGTGTTCTCCTACTGGTTTCTGTGTCTTGTGATTCCTGATATCAGATTTATGCCCATTTATCTAGATTGGACAAACAGGCCAAACCCTCCGCCAAAGGATAAATGGACCTAAATCTGATATCAGGAATCACAAGACACAGAAACCAGTAGGAGAACACTTCAATCTCCCAGGACATTCTGTACAAGATCTCAAAGTACCTGCCTTATTACAAAAGATTTTCAGAAATAGATTGGAAAGAGAAGATGCTGAATTGCAACTTATTACCAAACTTAAAACCATGGAAAAACCTAGTCTGAATAGAGACATTGGATTCTTATCTCATTATACATGTTATTGCTATTTTTAGCCATCTCACCCCTTGCTTATTCCTGTAAGACCAATGGCAGTCGTTAACAGTCGTCAACAGGTTTACCACACCTATCAGCCAATCACCCATTCCCACCACCCTTCTGAGTAATACCCCACCCCACCCTCTCACTATATATAAGGGCCTGGTGACTTCTGTTTCAGTGTATCTGAAGAAGTGTGCATGCACACAAAAGCTCATACCAATAACAAACTTAGCTAGTCTCTAAGTTGCTACTGGAAGGAATTTTTTTATTTTGTTACACACAGTGGGATCAACTTCTGAGTCATGCATAAGATTATGTTGTAGGAGAACAAAGCCATACCTCTGCAGCAGGAGTTTAATGAACCTTTTTTTCGTGTCTGCAATATATTGAAAAAGAAAGAGAAGAACCTAAGATATATTCTTAAGATTTTTATCCCAGCCTAGAGGCTCTCAAGGGGCAGTGAACACAACTGTATTGAAATGTGTGCATCACATACCAAATGTAATGTCAAAATCACAAACAGGAACGGCAAAAGCATGCCACAGCGGACACAACTGCACTGTAGAGCATACAAAAATGAGACTTTGGAGCAGAGGCGGAGGCTCTGTGGTGCCCCAGATGTTGCTATGCTACAGTGCCCTCCAGATGTTGGGCTATAACTCCCATCAGTCCCAGCCAGTAGAGCTTGTGGCTAAGGATGATATACAGGGTTAGGCCCTTTATACCTAAAATAGTGTCTCCATCCTCATCATCCAGCTTGGACACTGAGATCCAGCTCCAAGGGCCTTCTGGTGGTTCCCTCACTGTGAGAAGTGAAGCTACAGGGAACCAAGCAGAGGGCCTTCTCGGTAGTGGCACCCGCCCTGTGGAATGTCCTTCCGTCAAGGAGATGAGTAACTATATCACCTTTAGAAGACATCTGAAGGCAGCCCAATATCAGGAAGTTTTTAATGTTTGATTTTTGGTTGTGTTTTTATGATGTCGAAAGCTGTTCAGAGTGGCTGGGGCAACCCAGTCAGATGGGTGGGGTATATTATGATTATAATTATTATGGTTGTATTCCAGCAACATCTGGAGGGAACTGTGTTGGGTATCCCCATGGTACCATAATTCCCATCATCCCTTATCATGGTACTAATTCTTGTGTGTACAATTTAAAACCAATCCTGAACCCCCCCTACATTTAACCATCACCATTTATTTGCATAATGCCTTTGCATCGTTAAACCATGTTTGTGTGTGTGCACACACACACACCAAAATCCAGTCACAACATAGTTTTTGTGATTATAAACAATAAACCAGGGTTTCCCAAACTTGGGTCTCCAGCTGTTTTTGGAGAGGAGGAGGAGGAGGAAGCACTAGGCGGGTGGCGGCTGATGGACACAGTGTCTTTAGAAAGCATTCCAGACCCCCTCTCACCCAGAACCTGGCGAGCCTTGAAAGTAGGAGAGCAAAGAGCTCAAAGGCAGAGGGCACTTAGCAGCACACATAGGAGAGACAATGAGAATGATGAATGAGGGAGTGAGAGAGATGGAGGTAGGGTGGATAGGACAACACCATTATCCAAGAGGCTGGGTTCTATAGCCTCTCTCTGTAAATACTGAATAGAAAACGGAAGGCAAGAAACATTTCCTTGTCTTTGTACGTTCCTGGGCAACCAGCCGTGAGTCGCTGGCAGCAGCATGACCCAAGGTGATGAGAGTCTAGTGTGGCTCTTTTCTTCTGCATCATGACATTGTTTGTTGTGCATTGGATCCTGAGAATCTGATGGAGATTCAATAGGCACACATGGCACCCCTTTTTTTTGCCTGTCCCATGCCAGGAAGTCTCCTGAATGTGCCTTACCTTCCACATTGACGTTAAGACTGTGTTGCATGGTTGGTGGCTGTCCCGGGTGACTGGATGCAGAAGTTGAACAAGGAAACCAATATCAACTCAAGCTTAGCTGGACTCATGGGAAGTGACGCATGAGTTTGAATGGCTCACCTGACTCACGTCCTCATATGTGACTATTCCCAACAATCCCAGTAAGTATGGTCTTGGGACATAGTTGTGCTGTTGACCTCTCACCTGCTGGTTTCCCTGTTGAACTCATCCAACAAGTTCTGTAAGTCCTCTTCCTCTTGCCCTTGGGTGCCATTCAATCCTGGCGCTGGGTGCAAGGGAAGAAAGCTCAGTTACAGGAAGAGGAAATGCTCAGATTTTAAATATCGGCATTGAGCTGGAAAAGGAAACAAGGAAAAGAAGAGAGCATATTATATAACAGTATTGCACATCTCTGGAAGTGGCCATATTTCATCCTTCTGTTGTAGAACTACTGATGGCTCGGGCAAGAAAATAACTGACTGAAAACTGAGAAGCAAGGGAAGATAATACACAGTGTTTTGGAGGGGAAATGGTTTGAATAGGAAAGACTATACACACATCCACAACCCTCTTCCATATGAGAACCTCATAGGGAAAGAGTTTTCTCTTTGCTGAAAGGATACGTAAGTAAGGTCAACTGGTTAAGTCCAGTTTAATTTGACTATGGGAGGCTTTCAGGCCAAGGGAGCCAGCGATTATCCACAGACATTTCCAGGTCATGTGGCCAGCATGACTAAACTGCTTCTGGCATACAGAACACCGTGACGAGTACCAGAGTTCACGAAAATGGTTTACCTTCCCGCCACAGTAGTACCTATTTATCTACTCGTGCTGGTATGTTTTTGAACTGCTAGGTTGGCAGGAGCTGGGACAAAGCAGCAATCAATTGTATATAGCCAGGCCCTACGTTACATTGAGTCAATCACCCACCTCCCACTACCCTTCTGAGAAAAACCTCACCCCACCCTCCCAGTATATAAAAGGGTCTGGTGACTTCCGTTTCAGTGTATCTGAAGAAGTATGCATGCACACAAAAGCTTATACCCAGAAAAAACTCAGTTGGTCTCTAAGGTGCTACTGGACAATTTTTAATGTTTTTTAATTTTTTTAATCTATTTTGACTGCGTCAGACCAACATGGCTACCTACCTGAATGTAAAAGCAGCAGGAGTTCACTCCATTGCATGGATTCGAACTGCTGACCTTACAATCAGCAGGCCCAAGAGACTCAGTGGTTTAGACCACAGCGCCACCCACATCCCTAGTATGTCCCTACTAACAGCGTTGGTGGCTTCTGATGCAACAACGTTACTAACAGTGTTAGTAACGCTGTTGCATCAGAAGCCACCAATCACTAGCTTAATCGCACGTCTATTTCCATGTCCAGCAACCAACGCAACTTGCTCTAAGGAAATAGGTGAAGCTTACCTTCCTCTTGCAGGCCCTGAAGCAAAGACCCCAGAACAGATGGGGACACAGTGCTGAGCAATAGCCAGTGCAGCAACTGTTTGGAACTATAAATAAATGCAAGCAGAAAAAAACAAAACAGGAAGGGAGGAGGGAGGGAGGGAAAGAAGAGCAGGACAACGTCAACCAAGGGTGAATCCAGACCGACATTATTTTCAATCACATACCGAAAATTCAGGGTGGGAAGTGACCGTTTATTGGAAAGTCATCTACAGCATCAAGGCCTCTTCCCCGAAATACCACTTTTTATTTGGGCAGTAAGGAAAGTGATGGGGAAATGTGCCATGAAGTGTGTGACAACACTGGCTTTTACCCATCATCTAACCTTCCCGCAAACAAATCGGAATGGCTGCTCAAGGAACGGGTTGTTCAGAAATGCCACGAGAAGGGAAGTTTAGGCCGGCACTCGCTCAGTTATAGTCTGTTCTTATGGCCACATTTTCGTATGCATTCCCATCATCTGACAGTTGTCTCACTGGTTTACATAGTCTTTAATCAAACTAGCCACAGCGTAGCAGTGAAATAAGAGGACTGTTGCTAGAAGGACTTAAAAGTGGCCAATCATCCTTTCCATGCTATGCACACATTCATTTTCCTTTTGTCCCAATCTGCTGAAGTTGATTTTGCAAGATCTGGGGAATGTGACCAGATGGCAGTGCACTTAGTATGCACACCATGTAGTAGTAGTAGTAGTAATAATAATAATAATAATAATAATAATAATAATAATAAGTTGTAGTCCACCCATCTGGATGGGTTCCCTCAGCCAGTCAGTTTATGTACAGAAACATAATAAAACATTTTTTAAAAAATCTCTATACAGGGCTGATGTCTTCCAAAGGTTGTATTGTTACTTATCTTCTTGATATCTGCTGGGAGGGCACCACTACCGAGAAGGCCCTCTGCCTGATTCCCTGTAACTTCACTTCTCACAGTGAGAGAACTGCCAGAAGGCCCTTGGAGATGGATCTCTGTGTCTAGGCTGAATGATGGAAGTGGAGATGCTCCTTCAGGTGTGCTATAGTGCACCAGACTCTCTCTCACGACTGCTGTGGAAATGCTCCTTCACTCATTCTGCTGATACCCATCAACATACCCCCTAATCCTACTTTACAGTTTCTGGGAGTGAGCCCCAGCAGTGAAGCAGATTTTGGAGCTATGCAATGCTTCTAATTCACCTCCAGGGACCCAAACCATCTTGTTGATGAGCAAGTAATCCTTGCCATCGTCTCTCCTTAGCCTTCTTCTCAGTCTGCCCAGAAGTGATTAATGGATTTAAAATCTGCCACTGGTCTCCTGAAAACAGCCCCCAAACCACTGTGAATACTAAGCAGGAAAAAATGAGCAAGGGATTTAATATGAAAGACTTCAAAGGGCTTAAATTCAACGCTGGATCGTTTCCTTTTTAAAACACTTCAGAAAAATTATGGAGGGTAGAACGGCTGCACATTACTAGGCAAAAACATGCTGGGTTTTAGGAGCATCCCAGAATTTCATATTAATCATTTACATATCAGATATTTCATCTTTCTCCTCATTAGAAAATCTGAAGCGCTATGATTACTAGAGTGTCACGTAAAAGCTCACAGGGCAACAACTTCCAAGAACTGTCAACAGAACAGAGTTCTGCTTCCTGGGCCCTTGAGATGTGATGCATTTCATATATGTAACATTCCCTCCCATTCTTAGCACTGCACTCATAGCAAAAGAACAGAGCTAAGGGCAGAAACAGAGGAAGACAGTTTAGATGCTCCAGAGGGCAGAAGCAAAACCAGATTGTTTGTTTAAATTTATTACTGGGAAATGATATATAATGAAATGAAAAGGATGTTTAAAATAACATTTGTAAAAACCCCAGAAGCCTTTCTTCTGGGAATTATAGGGATAGATAAAGGGGTAAAGGGGACCCCTGACCATTAGGTCCAGTCGTGACCGACTCTGGGGTTGCAGCGCTCATCTCACTTTATTGGCCGAGGGAGCAGGGGTACAGCTTCCGGGTCATGTGGCCAGAATGACTAAGCCACTTCTGGCGAACCAAAGCAGCACATGGAAACGCCGTTTACCTTCTTGCCAGAGCGGTACATATTTATCTACTTGCACTTTGACGTGCTTTTGAACTGCTAGGTTGGCAGGAGCAGGGACTGAGCAACGGGAGCTCACCCCGTCGCGGGGATTCGAACCACTGACCTTCTGATCGGCAAGTCCTAGGCTCTGTGGTTTAACCCACAGCGCCACCTGCGTCCCTCTTATATATTATAGGGTAGAACTACCTAAATTGTATAGAAATTGATTTATGTATGCTACTATAGCGGCAAGAATGTTACTTGCCCAAAAATGGAAAGAAGAAAAAGTCCCAGCAAAGGAAGAATGGATACCAAAACTGATGGGATATGCAGATGTGGTGAAACTTACTGGAATTATAAGAAATCAAGATAACAAACTTTTGATAAAAGAATGGAAATGGTTTATGGAATATCTACAGATAAATTGTAATCAGATAAAAACACTGGCAGGATTATTGTAATAACCTGCAGCTATATAAGTGTGTGTGTGTGTGTGTGTGTGTGTGTGTGAGTGATAAATGAGGAAGTTAAGTTAATTTGTATATGCAGAAGATAGTAAAAATAAATTCAAGGAACTGCAGAAAGAGGGGGAAGGAAGTCAAGTTTTCAAACGTCAACATGAATGTAAAATTAGTGAAATGTATATATATCTGAAAAGTATAAATTATATATATAATTTTAGAATTTACATTTATACCCTACCCAAAGAGGCCCAGGACAGCAAACAACAAGCAGTGAAACAAAAGCAGCAACAAAAGTCTTAAAAGCAATTCCAATACAGGTGCAGAATGGGACTAGGTGAATCAATGGATCGCAATGGCAAGGTAGCAGATACTGGTTAAACATTAGGAGAAGTTAAGAGATGCTTTACAACAGAACAAATGCCCTTGGGTGTGTTGGGGGGTCTCCTTTCAAGCAGAGGCTGGCTCTGCAATTGCATCCTGCGTTGAGCTGGGGGTGGGGGCTGTCCTGGATGATCTTCAACATGGCATTCAACTGTACGCTTCTATGGAAGATCTGAGACACTGGGCTGGTTTCACAGAACGCGGGAAGCCAAACTACGATTTCTCCAGAGGGGAGATTGCAGCCACGCTCCTCCACTTCTTAAAGTTAGCCAGTTGGGACTGTTCACCTTGGGAAAGGTTTCCCCCCTTCTTTTCCCTTTTAAAAATAATGTTCATTTCACTTGATTCACTCTCCCCCCTCCAAAAACACCTCCTTCCCCACTGTGACACACTTCCTGTCTGCATGCCTGAAGCTGATGTAAAATAACAAACCACAAATTTGTGAACCATGGAGTGGATTGCATGGAAAAAATGACGATTCTGGTTGACTTCATGTGGAGCAGTGGTGAGAGTCGGCTGAACAGGCCTTCTGGAAATTGCTGGCCACTTCCCTCACTATTAAGTGGAAAAAGCAGAGAGAGTGAACGAGAGGAGGGGAGAGAGAGACAGACGGACGGACAGACAGAGGACCACACTGCAAAGATCCATCCTGTATTATCAGCTAAAAGATCTACTTCGAAGTAAGTCCTTCAGGGTCCAATGGAACCTACTCCCATGTCAGCGTACAGGATTGCAGCTGAAAAGCATTCTAGTGGGTTATCGTTATTCCAAATGTTGCTGCCTCTTGGTAATCCACCGTTCCCGTGATCTAATTATATTCTGAAGCAAAGATCTGATTAATATGAAGATCTGATTAATATTAATATGAAGAAGATATGGCAAGTGCAGGATGCGGGTGGCGCTGTGGGTTAAACCATATTAATCAGCCTAGGACTTGCCGATCAGGAGGTCGGCGGTTTGAATCCCCGCAACGGGGTGAGCTCCCATTGCTCGGTCCCTGCTCCTGCCCACCTAGCAGTTCGAAAGCACGCCAAAGTGCAAATAGATAAATAGATAAATACCTCCAGAGGGAAGGTAAACGGCGTTTCCGTGTGTTGCTCTGGTTCGCCAGAAGTGGCTTAGTGATGCTGGCCACATGACCCAGAAGCTGTACACTGGCTCCCTCAGCCAGTAAAGCGAGATGAGCGCCGCAACCCCAGAGTCGGTCACGACTGGACCTAATAGTCAGGGGTCCCTTTACCATTGGCAAGTGTGTTTTGGGGACAGATAACTTCCTTTCCTTTTACAGCTTTCTGTTGGCTCAAACTTGTTCGTTCGGCAGCACAGATATACGTAGAACTGGGGATATGGTGATTTGCAGATTCACGAGCTTTGATGTGGACACAGAAGTCCCCTTGCTCAAGTGGATTCGCTGCTGACTTCAATGGTCCTAATGTCTGTGCAAGTGCAAAGGGATGTGTTGAGCTAACAACCTCTACTCCCCCTGAAAAAGGCACAGAGGATCTTTAGGGGATTGTCTGAAGCTGTTTTTCAGACACAACTGAATGAGACTAGTCCTCATGATTGCTAATGATAGCTTTGCCCCAAATTTCGAAAACTTCATTTATCCAATCCAATCCAAATAATTTTATTGTGCTAGCCACTGGCCATGACAAATCTGAATCAAAAATTAACACAAGCAGTAGGGGTGTCGTGCCACAAATAATAGTCTCTATTTAGATCTCTGCGTCTCCCTTACAGTTCACTGCTATATTGCCCAGGGTCTTCTTTCTGAACTTCCTGGCTGCCAAAGCAAAAAGGGTGACTTTATGAGTCACTGAAGTGATTACATTGCTAAGAAGCCATTGGACATTCTCTGCTGGGGAGACACATCTTTCCTTTACAGACGGTAAGGTGAGAAATCGCCTTCTGGGTCCAATGTATAGTGGGCAATGTAGTAAATAGTGCAATATGTCTTCCGGCTGTGATTACCCACATATGCAGAGCCTGTCCTCTAAAGATTCCATCAATGGTGTCTCCGAATTTTTTTTACACATCACTTGGGAAGACTGGCGAACTAATGCCAGTGTACTGGAAGAAGCAAAGATCACCAGTGTCAAAGTGATGATTCTTCAACATCAACTTTGTTGGACTAGTCATGTTGTGCAGATGTTTGATTTTTGTCTTCCAAAGCAACTACTCTATACTGAACTTAAAATTATGAAGCATAATGCTGGTGGTCAACAAAAGAGGTTCAAAGACTCTCTCAAGGCAAATCTTAAAAAAATGTAGTATAAACACCAACAACTGGGAAACACTGGCCTGCAAGCACTCCAATTGGAGAACAGCCTTGACCAAAGGTGTGATGGGCTTTGAAGATGCTTGAACTCAGGATGAAAGGGAGAAATGTGCTAAGAGGAAGGCACATTTGGCAAACCCTCACCAACTCCCGCCTGGAAACCTATGTCCCCACTGTGGAAGGACGTGTGAATCCAGAACTGGCCTCCACAGTCACTTACAGACTCACTGTTAAAACCATGTTCATGGAAGACAATCTTACTCAGCTACGAGTGATCGACAAAGACGAAGATACAGAGCCTGTCTTTGTGTGGTACCCTGTTATATTGTCCATCTAGGACAGTGGAGGGCATAGCATGAAAACGCAGCTCAGTAAGAGCAAATCTTAGTGAGGCTGTTCAGAGATTCAACAGGTAAAGGTAAAGGGCCCCGTGACAATTAGGTCCAGTCGTGGCCGACTCTGGGGTTGCGGCGCTCATCTCGCTTTATTGGCCAAGGGAGCCGGCGTACAGCTTCCAGGTCATGTGGCCAGCATGACTAAGCCGCTTCTGGTGAACCAGAGCAGCTCACGGAAACGCCGTTTACCTTCCCACTGGAGCGGTGCCTATTTATCTGCTTGCACTTTGATGTGCTTTTGAACTGCTAGGTGGGCAGGAGCAGGGACTGAGCAACGGGAGTTCACCGTCGCGGGGATTCGAACTGCCGACCTTCTGATCGGCAAGTCCTAGGCTCTGTGGTTTAACCCACAGCGCCACCCGCATCCCTTAAATTCAACAGGTAACTGGCTCTAAAATGGACTGTTTTTAGAAGGGGGGCATTTATCCAGAGACTATGACTGAATGCAAGGACAGTACCCTATTCCCCCGCCCCCCAGCCAATGATATGCCTTAAGTAGAGAGGAAGAGTAGGTATGTTGCACAAGCCACAAGCCCTGAATGGTTTAGGAAAAGAAGCCACCCAGAAGACCAAGGCACGGGAAAGGCAAAGAATAAAAACCAAAAGTTAGCACAATCCGTTTTATTACAAACTTCTAAAAGAACATTATTGTTTGACATCTGTTACAAACTGCTGAGGATTTGCATCTTCAATCTGTCATCTCTACTTACAGTTCTCTGCGTAATCAAATTTACCTTGTGACTTAACACAGAAAGCAAGCAAGGCAGGATTGCAACGCCGTATGCTTGTAAACATAATCAGCTTTAATATACACTCCAGGTATCGATTCGTGGTAGTAAAAATTGTGATCCGGTGGTAGCTTATGTGACCAGCTAGCATTAAGAAGCGGCGAAGCGGGAATAGCAATCCACTTCAGAAAAGCCATTAACTAGAAAGCAAAGATACAAAAACATCTCCAGATTGCTGAAACATGATCAGGTGGAGATGAAGATTGTAGCTATGGCCATTAGCGGGATAAAAACCTTGACCTAATTAGACTCCGTTTATGCCTTGGTTGGAAAGGCAATGAAACTGAAGGTTTGGGTCTGGGAGGAAAATGCACCCATTCTTTGCTAGGAGCAAGAATTGCTTCTGCTTCCTTTAACAGAAGACCATTTCAGATTAGAACCATGACCACTGTGCTGGGTTGCCCTGAAGCAACGCTGTCTGAATTGGGCTACAGATTTGAGCTAGTTTAGTTGCCACGGCGTTTCTCAAGGACCCTGGGAACCTTTGCTGAAGGATCATACCAAGATCCCTGCTACCTTAAAGAGTGACGGTTCTCTAGGGTCCCTCAGTGTGTGGAAACCATGGCAGGGGAAGTGATTTAGGATTATAGGTGTTGACTTAAGAACCCTGTTGGGTCAGACCAAAGGCCCATTAAGTCCAACCAGATGCCTCTCTCCACTTGTGATCTCCAGCAACTAGGATGCCCTTAGCTCCATGTTCCCCCAAAAGGCAACCCACTAGCCACTTGGCACCCACTGAGTTTTACCCACTAGGGCTGGGCGAAATCTGGTTTTCAACAACGTGATATATCAGTAGCTAAATACCGTCTTACGCTCCCCACCTTAGGAGGGGAGGAAGAAGCAGTCAAGACATAGCCCAGGCCTACTGAGCGAGCTCTGATGCCTCTCTGGCTTATGTGTATCTGTCTCAGGCTCTGTCTCACACGCATCTGTCACAGGCTCACGTTCTCGGGCTCCGTACGTCTGTCTGCTTTTGCCTTTGCCTGAGCAGGCAGGCTGAGTCTTTCCTTCTGGCCAGCTTCCCCAAGTGAAAATACACTGCCCAACCGCTCGGGCGAAGGCAATTTGAGCCGCTGATACATCACAGCTGCTGGGGAGCTCAAAAAGTCTGAAACCTTTATTGAGATGTGAGCACCATATTGGTTTCAGGCAATAATTCGGAGTACACTGGTACCTTGGTTCCCAAATGGCTTAGCTGCCAAGGAAATTGGCTCCTGAATGCAAATGTTTTTCGGAAGCTGAACGTCCGACGCAGCTTCCACGCTTGAGTGCCAATCGGACGCCGCGCCCTGGTTTTTGAATGGTTTCGCGAGGCGAATGGACTCCTGGAACGGATTAAGTTCGAGAACCAAGGTACTACCATATTGTGCAGCCCTGCTACCCACTGAGACTCTGGATCATCCCCTAGCAAAATGGCTAATGATGATGAAAATCTCCATCCAAAGATCGCAGGGCGGTGTACAATATAAGAACAGAAAAATATGTAGCATAACAAAAAACAATAACAATAACCCCTCCCTCCCCACAGTTTAATAGGCCATAGATTGTTTAATTTGCCAAAGAGGAATGTCTAGTCTGGGCTATCCTGTCCAAATCATTCAAGAAGTATGCCGCTGAGTCATTAAGCCGATACTCTCTTGATCTGTTGAAACAAGCTTGAACACCCCTGTGTTTCCATCATCTCTTGATAACTCCAGCAGATTCTGCCGTCCTCTGCTGATCCAGCTGGAACAAAAAGTGGACGAGCATCATCCGCTCTGGCAGAATCCCCAAAATCTGCCCAAAACCACTGTCGCCGAGGGCTGGGTCACACCATCAGGGGCAGAGGGCAGATTTCGCGCAAGCCACAACTTTGCCCGTGATTGTATTGCTTTATTTTTCTCCGTTCATGGCAACCATCTACACATATATGAGCAAAAAAACTACTGGTGGAATGTTGGGGATTGCCTTTTATATGTACAGGCTACAGATATACAAAGGACCAATAGCATTAGATGGAGAAGCAGGTGTGAATTGCCGTTGTTTTCTTTAAAACCCAGATGTGCTTGCAATACTTGCTGCAAATCGTCACAGGTGCTTGATCTGTGCGGCTGGGTTTATCTATACGCCAGAGAAAGTCCGTTGACGCAGGCAGCGCCTTATTTAGCCGGCAAACCACACAAGCGAGAGGAACGTTGATAAATTGTTTCAGACGGAACTAGTTCATGGGAGCTAGACTATTGGAAGTGGGTCATCTCTTGACAACTGGGATGCTACCACCATTTGCAGCTGTTTTTTGCCAGCTGATGTTCTCAGCCTTTGGGATCCGGAAGCTCTCTGAAGCTCTCTTCCTCCTCCTCGTTCTCTTCGGACCGTGGCAAGGCCAGTACGTGGGTGACAGGATGGATCCAGGACGTTGTCTGAGTCACATGGCTGGAGGGGAGCAAAATAAAATAAAATAAAAAGAAAGAATGAATGAATGAACAACAACAACAACAACAGTGGTACCTCAGGTTAAGTACTTAATCATTCCGGAGGTCTGTACTTAACCTGAAACTGTTCTTAACCTGAAGCACCACTTTAGCTAATGGGGCCTCCTGCTGCCGCCGCGCCACCGGAACACGATTTGTGTTCTCATCCTGAAGCAAAGTTCTTAACCTGAAGCACTATTTCTGGGTTAGCGGAGTCTGTAACCTGAAGAGTATGTAACCTGAAGCGTATGTAACCCGAGGTACCACTGTATTTGTATCCCGCTCATCTGGATGGGTTTCCCCAGAGGCTTCCAGCACATATAAAAACGTAATGCTAAGCATTAAAAATTTCCCAATACAGGGTTGCCTTCAGATGCCTTCTAAAAGTTGTGTAGTTCTTTATTTCCTTGACATCTGATAAGAGTTTATCCCACAAGGCGGTGTTACTGCCGATAATGCCCTCTACCTGGCTCCCTGTAACCTCACTTCTCGCAGCGAGGGAACCGCCAGAAGACCCTCAGAGGAGGACCTCAGTGTCCTGGCTGAATGATGGGGGTGGAGATGCTCCTTTAGGTATACCAGGGCCCAGGCCGTTTAGGATTTTTTAGAGTCAGAACCAACACTTGTGCTCGGAAATGTACTGCTTACCAAGTACTTGGAAACTTAAAAGCTTACCAACTGAAGACCTTTCCTGACAATAAAGCAAATCATGGTTCCCTATAAATGGTGGCTTCTTCCACCAGCCCCCCTCAAAGGAGAAGGGAGAGCCACTTGTAAAGGGTGTCCTGGAAGTTACGAAGACTCAAGGGAGCTATCAGTAGGGTGGCCCTGCTTATAGGTAAAGGTAAAGGGACCCCTGAGCATTAGGTCCAGTCGTGACCGACTCTGGGGTGGCGGTGCTCATCTCGCTTCATTGGCCGAGGGAGCTGGTGTACAGCTTCCGGGTCACGTGGCCAGCATGACTAAGCCGCTTCTGGCGAACCAGAGCAGCGCACGGAAACGCCATTTACCTTCCCATCGGAGGGGTACCTATTTATCTACTTGCACTTTGACGTGCTTTCGAACTGCTAGGTTGGCAGGAGCAGGGACCGAGCAACGGGAGCTCACCCCGTCGCGGGGATTCGAACCGCCGACCTTCTGATTGGCAAGCCCTAGGCTCTGTGGTTTAACCCACAGCTCCACCTGCGTCCCTGGCCCTGCTTATATGCATCAGCAAAAGAGGAACGCAAAATCTGCGGACAGAGGTGAATGCAGGGGGTGGGGAGGCTATAATTTCAACAAATATAATTCACCTCTCTGATCCCAGTTAGCCCAGGTGCTAACTGTTGATGGGAATTTCCTGGGGCTCTTCCTTCTTATGGTTCTTGACCTTGGGCGGGGACAACCTCCTGGAAGAGGACACCTCCAATAACAGGCTGTCCTCTGGGAAAGGTAAGGTAAAGGTAAAGGACCCCTGCATGGTTAAGTCCAGGCAAAGGCGACTGTTGGGTGCGGTGCTCATCTCACTTTCAGGTTGAGGGAGCCAACATTTGTCCTCAGACAGCTTTCCGGCTCATGTGGCCAGCATGACTAAACTGGTTCTGGTGCAACGGGACACCGTTGACAGAAACCAGAGTGCACGGAAACACCATTTACCTTTCCGCCGCAGCGGTACTTGTTTATCTACTTGCACTGGTGTGCTTTTGAACTGCTGGTTTGCAGGAGCTGGGACAGAGCAATGGGAGCTCACTCCGTCACGGGGATTCAAACCACCAACCTTCCAATCAGCAAGCCCAAGAGGCTCAGTGGTTTAGACCACAGCGCCACCTGCGTCCCTGGAAAGTAGGACATATGGCTACCCTAACCATCACATACCCTAGTGGCTTCATTTGCTGTTCTCCTGTTGTTGTTTTAAAATGTAAAATTGTAGTTTATTTCCCTCCTAGTATCCAGACTAGCTCATCAATAAACAAATGAACAAAATGATGCTGATGCAGAAGGAAAAGGATAAGGCGGTCGGATTGCACCAAAGGAAACCCAGAAGTCCTATTAAGGTGATAGCCCAAGTTAACAGCATGCTACTGGCCTTTTCAACACCTTCATTTGGATTTTTAAAATAAGTTTTACTTAACAATCTGATGAAATAAGGACATCGGAAAGATGCTGTCCGAAATGATGCTCACATATTTACAAACTGGCTCTGAAGCTGAATGATGCCATCCTTCCCCCTTTTTCTTTTCTTTTTGTTTGTTGGCTTGACAAAGTAATAATAATACATAAATGAGAATAAAAATCTGCACCCCACCACCAAGACCATTCCATTGTAACTATCCAACCTCCCAAAATTTCAACACCTCTTGCAATGGTTTGACCCTTTTCCGTTTTAACAGTACAAATTCTACAAACACTTTCCATATCTCCTCAAAATCATTTCTCCTGCATATTCCCCATCTTACCTTAATGACACATTTATCATTAACAGCTATATCCCACACCTCTTTATACCACTCTTCCATTTTATATTCTGCTTGCCCCTTCCACTTCCTAGCTATGATAATTCCTGCAGCTGTCAATAAATTTGTGAGCAAGTCTTTCAGAGCCAGTGTGGTGTAGTGGTTAAGAGCGGTAGTCACGTAATCTGGGGAACCGGGTTCGCGTCTCCGCTCCTCCACATGCAGCTGCTGGGTGACCTTGGGCTAGTCACACTTCTTTGAAGTCTCTCAGCTCCACTCACCTCACAGAGTGTTTGTTGTGGGGGAGGAAGGGAAAGGAGAATGTTAGCCGCTTTGAGACTCCTGAAGGGGAGTGAAAGGCGGGATATCAAATCCAAACTCTTCTTCTTCTCTTCTTTCAAAGCCTGATAACCTTCCAGCCGGTCGTAAATCGATAATAATGCTACCTCTGGACGTTTGGTCAGCTTGCTATCCCTCCCTTTTGCCTTTCCTAGCTCTGTCCCACTGCTAGATAAGTCTGCCCATAAGTCTGCCTCCATCGCTTCGTAAATAGGGGTGGGAGCCAGCAACTCCACAGAGGGGTCTCAATGCCATTCCCTTTTATTACCCTAAATAAAATGGAGAGGGTTGGGGAACGCGCTCCAGCCAAGAGGTTGAGTAAAAAGTAGGTGATTCTTCCACCTGTAACCACCTTAGGCGTCCTCTGAAAAGCTGCCTATTTTCCTCAGGGTGCTTGCCCGAAACATTCATTTCCATTTTATTTCAGCTTAATGCCAGTGACCTGCTTTTCTTTCCAACAGGAAGTCCAAAGTCAGTTAACAATAACATACCACAACGAAGGCAATAACAGCGAAGGAAACAACCAACAAACCAATAGGAAAGATGGTTTAACAATCAAAATGCCACAATAGCCTCTCAGTAATGTTTCCACCTACTGCATAAGGCGGGCCAGAAGAAATACACTTAATAAACAGCCGAGTCAATAAATTCAAACCGTTTCAATGAATAACAAGGGAAGTAATAAATCGCAGCACATGTTTTACTCAGAAATATCCTTTTCTTCGCCCCTCAATATTTTTTTTTATTGGATTTCCAAAAAAAAATATTCAAATTAAATGGTTACATTTTTCATGTATTGACTCCCCACCCCCTCTGTGTTTCATTCAAACCCTTTTCTCCTGCATTATATATCCAACTCTTGTCTATTGCAGAAATCCCTCTAAAGCAGTTACCGTATTTTTTGCTTTATAAGACTCACTTTTCCCCTCCTAAAAAGTAAGGGGAAATGTGTGTGTGCATCTTATGGAGCGAATGCAGGCTGCGCAGATATCGTAGATGCTTTCACTGCGCAGCGATCCCTCTTGCTGTTCTGGCTTCTGAGATTCAGATTCCCCCCCCCCCTTGTTTTCCTCCTCCAAAAACTAGGTGGGTCTTGTGGTCTGGTGCGTCTTACAGAGCGAAAAATACGGCACTTGATCATTTTTCTTCCGCTGCCCCTTTCTCGAATCCTGCCCGCAATCTCGTTTGCCTGTAGCGCTTTCCCAAATAGTCCAGAAAAGGCCTCCATACTTCTATAAAAAGTTCATCTTTCTGACATCTTAATATTGCTGCCAGCTTTGACATTTCCGCATGGTCCATTACTTTTTAAAGCCATGCCTCCTTCATTGGAAGAAACATCCTTTTCTGGAAACCTCCAGCCCAGCAGCCAATGTGCCAGAACTTTTAAGAAATGCCTCTGTCCATTAGTGGTGGTGGAAGGGGAGGGGGGGTGATGGTTGTAAATTGCCTCTAGACTAGTATCATCCTTAACCATTGGTCATGCTGGCTAGGCTGGATGGATGCTGGAAGTCCACTGCATCTGGGAGGCATCAGAAAGTGAAAGGTAACTCTAGCACAGAAGTGGAAAATACTTTTTGGCCCGAAAGCTCAACTGCCGAATGTGGAATTTTCAGGAACAGAGACCATATTTAATAATAATAATAATAATAATAATAATAATAATAATAATAATAATAGGATGTTATTTATATCCCGCCCTCCACAGCCAAAGCCGGGCTTAGAGCGGCTAACAACAGTATAAATAACACAGTTTACATAAAATCACAATCAATTCAGAGTCAAATTAATGGCAACCATTGGGTTAGCGTTCCATGAGGATTACCAGAGGAGGAGGTCAGGCTGTGCCTTGGCCAAAGGCTTGGCAGAACAGCTCTGTCTTGCAGGCTCTGCGGAAAGATGTCAAGTGCCGCAGGGCCCTAGTCTCTTGTGACAGAGCGTTCCACCAGATTTGAAAAAGCCCTGGCTCTGGTTGAGGCCAGCCTAACCTCCCCGTGGCCCGGGATCTCCAAGGTGTTTTTATTTGAAGACCGTAAGGTCCTCTGTGGGACATACCCCCTCCCCCCCCCTTGTCCCACTTACAACTTTGTACCAAATACAGCATGTATACATATACCACATGACTTCCCTTCCACCCTTTTCCTGGTTCCTTTTGCTTTTCTGCTACTCTGCGTAATCCACATTTTCAATCATCCAATTTGTTATCTATTAAATACTCTATCTATTTCAACTCTGCCAGATTGACTCGAGACCTGCTGAGCTATGTATTTGTCTACACTGGTTCTTAAAATATTCAATAGACGTTATCCATTCCTCCTTATATTCTTTATCTTTGTTTTCTCTTATCCTGTTCGTCAGACCAGCCAGTTCAGGATATTCGAACAATTTACACTGCCATTCTTCCTTAGCAGGTACTATACTTGTTCTCCACCTCTGTGCCAATAAGGTTCTAGCTGTGGTGGTGATATATAGTAATAAACTCTTTTGGTGTTGTTGTGGGGTTTTTTGGGGACCTCTGTTGTTACCAACCCCAAGAGAAAAATATCAGGGGAAGGTTTTTTTTAAGTATCTTTTAAAATTCATTCTATACAGTTTACCAATATTCCTTAATTATTTTAGAGGACCTCCACAATTTCATCCCTCAATTTCATTACATTCCCAACATACAGTCATACCTTGGTTCTCAAACAGAATGCGTTCCAAGAGTCTGTTCGACTCCTGGAACCGTTTGAAAATTGGCTTCTGAAAATTGTTCGAAAACCGGAACACTCACTTCTGGGTTTTGATTGTTTGGGAGGTGGTTTGTTTGGGAGCCAAGGCGTTCGGCTTCCAAGGTACAACTGTATACCTTTTCCTTTCTAAAGACATTTTTGCCAATCTGGTGGGTGTTAAATGCTATCTCCGAATGGGGAATTTTCAGGGAGTCGGGGGCTCATACCAGTGGTGACTAGGGACAGAGGCAAAAATGGACGCAGAAATGGATGTGACTCTTACCTTTACAGAAAATAAATCAAAGGCTTACACATAAACACACACATACCTGGCAAGAGGCATCATCACACTTTGGGGACTTAGCATATTCAATGAAAGCACCCTAGGTAGGCAGGAAGCAGGATACGGGAAGAGGCATGACCCATGAATAGCCCTGAGGGCCAGAAAGACAGGACTGGAGGCCCACAACATCAATATCATCATTTTATCATTTATACCTGGCCCATTTAGCTAGGTCGCCCCAGCCACTCAGGGCGGCTTCCAACACAGAAAAATGTAATACAGTGGAAACTCGGTTGTCAAACGTAATCCATTCTGAAAGACGTTCGACTTCTGAAATGTTCAACAACCAAGGTGCAATGGGCGGTTGGCAAAATCCATTGAAAAAATGAAAAATTCCATCAGTGAAAGATTGGCAAATTAAATTTTGTGAATACATAAATCTGGCAAGACTCACAGCTTACATAAGGGGTCAATCGGATCAGAAATTATTAAAAGAATGGGGTTGTGCTAAAGACTATATGAAGAAACATTGTTCTGGAGTTAGTATATTGGTATGTAATGAATGATGCTTTACAGGGTTAAAGAATAAGAAAAATGGTGTAAAAAAACACAAAGATGGAAGTAATCTAATTAGACACAACAATACAGTAAGAGTAAATTTTTTGAGGTCTTAGAACAAAGGAAGGAAGTCAATTTGTGTTTATGTACGTAATGATATGGTTTTGTTCTGTAGATGTGTGCTTTTTTGTTTTTGTTTAGTTTAGTTTCGTTTCCTTTGCTTTTTTTCTTTTCTTTTCCCTTTCCCTTTTTTCTTTCCCCCCCTATATGTTCCCGGGATTTTTGTCTGGATAGTATTATTTTGGATTCAATGTTTGTAATTTTTGTTATGATTCTGCATTGAAAATAAAAAAACTCAAAAAAAATAAAAATGAAGAAACGTGCCCTGGAAGCCATTCGACTTCTGAGGTGCGTTTGAAAACGGAAGCATTCACTTCCGGGTTGTCGGCGTTTGAAAGCAGAAACGTTCGGCTTCTGAAACATTCAACAACGAGATTCCACTGTAAAGCATTAAAAACTTCCTGATACAGTGGTACCTCGGGTTACATAGGCTTCAGGTTACATACGCTTCAGGTTACAGACTCCGCTAACCCAGAAATAGTACCTAGGGTTAAGAACTTTGCTTCAGGATGAGAAGAGAAATCGTGCTCCGGTGGCGCAGCAGCAGCAGGAGGCCCCATTAGCTAAAGTAGTGCTTCAGGTTAAGAACAGTTTCAGGTTAAGTACGGATCTCCGGAACGAATTAAGTACTTAACCTGAGGAACCGCTGTATAAGGCTGCCTTCAGAAGCCTCTTAAAGGTTGCACTTATCTCCTTGGCTTGGCGTTTGCATAACTCCATACCCTCCAACATTTTTCCAATGAAAATAGGGATGTCCTAAGAAAAAGTGGGACATTCCGGGATCAAATTAGAAACTGGGACAGCTTCTCTGTAAATCCAAGACTGTCCCTGGAAAATAGGGACACTTGGAGGGTCTGTGACACACAAACATTGTGCTCAGTGTCATACAAACTGGTCTATGCGGAGGAATCCTGTTTCCTCAACAGAATTAAATCTTTCTCCTGGGGTTCTTCATGCAGGTTTTGGGGGGTTTTTTTGTACCTGAAGCACCAGAGTAGGTTACGCAGGTGGAGGTGTCAAGGTCTTTTTCTGGCTGACAACGCATAGAAAAATGTAACAAAGCATAAAAACCTTCCTGATACAGGGCTGCTTTCAGATGCCTTTTTAAAGTTGTGGAGGTCTTTATCTACTTGACATCTTATTATCAGTGCAGCTGTAATGCAGGATTCAGGGTGGGCGGGGAGACTATCTGGCGTGCTCAGTACAACGTGGCCGAATCTTGACACAATACAAAACCACCTGACTACAGTCTGGGAGTACCATTGATTGCTCCACGAAGGAAGCCTGGCGAGATGTGTGCTAAATGAGCACAGCAGGAGCCTGCAAGCCTCCTTTGCAAAAAAAGTCCCATTGTGTCCGGAAAACAGTTTGCATGGCGAGACGGCATGAAGGCACAGTGTGTGCATGGGGGGGGGGGGGGAGCAAAGCGAGGGGACACTGACGGCGGGGAAACACGAGGCAAAGCACATTGCACCCCCTGTGTGTTCATGCATAGCCAGCCCGAGGCCCCTTGAGAGCGGTGGGAAGGCTATTCCTTCTTTGCTGCAGCAATCGCTTGGTCACGTTTCCCCCATTCAACAGCTGAAGGCTAGCTTTTGCGTCACAGGGCTATAGCCCTGACTTACCGGTGGAGAGATCCTTCTGTTCTGAGGATGATGGGTGAATGAATGACGGCATCACCCCTCTATTCCTGCCTTTCTCCCGGCTGTCCCAAGCTAATGTTAAATTGAGCATGACAGGCAAAAGCAGGGACGAAGGAGGTTGTCTTATTATTATGACCGCGAACACTATATAAATCCAGACCGGGGGAACTCTTTCCCATTTTAAACTTGAGGTGTGTTAATTAGATTAACCCATCTTTCGAGCAGACAGGCCGCATATATCTTTACTACTACAATCAAGGCTGAAGGTTTTTGGTTGTTGCTGCCAGAATTGCTTCTCAAATGTAGACTGGATAAGAACATCAGGATTTGGCCGGCTGAGGTGCTTCCTTCCACTTTTCTGTAGCCTTTAATGCCAGCAGGTTCAAGAGGAGAGCTCAGGATGAATGTTAAGCCGCAGATAGACACACAGTAAAGGTAATTATGACTGCTAATTATACCTTTATTTAGTTGCTAAAATTTACTACTGCTACGACTAATTTCAAAATGTATTCCATTTCTCCCTCCACCTGAGAGCCCAAAGCGCACTGCCTTTTGTAAAGACGGACTCAATATGACCATTAAAACGCCAACAGCTATGCTACCTTTCCAAGCATATTTAAATAATAACAAAAACGTCAATAGCTGGAAACTGGAATTGGGGAAAAAAGGAAACCAATTAACCCCTGATGTCTCCTTCCAAAGAAATGCGCAAGCATTTTTCCTTTGTGGGAAACTGCCCCCTCACTAAGGACTAGAAACATGAGAAGGCTGAACATTTTTTTTTATTAATTTCATAAAATTCTTACATCGCTTGAGTGTAACAAACCAACCAACAACAACACTCAAAGTGGTTTGCACAAATGCAAGTTTTTGCTTGCTTCCTGAAAGCAGATGACATTGACCTCAGCTGGGCCCAGCTTTGTAAACCTTGGGACAGTTATGGAAAGTAACACTTGCATTAAGGCAACTGGGCAGGGAAACCTCGGTAAATTGGAAAGGCATTTTCTTTTTTTGTTTCCAGAGCGTTTTGAAAGCCCTTAAATAACTTACGTGTTGCCAGGCAGTAGAGAACAAATTTCTGTAGGTTTGGAAGCTACTTCGGTGAAGGGAGAGGTGCCGTCAAGGAGAAAATATATTTATTAGGAACCTACTTAGGGTGGTTATAATCAATAATAAAAACATGGTATCCAACTAAGGTCTAAACCACTGAGCCTCTTGGGCTTGCTGACTGGAAGGTCGGCAGTTCGAATCCCCGCAATGGGGTGAGCTCCCGTTGCTCTGTCCCAGCTCCTGCCAACCTAGCAGTTCAAAAGCACACCAGTACAAGTAGATAAATAGGTACCGCTGTGGAGGGAAGGTAAACAGCATTTCTGTGCGCTCTGGTTTCCGTCACGGTGTCCCATTGCGCCAGAAGCAGTTTAGTCATGCTGACCACATGCCCCGGAAAGCTGTCTGCGGACAAACGCCGGCTCCCTCGGCCTGAAAGCAAGATGAGCGTCGCAACCCCATAGTAGCCTTTGACTGGACGTAACTGTCCGGGGTCTTTTTAAAAAAAACAACAACAACAAAACCAAGGGTTCACTGAACGTAATTAATTAGGTCCATTAATTTCAAAAGGGCTACTCTGAGTAAAGCAACAAATTTTAACAACTAAAGGGAACAGCACCATTGATTTGCATGATGGTTATAGAGGGACATAAGGAAGTTCCTGCCCCAAGGGGAGGGACTTATCTTTGATAAGACAATGTGTAATGGGTTGCCAACATTTTCGGGGCTATGGGCACATTTGCAAACCAGGGTACATGTTGTGGGCACCACCACACCACCTAATCTATTGGCTACAATAGGATGCTCCTTTCAAGGCTCACTTCAGCTGGGGGAGAGAAACATGAGGGCACCAGGGATGGTCTCTGTGGGCATCTATGTATCCATGGGGGCATGCTGGCAACCCCTCAGGGAGGGAGGGGAGGACAGAGAAACCATAGAATTGGAAGTGACCCTGAGGACCTCCCCTGCAATGCAGGAATCTTTTGCAGCTCTCCCATACAGGGATCGAACCTGCAAAACTGTCACAATCAGAACATCTGAGAACAGAGCAAATATTTGCTCCAAACTAGTGCTGTTCCAAGGGGATGCGGGTGGCGCTGTGGGTTAAACCACAGAGCCTAGGATTTGCTGATCAGAAGGTTGGCGGTTCAAATCCCCATGACAGGGTGAGCTCCCGTTGCTCGGTCCCTGCTCCTGCCAACCTAGCAGTTCGAAAGCATGTCAAAGTGCAAGTAGATAAATAGGTACCGCTCTGGTGGGAAGGTAAACGGCATTTCCGTGCGCTGCTCTGGTTCGCCAGAAGCGACTTAGTCATGCTGGCCACATGACCTCCGGAAGCTGTACGCCGGCTCCCTCGGCCAATAAAGCGAGATGAACCCCAGAGTCGGCCATGACTGGACCTAATGGTCAGGGGTCCCTTTACCTAGCGCTATTCCAAAGTATTTGGCTCAGGTGAGTTTCATAATTTTCAGGTGCAGGTGGTGGATGTAGCAGTGGAAGCAGTGACACCACTCCTGAAAACTGGAGTGATCTTAAGAAGACAGATGAGTTTAATGGTAATTTTGATCATAAAATTGTAGTGTTGAAAGGGACCCCGAGGGACATCTAGTCCAACCCCCTTCAATGCAGGAATCTCAGATATGAGGTAGCCGAGGACTTTGCTTTCTGGAATCCAAAAAACCTTGCCACTGCCTGAAGCAGCTGTGTGGCCCCTGGCAGTGATGGCAACCTTGTATTGATGGTAAAACTGAAATTTCAGTTAAGTTCAGCCCCCTTCTGAAAGTCGATAAATATTCCTTCCCCCAACCTACTTTTCAGAGGCAAATGACCCTGCAAAAGAGTGTGTGTAATATTCAGCACTCCTTCATTTCAAATCACACTTAGAACATTATGTCTGTCTTCGAACGTTATTTCTGTCTTTGAACGTTATGTCTGTCTTCACCACATATTTTCGTTTGTTTACATTTCTCTATTTTTATTCATTTTAGAACGTTTTAATCTCACCTTCGCATCCAATAAATACTCAAAAGCTGCTGACAAATAAACAAATCAGAAAAAAAACCTGTTACATCAACTGTCTTCATTCAAACAGGGTAACAATTAACAGACGCACAACTGAGAACTTAAAACGCTGTACTAGCCAAAGGCAAAAATCATTCATCTCATAGCTTCAGGGCATTACTGTAAGCTGCAAATATCAAATCATATCACTATGAGGATCAGGGCTTGGCATGCAGTGGGCTTAAATACCAGCCATAATATTTCAAAAGCTATGGATCTGTGCTGTCTGTGTTCTGCATCATAGCAGTGCTACTGCACTAAATCTGAGGCTTAGTTCAGACGTCTTCCCTTAAAGATCTAGAAAGGTTCCTCCCTTGTTTTGTTGGATTGATGAAGAGGGGCCCCATCAGTGCTCAGAGCAGTCATTAGGTGGAAAAGGGACCTTAGGCCAGGCGTGCCAACTCTTAGGGGTGGAGGGGTCTTTGACCCCCTCAATATTTGCTGGCAGGGGGCCGGGCCTGTTGAGGGGACGGGGGAGGCCAAGCACAATGTGGTTCAATGGTTGGCTCCTATTCGGTGTGAGAGGAGGCCGCACTATGCCAGGCTCGGCCTTTTCCTGAGGGTGAGATGTTGTGCATGAATCGCCTCCAGCGGAGGAGCAAGCGGATCGGGCGAATGGGGCAGCGCGCATGCTCTGCGCCCCGGGGCCGGGCCAGCTGGGACAGGACGCTCTGTGGGGCCTCTGAGGAGTCTGCCTGCCTCCTCCCACTTAGATGACTTCAGCTGGGGGTGGGGCAGTGGGCAGACCGTTTGGGGCAGTGCGGAGCCTGTGGGCGCCCAAGCCCACCGCATCACTCGCAGGAGAGACGCTTGGCTCGGGCATGCTGCAGGCCCTGTGGTGAGTGCCACCCGGCATTTGGTCACCCCCCTCAGTGGTGACACCCGGGGGTGGCCCGCCCCCACTGCCCCCTTTCCTCCACCCCTGATTGCCTCCCTCCCCAATTCTGGGTGCAAGACAGCACCTCTGCCTCTGAGTGCATGGAAAAAGCTGTGGAAAGCACATATGGAATTTACTGCTTGTGGCGCTGTGGGTTAAACCACAGAGCCTAGGATTTGCCGATCAGAAGGTCGGCGGTTCGAATCCCTGCAACGAGGTGAGTGCCTGCTGCTCGGTCCCTGCTCCTGCCAACCTAGCAGTTCAAAAGCACATCAAAGTGCAAGTAGATAAATAGATACTGCTCCAGCGGGAAGGTGAATGCCATTTCCGTGCGCTGCTCTGGTTCGCCAGAAGTGGCTTAGTCATGCTGGCCACATGACCCAGAAGCTGTACGCCGGCTCCCTCGGCCAATAAAGCGAGATGAGCGCCACAACCCCAGAGTCGGTCACGACTGGACCTAATAGTCAGGGGTTCCTTTACCTTTACCTTTATGCTTTAAAGGAAAATTATATTAAAATGATGTACAGTGGTACCTCGGGTTACATATGCTTCAGGTTACATACGCTTCAGGTTGCAGACTCCGCTAACCCAGAAATAGTATCTCGGGTAAAAAACTTTGCTTCAGGATGAGAACAGAAATTGCGCGGCGGTGGCACAGTGGCAGTGGGAGGCCCCATTAGCTAAAGTGGTGCTTCAGGTTAAGAACAGTTTCAGGTTAAGAATGGACCTCCGGAATGAATTAAGTATGTAACCAGAGGTACCACTGTATAGATGCTACTTAACACCTAACAAATTATCTAATTATCTAACAAATTACATATCCATCACTGGAAATGTAAATAGCTAGATGAATCTTTTTTTATAGGTGGTGGACTTGCAAGAATGTGAGGGTATTTTGGGAAATGTTACAAGATGAAATAAAAAAGATGTTAAAAATGAGTATATTTAAAAAGCCCGAAGCGTTTCTGTTAGGGATTATAGGGGCAGAAATCTCCCCCACCATGCTAACGTTGTTTATGTATGCAACAATAGCAGCTAGGATTTTTTATGTGCAAAAAATGGAAGGAAGAAGTAGTTTCCAACCAAGAAGAATGGATAAGTAAGATAATGGACTATGCAGAACTGCTAAAATTAACAGCAAAATTAAGATGAACATTTTATGGAAGAGTGGATGCCCTTTTTGGACAACTTAAAGAAATATTATAGTATGATGAACTCGCAAGCAGGATTTGAGATATGAGCAGCAGAAATAATTAGAGTGTAATATTGTGGTTATGATTCGATAGGCAGAAGATAGGGTGTAGCAGAAGGGGAAAAACAAAAATGAAAAGCAGGGCGGGAAATCGACAAAAATAAGATGGAATTGTGTTTTGATTGTGTGTGTTAAAAATATTGAAACTTAATGAAATATAATGGAGGGGGAGAGACAGCACCTCTGCCTCAGGGACTGACTGGCTTGCCATCGTCGCCTCATCTGCCACTCTCAGAGAAAGAGAGAGGGAGAGGGAAAAGAAGATGGTGCCATTATTACACATCAAACTGCCCACCACAGCTGGAAATGTGGAGAAATGAAAAAATTTTGGGAAATGATATGCAATGAACTGAAAAAAATGTTTAAAATGACATTTGTAAAAAAAAACCAGAAGCATTTCTGTTAGGGATTCTAGGACAAGACCTGCCAAGAAAAATAAAAAACTTATTTATGTATGCTACAACAGCGGCAAGTCTTGATAGCACAAGGATAAAAGAACGAGGAAATTCCAACGAAAGAACAGTGGCAAGAAAAATTGATGAGTTATGCAGAACTGGCTAAATTGACATACAAACGGCAGGACAAGGACAACTGTGACTTTAAGGAAGAATGGGAACTTTTTACAAATTACCTAAAAGGACAACAAAATGAACTAGACTCCTTGGCAGGGTTTGAATAAACACACACAAATTTATTGGTTGATAACATGATAGATAGATAATGTAAGGATATGTACAATTTGATAACATGTAGAGAATAGCATGTGTTGAGAAATCAGAGAGCGGAGCTGAGGAAAGTCTCAGGGGGGAAGGAGGGTTTGATGGGGGGTGGGGAAAAAGGGGGGGAATAATGAATAGGATATGTTTTGAAATTTTGTCATGCTGAAATTGCTAATAAAAAATACTTTAAAAAACAAACAAACAAACTGCCCACCACAGCTGCTATGGCTGTCATTTGAAATAAAGGTGAATCGCTTGTCTCAGGCAGCTGGTGCATTTGCCTGGTCAGAAACTCCTAATGGGGGACACACAGCAATGTGTACATAAGCTTGCTGAATTTTAGCGCATTTGAAGAACTTTTGCCATTAGCTTGGATGAAACCTTTGTGCACATGGCAGTGGCGTAGCGTGGGTTGTCAGCACCTGGGGCAAGGCAAGTAATTTGCGCCCCCTAACCCGTGGATTTGTGCCCCATAACCCTAACCCCAGATGTTGCGCCCGGTGCGGCCGGCCCCCCCCTGCACCCCCCACACTACGCCACTGGCACATGGAGCTACAGGTGCGTGTCCTCTGCAGTACTTTGGCTCGGGGCCTTTTGTCTCTTCAACCCTGATCCTGCCTCTTCACTGGAAAGCAAATGCTTACAGGTCAACCCTAAGTCCACCCAACATCACGGACCCAGCCACACAATATAGCAGAGACGGCTTACGCACAGAAATGATTACCGCCTGCCTTGCCACTTATTTATAGCCCTCTGAGAGTGCTGTGGCTAAAGAGCTTTGACATAATCAGTCCAATGAGATAATCCCAGATTTACTGTTTTGGGGGGAACATTGTGATATTGGAAATACGTCCTCCGGGACATGCATGTGGGGAACATCAGTGAAGAGGGCTAGTCTGGGGTGGTGAGGATGTGAGGAGGGAGGGTTCAAATTTTCCCTCTAAGGTTGCATTTAGTGGGAGGACGTGTTTTAGAAATGTGCAAATCTGTCACGGGTCCGGCTAGCCCACTGTTTTCTACTTTAACTGAGAGTCTCTCCAAAGGTTGCGGATGGTTAAATGCATGTCCACACATTTAAAATGCAAATTGCATCGGAGGGGGGGGCACTGATAATTTAATAGAATCCAAGCCGATGTGCAGGGGAGAATTTAACCCTTTTCTCCCTTGTGCTCCTCTTCAGAAGCTGGAGTTCCACTCAACGAAATACTAACATCTGATGAGTGATATTTCTTAGGGCTGCAGTGGGAGAGAAAAGGGTTAAACTCCTCCTTATTAGTCCCCACAGCAGAGGCATTTTGCTTCCCCCCCCCCAAACCCTGCTTATTAAGAGGCAAAGACACATTTAACAATCCCATCAAATAAATTCCTGACTCCCAGGAAGTGGGAATCATTTTGTTAGCTGAGGTCTTTGTGACTGGAGATATCAGGGAACTGAATGGGAAATCCAGAGAGCTTTGGACAGAGACAAATAGAAATTCCGACATGTAAATACCCTCCCCTCCCCGAGCAAAAACAAATAAAAATGTTTTCCATTTAACAACATGCTTTGGGAAAATATCAGTCTGAGCAGAGGCAATAACCGGAACAATCAACAGACCTATTTGAAGCACCGGGTGGATTTTCAAAGGCCTTGTTTTTCAGAGGTTAATTTAATCATAAGGTCTGCTTTGCTGTCAAAATTTACAAATAAGTTCATCAAATCCTCTGCTACAGTGAAGTTAGAAGAAAAAAAAATATTGGAAAGATCAGAGAAAGCAACAGGTTTTCTGCTGCAGGCAAATGCACGGCAATACGGCTTCTGAAAAGTGAAACAAGAGAATTGATGGTCGAGTCCTGCATGGGACTATTATGGGCTATCACTTCTGCATAGGCATCTGGGCACCGAAGCAGATGTACATCTTATGGTTCTGTATATTGTCAAGTATTTGCCAACACTGAACTGTAAAAAGCAACAGAGGCAAATGTTTGTATTTCAGAAAATGAAATAAGCTTGCACCAAAGAGTTCAGACTATAACAGAAAAAAACAAGATGGCAAACCCTCCAGCTACTGACTCCAAGAACTGGCTCTGATAAATATTTTTTATGTGACAAGCCACACTGCGGTGCAACGCTTATCCTGCGTTTTCATTTGCTATATAAGTTTTGATATGTGCTGTAAGCCGCCTAGAGTGGCTGGGGAAACCCAGCCAGATGGGCATGGTATAAACAATAAAATTATTCTTGTATTAATCCCAAATGTATTTGCATCGAAGTCACGTCTATCGTGAGACCATCTATCAAGTATGCCAGGCATGGCCAAACTTGGCCCTCCAGCTATTTTGGGACTACAATTCCCATCATCCCTGACCACTGGTTCTGTTAGCTAGGGATGATGGGAGTTGTAGTCCCAAAGCAGCTGGAGGCCCAAGTTTGGCCATGCCTGAAGTATGCCAAGAGAGGAAAAAGGAATGACAAAAAAGAAAAAGAAAAAAGGGATTTAGTGGAGGCTCAAATGTGGCAAAGCTGTGTCTCTAAAAAGCTAAAATTCTCCAACACATGGGAAATTCAGAAGGAAAGTTCAACATGCAGAAAAAGCACAGCATGGTGATTTTACATTATCAAAAATGAACCAGAGAATGGGGAGGAAGAAAATCCTGAAGACCGAACGAAGTCTAACTGATCATTTATGCAAACATGTTTGGCTTTCGTGTAGGGACCAAAGGAGTAAGTCGAGATCGACCAAGGTTTCTGCTAAAGCTGAATAGCTGGAAACGGAACTGTTCTATTTCTCCTGAAGCACACATCCCGAAACCCAGTCTTTAGCTAGCAAATGTCCTTTGCTACACTGTTAATTTTCTGTAAGCCGAACACTGGGTTTGCTAGCAATACTTAACTTGCTGCAGTGCTACAGTGTATTGATGCTTCACAAAACGCCAACCCGATTCGCGCCTGGGTGAGCATCACGGCACATGCTATCGGAGCTTGGTAGAGAATGATGCCTGCTCTCAAGCAGAAAACCAAGGCTGGGGCACCACATCGCCCCCAAGCCTAGGACTGAGCTGCAAAATCAATAGGATCATGTGGCATAGAGCTAGTCAGACTATATAGATTTGCACTGCATATTTTAATGCTCTCTGTGCACCTATCTATGGGCAAATGTAAAGCAATATGAAACCCTCCTTCCTTCTAGAGAAACTTGACGTATGCGGAAAGAAAATTATATGAAAATGATGTACCTGACTCCTAGTAAATTAGCATAAATGTACAAGACAAGTACAAATACCTGCTGGAAAAGGAAAGAAAAAGAAGGCACTTTTATCATATGTGGTGGATGTGGAAGGTAATAAAAGCATTCTGGGAAATGATATATAATGAATTGAAAGAAATGTTTGAAATATTTTTTATAAAAATACCAGAAGCTTTTCTATTAGGAATTATAGGTACCGATATTCCAAAGGAGCAGAAAAGACTTTTAATGTAGGTGACGACAGCTGCACGGATGTTATTAGCCCCAAGATGGAAAGAAGACAAAGTCCCTACCAGAGAATGGCAAATTAAGCTGCTGGAATATGCTAAGATGGCAAAACTGTCCGGAAAGCTCAGGAACCAAGAAGACAAAAACTTCAAGAAAGAATGGGGGAAATTTGTAACTTATCTGGGAGACCACTGTAAGCAGATGAAAACATTAGCAGGATTGCAATAACATTTGTAATGTGGCAAAATGGAGTGACTTAAAATATGGATTATTGAATAATATGCAGTTGAAAAGGTTGACAATAGGACCCATGGAAGGGAAGGTGAGAAGTTCAGAGATTTGGAGGAATCTCTAAGTGCGGAGATGTATTTTGCATTGTTATAATTTCATGTTTGTAAAACCAAATAAAAATTACTTCAAAAAAAGAAAAAGAAAACCAAGGCTTGTAGTCAACGAAGTCCTACTCAGAGCAGACCCACAGGGTGCAATTCAAGTGTGGCACGCATGTGGGGAACAAGGTCTGCTTCCTCAACAAGCCTTCCTCCCTGTGCAGTCCCTAGACCAGTTCTGGAGTTTCCCCCCAACCTGCCAGAGCAGATTTATGGATTGCAGGGGAAGAAGAAGTCCTGTTGTGTGAGCAGACCTTGTTCCATGCACACAACAACATAGATGAATCCCACCCATGAAAATCAATGACCGCAAGTTAGTCATGTCCATTAACTTCAGTGGGTCTAGTCTGAGGAGCACACTGAATGTCACCCTAAATGTCAGGAAGGCTACAAGAGAACCTACTGTATTTTTCGCTCCATAGGGCGCACCTAGTTTTTTTGGGGGAAATAAAGGGAAAAAATCCACCCTGCTGGCTGTCTTGGCTTCCTCTTTAGCCACTCGCAACCTCTCCAGCCAGGAGAGGCTGCGCGCGGCTTTGGCAGAAGCCAAGACAGCGAGCGGGATGGATCCCGCTGGCTTTCTTGGCTTCGTTTTTAGCCGTGGGGCTGGGGCAGGGGAAGCCCGAGCTTCTCCCGACCCCAGCCCCCAAAACAGGTCCAGGAGCGGCGGCAAGATTGCGCGCAACCTCGCCGCCACTCCCAGAGCTTGCGGGGCTGGGAACGGGAACTCCTGCCACGCTCTGAAGGCTTGCGGATAGCTGCCTGAAGCCCGGGGAGTGAGAGGGGTCGGTGCACACCGACCCCTCTCGCTCTCCAGGCTTCAGCGAAAGCCTGCATTCGCTCCAGAGGACGTACACACATTTCCCCTTCATTTTTGGAAGGGGAAAAAGTGCGTCCTATAGAGCGAAAAATACGGTATGTGTTACGTGTGACATGGGAAGTTTCCGTACAAAAGGAGCTTGATGGGAGGGATCATTGAAACATGTAGTGCATCTCCTGCAGACTACAGAAATATTATTCAGCAAGAGTTGCACAACAACTGGGTAGTTTGGCTCTTAGTGCTATGGAGCGTTTTATGGAAGAGCTCTAAGCTCCTGGGAGAAAGGGTGAGATCCAAAAGTGATAAACAAACATAGTATTGCCTTATGAAGAAGCAAGAGATGGGCTGGTTTTGCTACCCTTCGCAGGATTAAATCACTTTCGTCTTCATCGCAATGTTTCTGCTTTCCAGATTTGAAGGGGGATGTAAGGTCCAAAGAAAGCAAAAGAACAAAAAGTGAAGCAAGTACAGTAAATCTCTCTCAGGAGCAGCTGGCAGAGACAATTTGAAGGGACCCAGAACACGCCAACAGCTTGGGAAGTTACTTATTTCTACAATCAAAACCAGATGGCTTGACCTTAAACATCAACATGTCTTTTAATAACTTCTGTTTATTTGGTAGCCAGTTGGCCTGGGGTCACAGGAGAATTCTGGATTAAAAAAAAAAGGGGGGGAGACACCCGTTGAGGATGAAGAAGGCCAGCAAGGCTCACCTGACCATTAGCCATTCCACCTTGGTGCAGGTACCTGGGCTGTGCTGGGACAACAAGGGAACAAAGGAAGGACAGAATGCTATGGAAAATGGACCAGGAATCCTCAAGAACCAGATGCTAGGCAAGGAAGCAGTGACTTAAAAGAAAAAAGGCTGGCGGTGGCAGCAATGACCACCAATTCTTGTGATAAACAGAAGAGAGGGTGTCTGGAGCAGCTATGTTAAGGAAGGCCAACATCTGGCCCTCCAGATGTTGCTGGCTGGACCACAAGACCCACCATCCCTGATCATTAGTCATGCTGGCTGGGGCTGATGGGAGTTGGAGTCATAGTTTTTCCACCCCTTAGTTAGGTGAAGCATTGGTAGGGATGAGGGGCAAAGGGAGTCCTGATTAGGACCAGACTAAATGGCTGAGGAGGCTCATTGATTCCATCTGAAGTGTTCAGAATGACTGAGATGCTATGAGTTGTGTTCAGTGCTGGTCCCACTCAGAGTAAACCCAATGCAATGAATGGACTTGAGTTGGTCATGACTTTTAATTTCAGTGGGTCTACTCTGGGTAAGACTAGCATTGGAGACAACCCTGTGTATCTGATGGTTTCAGAGAAGGCCAACAGAACCTCCACTCTTCTTTTGCCTTTCTAACACTGCAGAGCCTGTTTACCTATTGTAAACGGCATCTCAAGATACATAAGGTTACTCCAGGTCTTTCAAGTTATTGCAGCCAGAATCTCCCATGAAAAGGGATACATGCTTATTTACAGGCCTTGGTATACACTGCTTAAGTACCGTATTTTTCGCTCTATAACACGCACCCGACCATAACACACACGTAGTTTTTAGAGGAGGAAAATCCGTAGGCATGCCACCCGTAGGCATTTCCTCCATAACACGAACAGACATTTCCCCTTACTTTCTAGGAGGAAAAAAGTGAGTGTTATGGTGCAAAAAATACGGTATATGCAATCTGTATACCCAACGGATCACTCTGCTCTGCGGGAGAGGGCAGCTGAAGACAGCATCTTATCAGGATTGTCCATTCTGCCTGATGTCAGAATTGGGCTTTTGGTGTGGTGGCAGCTACCATTTCAAACCCCCTCCCATAATATGACAGACAGACACAACCTCTACTGTCTTTCCAGTATATATTAAGATTTTCTTTTTTCAACAGATATTTTTCCAGGTCAGAACCTGCATTGAATTTGAAACTTTTATATATGCAACCATTTCACAATGTTTTTATCCATTCTTTTGTTCTATACAGTGGTACCTTGGTTCTCAAACTTAATCCATTCTGTCCGTTCCAAAACCAAAGCGTTCCAAAACCAAGGTGCGCTTTCCCATAGAAAGTAATGCAAAATGGATTAATCCGTCCCAGACTTTTAAAAACAACCCCTAAAACAGGAATTCAACATGAATTCTGCTATCGAACGAGACCATTGATCCATAAAATGAAAGCAATAAACAATGTACTGCAGTCACATAATCAATCAACCAACCAGTAGCTAAACTGGGTTCCACACAGTCACAAAAAAAGAGCCGCAAAACAAAAACTCAAAATAAACAGCAAAAACAGACAGACCTCAACATAACACTCAAAACGCAAGTGTGGCACTCAAATCGGAAGCGTAACACTCAAAACGGAGCATGTTTGGCTGCTGAAAAATGTTCACAAACCGGAACACTTACTTCTGGGTTTGCAGTGTTTGGGTTCCAAGTTGTTTGAGTACCAAGGCATTTGAGAACCAAGGTACCACTGTATATGGTTTTACTGAAATTGTGAAATCACTTTGAGATGGTTCATAAATGATAAAATGTTCAGAATCACTAAGGGGGCTATGGCAGAGTGAAAAGGAGGTGGGAGCTTTAGGGTGAAGGGAAGGTAATAAATGGAAATAAAAGCCTTGGGCCATCTTGCAGTGATCTGGTGGGCTGCAGCTTCCATAGCAGAGCCATATTCCAATCAGCACCGGGATCCATTTGCTGTGGGTCAGTTAAGTCTGCTTTGGATCCCTAGTTTTGCATGCTGTTGGGTTTGTTATTTTAAAGCCCACTCTTAGGCATATTTACTCATGAGTAAGCCTCACCACATTCAGTGGGAGTTACTCGCGGGAAATTGTGCATGGGATTGAAGCTTTGACTACCTTTGAAGGTGAACCGGAAACTACAATTAATGCAGAATGCGGCAGCTAGACTGGTGACTGGGAGTGGCCGCCAAGACCATATAACACTGGTCTTGAAAGACCTACACCGGCTCCCAGTACGTTTCCGAGAACAATTCAAAGTGTTGGAGCTGACCTTTAAAGCCCTAAACGGCCTTGGTCCAGTATACCTGAAGGAGCGTCGCCACCTCCATCATTCTGCCCGGACACTGAGGTCCAGCACTGAGGGCCTTCTGGTGGTTCCCTCACTGCGAGAAGCCAAGTTACAGGGAACCAGGCAAAGGGCCTTCTCGGTAGTGGCGCCCGCCCTGTGGAACGCCCTCCCACCAGATGTCAAAGAGAAAAATAACTACCAAACTTTTAGAAGACATCTAAAGGCAGCCCTGTTTAGGGACACTTTTAATGTTTAATAGGTTATTGTATATTAGTGTTTAGTTGGAAGCCGCCCAGAGTGGCTGGGGGGACCCAGCCAGATGGGAAGGGTATAAATAATAAATTGTTGTTGTTGTTGTTGTTGTTGTTGTTGTTGTTGTTGTTGTTGTTGTTGTTGTTGTTGTTGTTGTTCAGCTACTTTGACCAGCATCTTGCAAAAGAAAAGGGGCACTGATATTTCTTTTCAAAGTCTGGTAGGGCTTGCAAACGTTTTTGCAAATGATGGGCTCTCTCTCTCTCTCTCTCTCTCTCTCTCTCATGTTTGTGTAGAAAAAACAAACCCTTAAGATATTAGGGGTTCAACTCACATTTTCTTTGGCAAAGGGCCTCACTTTAAAAGCAGTTTCCAGGTCACAGGAAGCGTTATTCTGAACAGTGGCTTCGAGGAATACTCACCTAAAACATTGCTACCTCTGACAGTAGACAGTGTATTTGAAAGAGCTGGAGCTTGCTTTTTTTTGTTTCGTTAAGGCAGATAGCAAAGCAAATTTGATAGGGGCAAAAATCCTTTGAAATTTTACACATATGCAAGCGGTGGGCGGGCGTGGGAGGATAGCAAGACCTTGCCTACTTTGGGGAGTTAGTCTCATGATGCTGAGCGACAATATGGCAAAGCTGAATACGGTAGGAGGATAGAAGAGACTGCCTGCGGTGGCTTGCTTCGAAACGTGCAGGTGTGGCTACTATGTTCTTTGCTGCTGGGCCTGCAATATAGCCCATTCAAAACTATGTGCGCTTTGCAATTGTCTCCCTCCCACATGCTCTTTAGAGTGGGTCCAGGTGGGAGATTAATATAGTCAGCAGGTTATTCAGATCTTGCAAATGGACTGTTGCCAGCACTTCTTCTTTTTTCCCTTTTTTTAACGTATTGCATTTTCTACAGAAAGGGCAAATCAGAATAAATCTGAGAGTGAGAAATAGGGGATGCCATCGTGGGGGGGGGGGGTACATGAGCAGAACGGATACAACAACATGTCTGAAACCTTAATCTCCACTAAGACAATCCAAAACCACAGCGTGAAAAACCAGTTTCCATGAGCTGCATAAATTGTGCACATAATTTGCGTCCTTTACTTATTTTGCGTAATAGGTACTGGTGACTGGGAGTGGCCGCCGGGACCATATGACACCGGTTCTGAGAGACCTGCATTGGCTCCCAGTACGTTTCCGAGCACGATTCAAAGTGTTGGTGCTGACCTTTAAAGCCCTAAACGGCCTCGGTCCTGTATACCTGAAGGAGCGTCTCCACCCCCATCATTCAGCCCGGACACTGAGATCCAGCGCCGAGGGCCTTCTGGCGGTTCCCTCACTGCGAGAAGTGAGGCTACAGGGAACCAGACAGAGGGCCTTCTCGGTAGTGGCGCCCGCCCTGTGGAACGCCCTCCCATTAGATGTCAAAGAGATAAATAATTACCTGATATTCAGAAGACATCTTAAGGCAGCCCTGTTCAGGGAAGTTTTTAATATGTAATGCTGTACTGTTTTTAACACTGATTGGGAGCCGCCCAGAGTGGCTGGGGAAACTCAGCCAGATGGGCGGGGTATAAATAATAAATTATTATTATTATTATTATATAAAGGTAAAGGACCCCTGGACGGTTAAGTCCAGTCAAAGGTGACTATGGGGTCGCAGCGCTCATCTCACTTTCAGGCAAAGGGAGCCGGCGTTTGTCCACAGACAGCTTGTCGGGTCAAGTGGCCAGCAACGCCAGAAGCCAGAGCGCACGGAAACCGCGTTTACCTTTCCGCCGCAGCGGTACCTATTTATCTACTTGCACCGGCGTGTTTTTGAACTGCTAGGTTGGTAGGAGTTGGGACAGAGCAACAGGAACTCACTCCGTCGCAGGAATTTGAACAACCAACCTTCCTATAGGCAAGCACAAGAGGCTTTAGACCACAGAGGTTTAGACCACAGCGCCACCCGTATCCCTATTTTGCATAATATATTCTACTAGGCATAAGAAAAAGCACAGGCTTCTCTAAGACACTGAAGACCTATCCTATGACGGCTGTATGGTCCTGCTCAGAAAGGGTTCAGAAAGGTTGTGAGGAGCTGATAACACATTTCTAAGCCCATCCTTACTGAACTATGCAGTTTTGTCCACCTGTCAAACTGGGCTCACAGAGGTTGAGGGAAGACAAGAATCTGCCTCACATTAAAGTTAAAGGGACCCCTGACCATTAGGTCCAGTCATGACCGACTCTGGGGTTGCGGCACTCATCTCGCTCTATAGGCCGAGGGAGCCGGCGTACAGCTTCCGGGTCATGTGGCCAGCATGACTAAGCCGCTTCTGGCGAAACCAGAGCAGCACACGGAAATGCCGTTTACCTTCCCGCCGGAGCGGTACCTATTTATCTACTTGCGCTGGGGTGCTTTCGAACTGTGAGGTTGGCAGGAGCAGGGACCGAACAACGGGAGCTCACCCTGTCGTGGGGATTCGAACTGCCGACCTTCTGATTGGCAAGTCCTAGGCTCTGTGGTTTAACCCACAGCGCCACCCACGTCCCTCACATTATTGACCTCCAAAACTGCTTGGAACCCGGGAAATCATAATGCCAGATTGAGCTGTGTGGCTGTTACCTTTGGACGTTACTGTGTGGCTCTTGTCATGTGAATCGGTCAAAATAATGTTCCATAAATTGGATGATCAAGTAGAGATAGAATCTGACTTCATGAGGGACCTTATGAATTACGCTGGATGGGTTGGGTTTTGTATTTTTTTAATGCTTCAATGTTTTATTGTTTTTATCAGTTCCAGCTCACAGGGATCAGAAATGTTTTCCCCATCATCAGCATGTCTTTGTATAAATGTTTCATTCCTGTCTGTTATCCACATCGAATGTGCTCCACTGTCGCATGCAACACAACACAAACCAGCTGGTTGAGCTCCTTCTAAGCTCTGATTCCTCATGCAGCGCTTCATCCTGCTACACCACTCTGCTTCAGAGATATTTATAGAAACTTAAGCAGCATGCTCTTCCAGGCTTATGGGATGTTCAGCTGCCATGCTCCTGGAGCATTTATTGCATTCAATTAACGGTTACCCAAATTAATAGATTCAAGCTATTGGCTACGTACTTGGTACTGAACCAAACATTTAAAGGACCCCATTACCCCACAGTGAACTAAATACTCCCCCCCCCCTTTTTTGAGGGGCATGGTGTGAACTTATAATGAATCCACAGCCACCTCCAGTTCCTATGCAATATGGAGCAAAGCACAGAACCAAATAAGGTTTAGAGGATTCAGATGCAGTGCAGATCAGGAATTGAGAGATTTGGGGGAATTATGATTGTCATGACAACCAAGACACGTTCCTGTATCTAATTTTGTGCTCTGGAAAGAAACCAGTGGCAAAATAGTTCTAAACTCCTCATGACTGCCGCTCTTCCAAATACCAGAGAGCGAAAGAATGGATTGAAAATTCACAGCCAAGCAGTACAAGAGGGTTATAGTATTAGCAGGAGTGCGGTTAAGTACCAACCATTCCACTAATCCCTATTTAAATACACAACAGTTATATTAAAGCCCATTGAATGGGATCATCTGATCAGAAGCATTTCCAAGTATGTTCTCCTCCGGAGAAAGGATACCTTTGTCACCAGACAGAGGCTTTCTTGCGGAAATCTGGGTCACAACACACTAGGGTTGTGGGGTGGCTGCCTTGCTTCAATGGGCCAGGGCGGAAATGAACTTGCTGACCCTACTCCCTGGCTTTCAGTCACTAACTGTGCACAGAGCCCTATATGTTCACACCTCCCCCACTATGCATAGATGCTGAACACGTAATCTGTAGCCACGGTTATTGCAGGGCACAGATCATGCATTTAGGATGCAGGTCACATTCCAGCCAATGGAGGGAGCCTGTGGTGTAGGTGTGTGGGATACCCATGAAAGGGTTAAGACCACAGAGTAGGCTGTCCTGCCCAGCTTAGCTAGGTCACTTCATTTCACCTTGGGAGGAAAGGTTACCAAACTCTTTGTTCTCTCACACATTCCACATGCTACTAGCAAGGCAGTCTAAGCCGGATGCACCAAGTTTAGGCTGCGTGGCTTAAGCAAGCAACGTTGGTGCTTCTATACAAATAATTTTGAAACGTTTGCCATTTGGGAACCGAAGTTATACTGCCTGTTTCTTCCTGCTGCTGCTGCGTGGAAAAGCACATGAATCTGACCTTTGAGGAGTTTGTCAGGAAACCATTTTTAACTGACCAACTGTGTGCTCTCTTTCTTTGCTAAAGGAAGCACAGGTACCAGACTCAGGAAGGCAAGAAGGATGCGAGAAATGGCATCCTAAGAAGAAGCAGACAATGCAAGGCAGTAACAGCTGAAAATAACCAGGATAGTGGAGATGCCACAACACTCTGATCCCCTGGCTTCCCCATGCGCACAAGGGCCTGACACGCACACAAAGGTAAGCAGGTACATATTTTCTTCAGTGGGGCTGCCTGCATAAAACTTTCTCTCATACTGAGAGTCCTGGGTATGTGGAGAACCCTCCAGAGATATGCCACTCGTTTCAAGTTGCTACCAGGCCCTGATGAGACACAAAGTCTTTTCAAAGACGGCACTTGAAATTCTTTAAAGATCCTCCTACAGCTGCCAGTTCTCTTTCAAGTCCATTTGATTCATCTCAAGAGGCCCTGCATCTATGAAATTCATTGAGGATCAGCCCGCCTCAAAAGAAAATGATTAAGGAAACCCTTTAATTTGGGGGAGGACGAAAGAACAAATGGGGAAATAGGACTGGATCTTAATTCTTTGCAGGTTTCTTTTTTTTAAAAAAAAACCTCTCCCCAGGGGATCGTCCCTTTTCAAGTTTTGGTGAAATCTGACATTGCGTTTCAGATGGTGTGTTACCGCAAAATCTTCTCAATGTCAGCTCTGGCTTGCATCTCACGAGGGATCTTTAAAAGTAATTCGTTTGCACAGATTGTCTCACTTTCCCCACATATGCATATTTCCCCCTTAATCTCCCCCCCCCTTTTTCCCTTTGATGATGCGAGTTTTCTATTAGAACACTGAGCATATTGGACATTTTGAAGTGATGCCTTGTTATTGACTATGACAAAGGAAAGACAGGCAGGGAGGCACACATACACAACAAGCAAGCAAGCAAACAGGCAGAGACCTCAGCTTTTCTCACCCCAGCCCTGCCTCCTAGGAAGAACTTCTTCTACCGGGTCGTGGGTTCAAGCCCCACGTTGGGCAAATAGATTCCTGTGTTACAGGAGGTTGGACTAGATGATCTTTGGGATCCCTCCCAACTCTACCATTCTATTATTATATCAGGAAATGCTATCACTGCTTCTATAGGTAAAGGTAAAGGGACCCCTGACCATTAGGTCCAGTCGTAGACGACTCTGGGGTTGGGGCGCTCATCTCGCTTTATTGGCCGAGGGAGCTGGCGTACAGCTTCCAGGTCATGTGGCCAGCATGACTAAGCCGCTTCTGGCGAACCAGAGCAGCGCACGGAAACACTGTTTACCTTCCCGCCGGAGCGGTACCTATTTATCTACTTGCACTGGCATGCTTTTGAACTGCTAGGTTGGCAGGAGCTGGGACAGAGCAACGGGAGCTCACCCCATTGCGGGGATTCGAACCGCCGACCTTCTGATCGGCAAGCCCTAGGCTCTGTGGTTTAACCCACAGCGCCACCCGCATCACTGCTTCTATAGGAACAAGCAAATAAAGATGCCGAGCAGCTGAGTGATCTTTTTTCACCTAGCCTTGGAGCTGTATGCAGACAAGCATTATTAGCCCCACTAAAATGTTCAAATGTGGTTTAAAAACCACATTTCTTCCTTGTACTGTGGCCTGATCTTTGAAATCCACCAGCGATGTACATCTGGTGGTCCCTGACAGTGTTAGATTGTCCTCAACCATGAATTGTGCATTTAGTGTGGTGGTCTTGGGGTTATGGGATTCTTTACCTAGTGAAACAAAAGCTGGATGAGAGTTTTAGGCACTCATTTCGGCAAGCTTCCTCAGGAACATAATTTGCTCTTTTTGCCAAGCAAACCTGTTCTGCTCTTCGGCTTCTTCCACGTGTTTTCCTTCCATTTTGTTTAGCTACCCTTGTTTTGGTTTCGAGATCTTGTGCACTGCATAGATCAGGCATGGCCAAAGTTGGCCCTCCAGCTGTTTTGGGACTACAACTCCCATCATCCCTCGCTAACAGGACCAGTGGTCAGGGATGATGGGAATTGTAGTCCTAAAACAGCTGGAGCGCCAACTTTGGCCATCCCTGTCATAGATATATTTTACATGAGTTTTGGGTATAGCAATGATAGATTGAATAATATCCACGTTTGTGACTGCAATGCACCTTTCAATCGGGGCTGAGTTTACAACGCAGGATAATAATAATTTAATAATAATTTATTATTTATACCCCACCCATCTGGTGAAGTTAGCTGTCTCAGTTGGCAACATGGGAGGGTGTGTGTTAGATGAAGGCAGGAATTGGTGTCTGAGTGATACAGAAAGGCTTTTACAAATAAAATGTGATCGTTCAGCCCGGACACTGAGATCCAGCACTGAGGGCCTTCTGGCGGTTCCCTCATTGCGAGAAGTGAGGTTACAGGGAACCAGACAGAGGGCCTTCTCGGTAGTGGCGCCTACCCTGTGGAACGCCCTTCCTTCAGATGTGAAGGAAATAAGCAGCTATCTTCTTTTTTAAAGACATCTGAAGGCAGCCCTGTTTAGGGAAATTTTTAATATTTAATGCTGTATTGTTTTTAACACTTGATTGGAAGCCGCCCAGAGTAGCTGGGGAAACTCAGCCAGATGGGCGGAGTATAAATAATAAATTATTATTATATTATTATTATTATTATAATGATGATAATAATAATTCCAGATGAAGCAACGTAGTGTGTGCTCTCTGTGTCCACCATTTGGGCTTCACTTCAGGCAACATAATGTTTTAGACTGGCACTATTTTTAGTGAAAGGAAAAATCTGGACTCCTATAGCAATGCCTGCACTATTTGGGTGCCAAAACCCCTTGCCTACAACCAGTACTGAAGTGCATGATGAGGCACAGCTGCCCTCTCAATACTGACCCACCTAGAGGAGGGGTAAGGTGTGACAAGCCAACAGAGAGGTTGGGTCAACTAGGATATCAGGTTATGCCAAGGATCTTAAAATCACCTCGCATCTGGCAGTGAGACTCACGATATGTCATAATTCCAATTTTATTCTAGCATAGCTGTTATTGATGTGACTGGAGTGTTTAGCCCTCCGATTTCGTGTCTCCCCATGAGAAAATTGCTTTGACTATACTATCGGTATATTACAAAAAAAAACCACCACCACAATCATAGAACCCAGCAAGATATTATTCAATTAGTTTTTATCTTGGTGCTTCAAAGGAACAGACTGGAGCTGTGTTTCCAACGGTTTGGTGTTTCAAAGGAACGTGCTCCAACAGTTTGGTAACCAAAGTCCCGCTGACTGAACTGTCACGACTTAAACTTAAGAAGTTACATTTCAGCTCAGCACCTTAATTTTACAGATATGCATTGCTGTTATAATTCAGAGAGCAGTTCAGCTGGAGGCTGATTTTGCTACCTGCATGAAAGATAACACATTGGTCACTAGGGCTGGGCGATATCTGGTTTTCAACATCGTGATATATCAACAGCTAAACTTCACAGTATCACGATGTCTGAACGAAGGATGGAGCTATGGCTGGCTTCACGGTTTTCCCCACACAGTGAATTTTTTGTGGCACCTCCTCCTGCGATCCGCTGCCCCTTGCATGAGGCAGGGGAGAACTGTGCTGGCAGAGGTCACAGGGGCTGCAGGAATCGAGAAAAATCATTGGCATACACACACACAGACAAAAATGTCATGATTTGAGATACCGTATTTTTTGCTCTATAAGACTCACTTTTTCCCTCCTAAAAAGTAAGGGGAAATGTGTGTGCGTCTTATGGAGCGAATGCAGGCTGCGCAGCTATCACAGAAGCCACAACAGCAAGAAGGATTGCTGCTTTCACTGCACAGCGATCCCTCTTGCTGTTCTGGCTTCTGAGATTCAGAATATTTTTTTTTCTTGTTTTCCTCCTCCAAAAACTTGTGGTCTGGTGCGTCTTTTAGAGCGAAAAATACGGTATATTTCCAGGTCAAAAATTATGAAACTGATATCACGATATGGACTTCAGACAGGTTTGGGACGATATATCGCCCAGCCCTAGTGACCACATTTATTAAAACATGCACCTCACATGTAGATCGCATTTTTATATTGCCAGAAGCCTTTTAACCACCCCACTCCCTACTAACAGAAACATTGTTGGCCGCTGTTTTCCAGACAATGCTATTAATTGCATTCAAACAGTTGATAGTGCTACTCACTTGATGAAGTATTTGATTCCATCTGCTGTATAGGCCTCTTCCCATCCATAAGGCAGACCTAGATGGATGTCAAAGGGGGGGGGGGGACAAAATAAAAACCCATCACAAATCTCAGTCAGCCCTTTCAAGCATAACATGGATCTGCATTTCTGAAGGGACGCCTGTTATAAATATGCACTCCGATAATGAAAAGTTAGGTATAAATCAATAAATAATAAGTTATTTATTATTTATGACAATATTCATATACATTAGGTACAATATAGAGGCGATATGCATTTTAAAAAACACAACCTAAAACTAATGCAACAGTATAAAAGCATATATAAAAGGAGGGGGGAAAATTGATACAGGGAATGCATGGGCAAAAAGAGAAGTCTCTGCAAGACAAGTGAAGCAACTGATGTTTGCTGTTTCACAAATGGCAGAGAGAATGGCATTCTGCAGTACAGGGACAACAGGAGAAAGCTCCCGTTTTCAGGTGTCCCCCCCCCCCTCGATAGTCTGTATAGTGCCTGAAGTCAAATTTCCCCAGATAATCTCAGTGATCCTACAAGTCTCTGCAAGGACAGCAGGTCTGTCAGCTGACAGAGCCCCAAGAAATATGTGTGTGAGAGAGAGACAGAGAGAGAATCTATATGTATATTTGAATGATTTTCCATATATGTGTGTATGTGTCTTTTTTCAGCTGAATCTTGCTGGCGTGGCTGCCGAGACCACATAACACTGGTCTTGAAAGACCTACATTGGCTCCCAGTATGTTTCTGAGCATAATTCAAAGTGTTGGTGCTGACCTTTAAAGCCCTAAACAGCCTCAGCCCAGTATACCTGAAGGAGCCTCTCCACCCCCATCGTACAGCCCGGACACTGAGGTCCAGCTCCGGGGGCCTTCTGGCGGTTCCCTCACTGCGAGCAGCGAAGTTACAGTGAACCAGGCAGAGGGCCTTCTCGGTAGTGGTGCCCGCCCTGTGGAATGCCCTCCCATCAGATGTCAAGGAAATAAACAACTATCTGACTTTTGGAAGACATCTGAAGGCAGCCCCGTTTAGGGAAGTTTTTAATGACTGATGTTTTAATGTATTTTATTTTTTTTGTTGGAAGCTGCCCAGAGTGGCTGGGGGAACCCAGCCAGATGGGTGCGGTATAAGTAATAAATGAAATAGCACTCTCACGCATGTGTGTATACACACACACCACAATTCGTTTAATAATTGTAAACAGTGCTATTTTTCTAGAAAAAGAGGTGCTGGAACTCATCACAAACTCCTCCCTCATTCTCTTAAAATGGCAATGGCGCCCACCTGAGAGGTGCCAGAACTAGGTTCCGGCAAGTTCTGGCTCAAAAGAAAGAAAGAAAGAAAGAAAGAAAGAAAGAAAGAAAGAAAGAAAGAAAGAAAAAAGCCCTGATTGTAAACCTGTTTTTTTATGCTTTAGTAAAGTGTCCTTCAAAATAATTGCATTCAGCAGCCATAAGCACTGTACTGTCAATGAAGTACTTGATTCGATCCCAGAAGCTGTCAATACACAGCCAGAAGCGTGAATTCTGAGAACTGTCTGATTATTAAACAGCCAGGTGTCACCATATATAATGGTGTCATCTAAAATGAGTGGCAAACTGTCACCCCCCCCCCCCAATAATTACAAATCAGACACTTGCTTCTTTGGTAGCTGCCTCTCCAGCCATGACAATATTATCGCGGACTTCTCTTGAAGAATCAAAGATTACCTTTTCCAAAGGTCTCAGGAAAAGGTAAGTTTAGGAGCAGTGCTGGGGAACCTGTGGGCCTTCCAGATGTTGTTGGGACTCCTTTTTAAATTTATTTGGTTTTTCAAATTAAAAATTTACAGTCATGTATCCAACTTACGACATAAAGACAAGATTCCAAGGAATCGCTCAGACTTTCCTCCTTTGGCAATCACTCATAGCCAAGTAAGATTGTCTTCCATAAACGCGGTTTAAAATATGAGTCTGTAAGTGACTGTGGAGGCCAATTCTGGATCCACACATGCTTCCACAGTGGAGACATTGGTTTCCGGGTGGGAGTTGATCACGGTGAGGGTTGGCCAAGCGTTCCTTCCTCTTAGCGCGTTTCTCCCTTGCGTCCTGAGTCTGAGTGTCTTCAAAGCCCATGACACATTTGGTAAAGACTGTTCTCCAATTGGAGGTCCTATTGTTCATCATTTCCTCCTGCATCTTTTGTGATAATCCAAAATCTTTTACCTCTCCACTGTGTCCAAAATTCACCAATAAACTACAAGTGTTATTCCAAACCTACCGGAAGAATCAGAGATCAGGAAGACCAAAATTTTAATAAGGAATGGGGAAAATGTATACTTTATCTGGGCACCACAGTTCAAGAAGGACACTGATGAACTGGAACGTGTCCAGAGGAGGGCAACCAAAATGGTCAAAGGCCTGGAAACGATGCCTTATGAGGAACGGCTAAGGGAGCTGGGCATGTTTAGCCTGGAGAAGAGGAGGTTAAGGGGTGATATGATAGCCACGTTCAAATATATAAAAGGATGTCATATAGAGGAGGGAGAAAGGTTGTTTTCTGCTCCAGAGAAGCGGACACGGAGCAATGGATCCAAACTACAAGAAAGAAGATTCCACCTAAACATTAGGAAGAACTTCCTGACAGTAAGAGCTGTTCAACAGTGGAATTTGCAGCCAAGGAGTGTGGTGGAGTCTCCTTCTTTGGAGGTCTTTAAGCAGAGGCTTGACAACCATATGTCAGGAGTGCTCTGATGGTGTTTCCTGCTTGGCAGGGGGTTGGACTTGATGGCCCTTGTGGTCTATTCCAACTCTATGATTCTATCTTAAAAACCATTGTAAAAAGCTAAAACCATTAGTAGGATTGGAATAACACTTGTCGTTTAATGGTGAATTTTGGACACAGTGGAGATGTAAAAGATTTGGATTATCAGGAAAGATGCGGGGAAAATGATTAAAAATACGACCTACAAAGGGAAGGAGGGAAGTCCAAGAGATTCCTTGGAATCTTGTTTTTATGTTGTGTGCTGGATATGTGATTGTAAAACTTTAATCTGAAAAACCAAATAAATAAATTTATATAAAAAAGAAGATGGCAGGCAAACGGGGAGCAAGGAGGAGGAGGAGCAGGCCTGGGGGGGGGGCTTGTTTTGGCCCCCTTCCTGGGGTGTGGGCCCCAGCAGGTATCTGACGCCAGCTTCGAGTGCCAATCCTGCTCCCAAGGCGAAAGAGTTGGAAACGCAAATTGCAGGCTTGCTCTACAGACAGCATCTAATTTTCTCCTGCACCGAGCGCGAATTTCCTCGTGAAGCGAGGGAAATGTTTCATCGCGCAGTTCATGAGCGTACATATTTCAGCTGGTGTACACAAACCCAGACCTTGACTCCTTACGAGCTTGCTATTCATTTGACAAAGGGCTGCATTTACAGACTGGAATGCTGGCAACTTATACAAAGCCTGTTGATGGAAAACAACCCTCTTTCCCCCTCCGCTTTGCTTTCAGCCGACTCTCGGAAAGGGGCCCTGAAAGCTTCTGCAGGCTTTTTGTGCGCCGCAGACTGTTTCCAAAGCGCACAAAGCCACGGAGTTACAAGTGCACAGCTTAATTTGTAGCTTTGTGCCCCAAGTGCCAATTTGAAAAGAAATTCCTCCGTGATAATATTCCAGCCTTGATTGAATTTCTGTCTGGAGAAAGGAGCTTGGTTTCAACTGGGCGATTGACGCAGGCTATAAATAACCAAGCAATGCAAGCATTTCCAGGGAAAGTTAGCTAAGTGAGAAAGCAAATAGTTGCTTAGGATGAAATGCGGGAGTGACCAAGCTAATGTATTTTCACTTGTTTGTGCAAGTGACGTGCCCGTTGTCGTGACACAACAACAGACCCAACAGAGATCTCTACCTCCCCATCAGAAAGAAAATAGCCAAGTAGAAGCAAGACAAGCCACAGATCCATCAGGCTCTCTCTCTTTAAAATAAAAAAGTGTGGCAACCAGTCCACTTCAGTGTCAAGGGCCACCTTCTCTCAGCGTTCGAAATTTGACAGGAGTGTTTTGCACCTGGCTATCGGCTGCTTGCAAGCGAGCGAAGATGCCTTGGCGCCAGGGTGACACCTGATGTCTCCACCATTTGGAGGCGCATGCCTGGGGACGCTCGGATCCTGACTGTTTTCGCACACAAGCAACACATCCTGTAGAATTCTATCCGTGATATTTTATCTGCACAATCAGAATGAATTTCAGGAACCAAAAACGTGACTTTCGAGCCGTCTGCCCCAAATATGGCAGCTAGGAAATTCCATTTTGGCAACTGTTAAGAAGGGTTTAAGGGGCCATTTGGTGCTTAGCTTATATATTTTGAGTTTCTAGCACTGCTTTCTCGTTTCCACGCCACCTCTACGAGACTTAGCACTGCACTTTGTGTGGGAGCCAGCGTGGTGTAGTGGTTAAGAGCGGTGGACTCGTAATCTGGTGAACTGGGTTCGCTTCCCCGCTCCTCCACATGCAGCTGCTGGGTGTCCCTGGGCCAGTCACACTTCCCTGAAGTCTCTCATCCTCACTCACCTCACAGAGTGTTTGTTGTGGGGGAGGAAGGGAAAGGAGATTGTTAGCTGCTTTGAGACTCCTTAAGGGGAGTTAAAGGCAGGATATTAAGTCCAAACTCTTCTTCTTCTTCAAGCTGGGGAGAGTTCAGAGCGCTTGTGAAGTGCTGCGGACATGGCAAGATTCCTCCTCCCTTGCCAGCAGCACACAGTGGCTGAATGGACTTCATTCACCGTGTTAGGCTGCAGCAATACATTGCAGGGAGTTGGACTAGATGACCACTGGGTCCCTTCCAACTCTACAATTCTATGATTTTATGAGAAGTTCCACAGGTTATACCACTCTGCTTGGCCTACTGCTCCTCTGATGTTTAGAGTTGTATTTCTCCAGCAGGAAATAAAGATGAAAAGCCCATTAAACAGCGGTTCTCAACCTGTGGGTCCCCAGATGTTGTTGGACTACAACTCCCATCATCCCTGAGCTCTGGCCTTGCTAGCTAGGGGTGATGGGAGTTGTAGTCCAACAACATCTGGGGACCCACAGGTTGAGAACTGCTGCCATAATACTATACTGACTTGGAAAACGCACCCCACATGACATCATTCCATACTATTTCAATAGCAATCCATACATCCTGTGCCTGTTTTGCACTCCTTTCAAGGCTGTAAGCATCCTACTCTGCTTACACAATGCTGCCTTGGTACTCCTGCCTGGCCTTCCTTCACCCTGTTCATAAATGCACACCCCTCGCTTAGGACCGCAACACGAAGCGGTGACTTGCGTGCCTGAGTTATGTGGCAGGCCAAGCGCTGAAGATGGTGTTTTCATTTCCCTGCAAACGCAGCGCTCTTCGACAGAGGCGATTCAGACATTTAGCTTGGACCTGCCAAGTAAATAAGTGATGACAGATGGAACGATACAGAAGCACACGTCAGCCTACCCAGACTCTTCCTGCTTTTTCCGCACTGTTCCACTCTGAATTGGCAACTTGATGACCAAATTCAGCACCATTTCCTACTATAGTGGTACCTCGGGTTACGGACGCTTTGGGTTATGAATGCTTTGGGTTACGAACTCTGCAAATCCGGAGGTAGGTGCTCCGGGTTGTGAACTTTGCCCTGGGATACGAATGTAATCCACTTCTGGGGCTGCGGGAAGCCTATGTAGGGAATGTGCGCCTTGGGTTAAGAACGCTTTGGGCAGCTTTCCACTCCAATGGACCCTTCAGTGAAAGCAGTGAATGTCCCATGTGAGTATCTGGAGGTGGTTGGTGGTGGATGGCAGGGAACAGATTGAGGTTGAATCTCGACAAGACAGAAGTACTGTTTCTGGGGGATGGGAAAGTGTGGGGGACTCCCTGTTCCTGAATGCAGTAACTATGATCCTGAGGGACCAGGTGCACAACCTGGGGGTCATTTGGGACTTGCAGCTGTCCATGGAGGTTCAGGTCAATTCTGTGTCCAGGGCAGCTGTCTGCCAGCTTCATCTGGTACAGTGCCTGAAGCCCAGCCTGCTCTGGTTATCTCCCGCTTGGATGACTGCAACACGCTCTATGTGGGGCTACCTTTGGAGGAGACTTGGAAACTACAACTAATCCAGAACGCGGCAGCTAAACTGGGGGAAGAAGGAAATTTTAAGATGGATTCTCTCTTCAAGCAGAGGACTAAGGAGGCCGAGTATTGGGAGTGCGTCCCTGTAACATGCCCTAGAATCAACTTCACGGAACATGGCAGATGGCTCAGGCAGATGCTTAGTTATGGGAAGTGCTTCCTGAAGGCAGAAAGCTTGAGGACCACAGACTCAGGAGCAAGATTTGACATTTCCCCAGAAGTACCGTATTTTTCGCCCTATAGGGCGCACCGGCCCATAGGGCGCACTTAATTTTTTTGGGGGGGGGGGGGGGATAACGAAGAAAAAAAATTATTCCCCCCCTCGAGCTTGCCGGGGTCTGGGAGCGACGGTGAGGTTGCATTCAACCTCGCCATCGCTCCCAGATCTTGCGGAGCTGGGGGTGGGGGAAGCCCGAGCTTCCCCCAACCCCAGCCCCCAGAACAGGTCCGGAGTGACGGCGAGGTTGCACTCAACCTCGCCATCGCTCCTGGAGCTTGCGGGGCTGGGGAAGCCCGAACTTCCCCCGACCCCAACCCCCAGAACGGGTCCGGGAACGATGGCGAGGTTGCACTCAACCTCGCCATCGCTCCCGGAGCTTGCTGCTATCCGAAGCCCGGGGAGCGCGGCGCTGTAGCCCACTGCACACCCCGGGCTTAGGGCAGCTATCCGCAAGCCTGCGGCGCCTGGCAGGAACTCCGGTGGGAACTTGCGGATAGCTTCCTGAAGCCTGGAGAGCGAGAGGGGTCGGTGCGCACCGATCCCTCTCGCTCTCCAGCAAAAGCCTGCATTCGCCCCATAGGACGCACACACATTTCCCCTTCATTTTTGGAGGGGGGAAAATGCGTCCTATAGGGCGAAAAATACGGTAAGTGCATCCATTAGGTCTCGGTGAATACAGCAACAATGTATGCACAGATTCTCCAGTTCCCGTTCCTGCTACAGTGACATGGAAGGTCCTCATTTCAGCACAACTAACGCCTTCCAGTACAGCAGGAAATGGAGGAATGCAAGCAACCGACATAGGAAGAATCCTGGCCTCCTTTCATGCTTAAGAGCTCGACTCAATGGGAACTGACAACAGCTCCGCACGGCTGGTACAAAGGAAGGGTTGGGCTGATCTCTCTTCTTGCTCTCCCTCCATGGAAACGTGAAAGCCAGCAGGTCTTCAGCTTCATTTCCCGCCGAGCGGTGCTAATATCCACAATCTGCGAAGGGAGAAGAGCCCTAGAAATACGAAACTCCAGGGCTCCCTCCCTCCGTCCTTCCCCTACTAGTACTTGTCTTCCACTGAAGTGTGTGAATGCGCCAGATGCCAACTTTCCACTCCAGGAAGCAGAGCTGGTGTTCCATTCTCCCGCCCCAGCTGTGTTATTCTGGGATACGACTCCTCTTTGACACCCACATGGAAGACCTGTGACTTGGAGGCGTACGCTTTCCTTCCATTTCCCCACTTGCCTCTATGCCTGCTCATTGCGGATCATTTATAGGAGGAGATGCTGTCTGCTGGAAAACCATCCCTTTTGTTCCTTCCTGGCTTGTCACTATTGATTCCATTGCTCTTGGCTGCCTGTTGACTTTCTCGGTTGCATTCCTCCTTTAATAAAGTGGGTCAGAGCTTGGCACTGAGAAAGTGCGTTTTCTGGGCCTGGTGAGAGACTCTTTAACCCGCCCCCCACCCACAGCATATAGACCACATGTCACGCAAACGTCTGTCCATTATGGATTTCTTAAGAGCTTGCATTTATGAGACAGGGGGTTGTATGAGATAAATTGCACAACCCTATAGATGTCTACTCTAAAGTGAGTTCCTCCCCAGCTTACTCCCAGGTGAGTGGGCACAGGATTGCAGCTACAGTTACAAATATTTCACAAAAGGAAAAGGGGGGTGCTTAATTAAAACAGTAACTGCCAATTCCTTTGTGAACGGTATTTATTTGGATTAATTGCTCTTCCGATCCCAAAGGGAGCTATGATTCAGTGACAGAGCATTTGATTTGCACACAGAATGGGGTCAATCTCCAATTTAGGGGTAACAGGGGATACAAATGGCCTCTGGACTAAGGGGGTAAAGCAGGCATCCCCAACCTGCGGCCCTCCCATGATTCCTAGCTAACAGGACCAGTAGTCAGGGATAATGGGAATTGTAGTCCAAAACATCTGGAGGGCTGAAGGTTGGGGATGCCTGAGGTAAAGGAACACATAGCACGATGGTATCAGATCATATGCTGCACTCTATTGCACATCACTGAAGAATGCTGAAAGAAAACACAGATCACTAGCAGCAGATCACCACACCAGACGTTATGTATGACACTCACGTGCTTAGTTTTGGATTACTGCGACATCTGGCTTTCAGTTTGTCGGCAGACAGTTTTTCCAGATTATGTGGCCAGCATGAGTGAGCTGCTTCTGAAGAAACCAGAGCAGCACACAAAAATGGTTGTTACCTTCCCGCCGGAGCGGTACCTATTTATCTACTTGCACTGGTATGCTTTTGAACTGCTAGGTTGGCAGGAGCAGGAACCAAGCAACGGGAGCTCACCCCGTCATGGGGATTCGAACCGCTGACCTTCTGGTCGGCAAGCCCAAGAGGCTCAGTGGTTTAGACCACAGTGTCACTCGGGATAATGGGAATTGTAGTCCCCCACAAAACAGTCCGAGACCTAAGTTTGGGAAACCCTTGAGGTTAAAGTTCTTTGTTTGCACCAAGAAATCCCGTGGTGATTTTAACTTCAGGCAACTGTTTTTGGTAGCAATTAAAGCAAGGCTTTACAAGGTTTCAGTAACCCGGTTTGAAAATCACCATGGGTGCTGGGATATCAAGAATCCTGTTCCACACTTTTCGCAAAAGTGGGCAGCCATTATCTATCTCACAGAAGACATTCTGACCTGTTCCTTTTGTGCAATTCTCACCAAATAACAGCCTTACCTAAGGCATTGATTTGTTTTTGCAGACACTCATTAGCGTTGCTTTTTGTTTCCTCAAAGAAAGATTCACACAACTGCTGCTTGAATAAATCCAAGGAAGGACTTTTGAATCTACAGTCATACCTTGGAAATCGAATGGAATCCATTCCGGAAGTCTATTTGACTTCCATAATGTTCAGAAACCAAAGCGCGGCTTCTGATTGGCTGCAGGAAGCTCCTGCAGCCAATCGGAAGCTGCGGAAGCCCCGCCAGATGTTCAGCTTCCAAAAATAGTTCGTAAACCGGAACAGTGACTTCCGAATTTGCAGCGTTTGGGAGCCAAAATGCTCAAGAACTAAGCTGTTTGAAAACCAAAATACGTCTGCACTGGTCCTCAAATTTGGCTGGAGAAACTCTAGAGGAAGAAGATCTTGTTGGCACAAGGAACAGAGCCCTTTTCTGATGTAGCTAGAGACTCTTGGTGTCTTCCTGAGCAAGAACTGCAAGTGACCTTGTTGACTTCAGATCAACCACCCAACCCTGTTTTTTTGGGGGGGGGGGATGGTTATTAGTGTATCCACAGATGGCTGCTCTACACTGATAGGGAAATGTGGGAAAACCTTTTGTGATCTTATAGAGCAGTTTATGCTGGACAGACTGAATAGCCTACACTGGTTTTACAGCAAGGAGACTGGGTTTTGAACGGATATTTTTTTCCACTCTTAAGTTCATTTCTCCACAATCCCACATCAGTTTGCAATCTATATATTTTTTCAAACACCCCATGAAAATTCAGCCGCGTGCTGGTGTGAATTTTTCCTAACCTCATATATTTGGATGCCATCTGGCCTAACATGTTTAACAAAGCAATTTCCCCCTAATGTAACAACCTTTTGTATAATTTCCACTAACACATGCATTTCAGTCTACACTTTACCCTAGTAAATGAATTTTTGCACACATTATTTGGTTGGATAGATGCACTGCAAAATTCGGAGAAGCGTCAATTTCAAAGGATGGCCGTGTTTTGATTTGCATATGGTTTTCAAAAGGGTGAGTTGGGCAGGTTTGCCTATAAAAACAAGCTGAACCAAATTCCTCCCCTACCCGCAGTTGCAAGTCATACAAAACCCCAGGTACTTCACACCAAGAGCAACTCACCATTACAAGATATGGGGAAAAGATTCAAGGTCCAAGTTTGAGAAACAAAACGTGTGCCTGCAAGTTTGCGTGCCTCTCCGTTTTTTAAAAGATGCTTCTAGCTCTCTCTCTCTCCGCCTAAACAAATATGTATTCTCATCTTAATAAGGCTCTGCTAAAGGGACATTCCATTCTCTTTTGTCTGCATTGCAAATTCCATTTTAAGCAGTGGATTGACTTCTTTGTTGCTGCTGCTGGGTTGGAGAAGATGGCGCGTCACAAATGGAGGCATCAAGGACACCAGGTCTGAGTGTTTGATGTTGTCGCCCCAAACACCCACATCTCCACAGGCTTTATGTTTCAAGACAGCATTGAGGGACAGGAAAAGCCTTATGCTCAACCACGTTTTGTGGCTAACATGCATTCTCAAAGCCATATCAGCTCAAGGAGAAAGAACATGAATGCACATTAGTTAACAGTTTCCCCCTTGAATATTCTCAGACTCATTTGCCCTTAGCCTTGCAATGTACAGAAGTATTGCTAATGAGGAACTGTGACTGAGAGGAGCATAAATGTGCTTCAAAAATGTGTATAAATATTGTCCCTTTAACTTACTGTCCTGAATATTAACAGGGAGGCGTTTGTCTTCCAAGAAAATCACCGGCACCATAAACAAGATAAAATAAAATACTGAATAGAAAGGCAGCGTGTCCCAGTCAAACAGTAGCCTTTCACAATTTAAAACCAGAGCATCCATCATAGATCTGGACAGTTATTCAAATCAAAAGTGGAGGAAAAACCCAGCTGTGACAATTTTGTAATCTAGGCAGGAGTTTAAAATTGAAAGAAATGAGAACACCCCGAACCGAGCAATAAATCGTTTTTTCTTGCTCTACGGACGGCACTCACAAACAACTGATTGTACTCAACTGTTGCATTCAACAAGCTGAAACCAACGACGTTTGTATCATGTACTTAAAGCTAAGTATGTAAAAAAGCACTCCTGAGTACACATTTACATGAAGAGAACGTAATTTAAATTAAAGACCATTTTTTCCTTATTCCCAGCTCTTTGCCCGCTTGACTAGGTTGGCAGGAGCAGGGACCGAGCAACGGAAGCTCACCCCGTCGTGGGGATTCAAACTGCCGACCTTCTGATTGGCAAGCCCTAGGCTCTGTAGTTTAACCCACAGCGCTACCCGCGTCCCTTAGGACCTGGTAGATCAGGGTTCAAATCCTCACTTAGACATGAAGCTCACTGGGTGACCTTGGGAGTTGTAGTGTAAAACATCTGGAGGGAACCGGGATGGGAAAGTCTGTTCTACCTCCTATTTTCTTGGATGGAAGAAAAATCAGACACACACAGAGAGAGAACATCCATAGTTCAACTTGAATCAGAATTCACAGTGTCAGGGACCAGGCAGAAGAGGAATGGTGGAGACCACCTCCCCAGCCTGACCCTTCCAGAGAAGAAGAGGACAGTTCAGAATGACAACAGGGGTTTGAGGGAGATCACAGCTCAGAGGCAGATGAGGGGAAAAGCTGGGAAATAATGGGAGAGGAGGAGGAAGAAGAGGAACCACCAGGACAACAACAGCTGATGGACATAGTGTCTTTAGAAAGCATTCCAGACCCCCACTCCCAGAACCCAGAGAGCACTGAAAGTAGGAGAGCAGAGAGCTCAGAGGCAGAAGGCACTTCTCAGCACCCTTAGTGATGACGCATGAAGGAAGAGAGGGAAGGGGTGGAGACTCACTCGAGGCAATGTCATTATTCCAAGAGGTTGCACTTCCAAGCCTCTCTGTGAATATTGAATAAAAAGCTATTGGTAAGAACTTTCCTTGTCTTATCCGTTCCTGGCAACCTGACACACAGGGGCTTAGAACCACCAAACTTATTTTTAATGCCAGAGCTCAGATGTGGGATTTGTTGAGCATCTTGGAGCACATTCACAGTGTCCTCTCTGGGTTATGCGAGTAATCTGAACCAGCCCACACACAAACAACAGTTCACAAGACAGAGGATGCTGCATCTCAACAGGACTGCAGCTCAGTACCTCTCATTTTAGCTATCAGCCACTAGGGACAACTCTGAGCTTTCTGGGTTAGCGGAGTTTGTAACCTGAAGCGTATGTAACCCAAGGTACCACCCTTCCTTTTCAAATTAGACAAGGGCCAACCAAACCGGTATGTTAGCGCCTGTTGAAAACTTTTTTTATTTAGGCAAGCCTTCCTGGGGGGAAGCCATGCTTCTTGTCAATTTCTGGGATTCAAATATACATTTTATACATATACAGTGGTACCTCGGGTTACATACGCTTCAGGTTACATACGCTTCAGGTTACAAACTCCACTAACCCAGAAATAGTGCTTTGCTTCGGGATGAGAACAGAAATCGTGCTCTGGCGGTGCGGCAACAGCAGGAGGCCCCATTAGCTAAAGTGGTGCTTCAGGTTAACAATAGTTTCAGGTTTAGAACGGAGCTCCGGAACGAATTAAGTACTTAACCCGAGTTACCACTGTGTGTGTGTGTGTAAATCTCCATGTACCATGTATAAGACTAGGTTTTTTCTATAAAAAATAATGTCAAAAATTAGGGGGTGCCTTATACACAGGGCCGTCTCCCCCCATTTTCTTAAATCTGAGTTCCCCATGGGGGCATCTTATAGAAGGAGAAATTTGTGTGTGTGTGTGCGTGAGAGTTGTTTTTTTTTATGAAGTGATCAAGAATTTTTTCAAATAAAGAAAGAATGAAGTGTGCCCCTCAGACAGGTTGAGTGGGTGGGTGTCAGGAGACCCCCCCCCCAAAAAAACAGTGTAGTGCCAAAAAATTTTAATCTTAATCTTAAAACTTTTTTATGAATGGCTAATATCCGTCCTTGTGAGTTGTGAACTGTGTTATACTACTTGTGGTTTGTATGAGTCCGCTGTTTTATTTGATTTGTTTTGTTGTGTTGTGCTTCATGATGGGCGTAATAGCCGAATAAACATTTGTTGTTGTTGTTGTCAGCTCTATGGGGGAGTGGGCAGATTGTTCTATCAGGCAAGCAGAAATGTAATCCATTCCGGAAGACTGTTCAGCTTCCGAAACATTCGAAACTGAGGCGCAAAGGGTGGTCTGCAATTGCAATGACGAAAACTGGGGGGGGGGGGGACTCAGCGGAATCCATTTGACATCCGAGGCACATTAAAAAACGGAAGCAATTACTTCCGGGTTTTTAGCGCTTGGGTTCTGAAAAGTTCAGGTTCCGAGATGCTAAAAAACTGAGGTTCCACTGTAGATCTCATTTGTACGACACTGAATTTCTCCCTACATTCTCAGGCTGGTGCGCTCTCTCTCTCTCTCTCTCTCTCTCTCTCTCTCTCTCTCTCTCTCTCTAAAAAACAAAAATGAGGAACACATCAAAATTTTGATTGGCACCTTTCACTTTGGAATTCATCTACTTCTTTTGCTTAGTGGAGTAACTTTCCTTTGTAACTTATTATACCATCCGCCCACCTCTGCCATTGTCGTTTTCTATTGCTCACTGACGCATATGATTTTAAAATACAAGTTCATATGCATTTATTGTTAACAAATCCAATAGTGTCATCTAAATTTAGAATGAGGCATACACTGGCTATATTTTGCAGCAGTTACAAGGCTGAACCACAGACAAAAATATCTCCGGGTATAGGGCGGTATATAAATTCAATAAATGAATGAATAAATGAATGAATATCTTGACGATGACTAAACAACAACATTTCATGCTCCAGTAACCAATGAAGGAGTAAATACACAGAGACATTCTTCTTGCCCCTGAAGCCAAGTACTCTTCCTAGCACTGATGGTCTTTGGAGAATTCTCCACCCCCATCGTTCAGCCCGGACACTGAGATCTAGCGCCAAGGGCCTTCTGGCGCTTCCCTCACTGGGAGAAGTGAGGTTACAGGGAACCAGACAGAGGGCCTTCTCGGTAGTGGCACCCGCCCTGTGGAATGCCCTCCCATCAGATGTCAAGGAAATAAACAACTATCCTTCTTTTAAAAGACATCTGAAGGCAGTCCTGTTTAGGGAAGTTTTTAATATTTAATGCTGTATTGTTTTTAATACTCGATTGGGAGCTGCCCAGAGTGACTGGGGAAACTCAGCCAGATGGGCGGGGTATAAATAATAAATTTATTATTATTATTATTATTATTATTATTATTATTATTATTATTATTATTTGGAGTCCAATGACATCAGGAGAGCTGCAGGCTTCCCAGTTCTGCACTAGACATTTATGCATAAGTTTTAGACCTCTGAAGCCTTTTCTGGTACATACGCTTCCATTATGCCTTTTAGTGAAGGCTGTCCACTTACAAATGTAGACTTTAAAATGTAGATTATCTTCTAGAAGAAAGGCTGCCAGGACATGCTCAGGGAATTCTTCCCAGGAATTGGGCGAATCTGGTAATTTCAGCTTCACATTTTCCCAATCTTCTATCCGTTCTCCACATTTCCACACCAGTTTGTAATAAATCCTCATGAAAATTCATCAGCATTCTAGTAAGAAATTCTCCCAATAGGCACATTCTTACAAAGGAATTCCCCCTAAAAGTGCTCTTTTGTATACTATCGAAGCTAATATATTCATTTCAATGTATACTTTACCTAGTATATGCAGTTTTGTAGCGGACTGGAGCACTGCATTACAAAATGCAGGAAAGTGCAAATTTCAATGGATGACTACGTTTTGGTTCAAATACAGTTTTGCAAAGTGTGAATCAGATAGGTTAGCCTTTGGAGGAACTGAATTTCTTCCCCACCACTAATTCTTGCTCATAAAAGCTGGGAGATAACCGCTAAGAGTTATTTTGAGAAATTCCTATTTGGTCTGAGCACAATTTAAAGGGCAGGAGATTACCAGAACATTAATGTTTAAACCAGCAAGCTTTACTTATTTAGTAGATGCCCTTTTCCAAAGACTGCATGCTGAAAATTAACAGGGGGGAAATCACATACAACTTCCTTGCTTGCCAACGCAACCCATGCACGAGTTAACAAACTTATCAAAGGCCAGTGTAAGTAAGCTTCAGCCATCAGCTGAAGCTCCCCAAGCAGGAATTCTTAAAAACAAACAAACAAACAAACAAACAAACAAACAAACAAACAAACAAACAGGATCAATTTAGTATTTTGTGCAGTTCTGCCTTTATTTCTAAAGGGTTCTTAAAACACCACCTGAAAAGTCAATAAAAATTTAAAATGTAAATTAAATTAACACCACCACCACCTGAAACATATTATTTCATCAAGCAGCTTTGGTGTGAACCTCTCTGCAAAGTGAAGGACCTAATGCAATGCGAGATACTGGGGAGCTTAACCAGGGTCAGTTTTGTGAAACACTTCCTGCTCGATTCCCCAGCGTGGCTTTTGTGGGAGTAGCACCACCTTGTCTTATTCCCATTTGTAAAAGCCTGAGTTTTCCCATTTGTAAAAGCCTATTCCCATTTGTAAAAGCCTGAGTTTTCTCACTGCCTAGGAACACCAAAGCTATTCCCATTTGTAAAAGCCTGAGTTTTCTCACTGCCTAGGAACACCAAAGCTATACAGAGGTACTTGTCCGGGCACAATTCGAAGTGTTGGTGCTGACCTTTAAAGCCCTATATGGCCTCAGCCCTGTATACCTGAAGGAACGTCTCCACCCCTGACACTGAGGTTCAGCCCTGACACTGAGGTCCAGCTCCGAGGGCCTTCTGGTGGTTCCCTCACTGGGAGAAGTGAGGTTACAGGGAACCAGGCAGAGGGCCTTCTCGGTATTGGCGCCCGCCCTGTGGAACGCCCTCCCACCAGATGTCAAGGAAATAAACAACTATCTGACTTTTAGAAGACATCTGAAAGCAACCCTGTTTAGGGAAGCTTTTAATGTTTAATGTATTACAGTATTTTAATATTTTTTTGGAAGCTGCCCAGAGTGGCTGGGAAAACCCAGCCAGATGGGTGGGGTATAAATAATAATAATAAATAGTAATAATAATAGTAATAATAATGATGAAAGTTGCTGGGGACGAGACAAGAAGTCTTCTATAAGCTGGTTCCAGAAGCTCCACATATCACTGGATTCATGCAGCCCTACTGGGCAATGCCAAAAGCTGTGCCAGACACAATCCTAACCTGGCAAAACAAGGAAAGAACTCTTCCTTACATCTGGAGATCCAGGTGTCCTGTTGCCGTCATGCTTATATCGCTCACAGACCTAAAATGAATGAAGATGTAGGAATCCGTGGTCCCACACCAGAAACCCCTGGGGTAATAGCGAGATGTGAGCAGGGCAACCTGATCATTGTTGCAATTTCTAGAGCGCTCATCGCGCATGCACATCCTCAGGTAGCCTCATACTGTTACTGGTGTGTGGCCTTTGGGGCTGATGAAGGCTTTGCTGGAAACTGTGGCCTGCACATCCCTCCGTTAGCTGACAGCACTGGGATCCCCAACCTTGAATGCTGCCAAGCCTTGCTTTCCATATGCAAAGTCTCCAAAGGCTATGGGCACCGGCAGAGCTGTTAAGTTGTGGGTGAACATATTAGACGGACACAGCGATTCTTCAAACAGCTCTTGTTTATTCACAGGCCAGGACAGAACTGAACTGAAGGGTTCAGTCAGCCTGCTTATATAGATCTCCAGTACAATGTAACTGTAACAATTTTCTAAAACTATCCAATCACTGAACGCCACTTTCGATCCCTTATTTGCATCACTATCTACAGTATCCCCCTGCTGGCCCAGGGTGAGAACTTCAGTACATAACAAGAGTCTTATCCCATTCTCCCATGTGCCAGCAAGGATGCCCTGAGACGGCAACCCATGACATAATAATATACACAAAATATAAAAACATAAGATCACAAGAACCAAGCAGAGAGGAGGGGTGGGGAAAGGGATGCCATTTCTATCTCTACATTGTCCTGCCACTGCGTTCCGTACGGCAGCTGAGCAAAAATGGCCTCTTCTTTCTCGTTCTCCCCGATGGGTTACTTGTGTACTGCGTTTTGTTTGTGCCGCCTGTACATTGTTTGCTATTATGCTGCACAGAGCATGGCCGTGGGTGGCGAAGGCGGTTTTATAAATAACATTATCCCTTTCAATTCAAGGCAGAAATTCAACGCCACCCACATTTCCTGAGCTCGAGGGTCCTGATTCCCATCTGAAACCCGTCCGTTTTACTTGCTGCTACATGGTGACGTGTTTCTGTGTGCTTTGCATATAAATGAGCGAAGTGTGAGTTTTCACTTACGATTAATTCCCCCCCCCCCCCTGCTACAGAACTTAAATCTAAAGATGGATACTGCATCAGTACAGCACAGAAGCACCTAACCATTGTTGATACAAATATCTAGCTTTAGGGGTCCCTCCCACTTTCTAGGACCGTAAAACTACACACACATCTGAATCTTGCACCAGTGAGAATTCAGCAAGGATCTCCTGGGGGCTGACCAGAGTGAGAACTGCCTGCAAGTCTGGCTCAAAGGAAACCAGCTGAAGTCCTCTGTATCTGTTGGTGAGATTGACTGGGAAAGAGAGCCTAAGGGTAACTGGCTATTAAGTTAAATAGGTTTAGGAACTAAGTTTCATCAACTAGCCTAATGCAAACATTTAACTGTCATCTAAAGATATTCCCTTATTACAGCAAATCTAAGTAAATCTTACAGTAACAAAGTATAATAAATGCTTCACAGCAAATAAAGAACACACTGTCTCCTAATCTAATTGTAAAAGTGTGTTTGACTTGTTTTGTATCGTGTCTAAATTGCCACAGCTACTCCGCCCATCTGACTGGGTTGCCCCAGCCACTCTGGGTGGCTTCCAGCATATATAAAATATTAAAATAATAAAATATTAAGCTTCCCTAAAGAGGGCTGCCTTCAGATGTCTTCTAAAAGTCAGATAGCTGTTTATTTCCTTGACATCTGATGGGAGGATGTTCCACAGGGTGGGCGCCACCACCGAGAAGGCCCTCTGCCTGGTTCCCTGTAGATTCATTTCTCACAGTGAGGGAACCACCAGAACCGCTTCCCTTATGCTGGATTGTCGCTATAATGACTTTGCAGGTGGACGGGGACGGGACCCAAGGTCCAAACATACAAGAGAGGCTGATGCTACTCTACCAGTTTGAGTCAAACCTAATACTGAGTGAGTGGCGAGGGAATCAATCACCTTCAAAGCAGTATTACTTCAGAAAGGCTTAGGACAATACTGCTCAAAAGGCTGTACATGCCAGTCTACTTTAAAAAGACAAATCCATGAAGCATAAGGCCACCAGTGATAACTTAGTCATGATGATGATGTTCTACCCTTCACTGTGTGCTTCTGAATGGCAGTTCCTGGGAATAACAAGAAGGAAGATGCTGTTGCACTCGGTCCTGATTGCAGGCTTCCCAGAAGCATCGGGTTGGCCATCATGAGAAAAGGAGGCTGGACCAGACTGGCCTTTGGCCAATCCAGCAAGTCTCAAGTGATGTTCTTATGGCATGACTTGCTACTCCAAGAGCCATCAGGACTTTGCTTGTGGTAGATGCTGGTGCCCCAGTTCCAGCTGTTGTGTACCTTGATGTGTTGTTGTTGTTTAGTCGTATCTGACTCTTCGTGACCCCATGGACCAGAGCACGCCAGGCACTCCTGTCTTCCACTGCCTCCCGCAGTTTGGTCAAACTCATGCTGGTAGCTTCGAGAACACTGTCCAACCATCTCATCCTCTGTCGTCCCCTTCTCCTTGTGCCCTCCATCTTTCCCAACATCAAGGTCTTTTCCAGGGAGTCTTCTCTTCTCATGAGGTGGCCAAAGTACTGGCGTCTCAGCTTCAGGATCTGTCCTTCCAGTGAGCACTCAGGGCTGATTTCCTTAAAAATGGATAGGTTTGATCTTCTTGCACTCTATGGGACTCTCAAGAGTCTCCTCCAGCACCATAATTCAAAAGCATAAATTCTTCGGCGATCAGCCTTCTTTATGGTCCAGCTCTCACTTCCATACATCACTACTGGGAAAACCAGAGCTTTAACTATACGGACCTTTGTTGGCAAGGTGACCCTGATGTACCCATTAGGAAATACGACAGAGAATTGTGTATGTGACTACAGCAAGCAAGGATCCTCTATGCACAGAAATGGAAGGAGGAGAGACTGCCCTCAAAGGAAGAATGGTTGAAGAAAAACTTGGAAGAAGCAGAGATGGCAAAACTGATGGCACTAAGAGACACAAATTTAGAATCCTTTAAAAAAGACTGGAAGTCCTTTCTAGAGTATTTAAAGAGCTATTTCCCATATGTGAAGACCACAGTGGGGTTTGAAGTGCAAGAAAATAGCAGAATATATTAAGAAACGTGTTAAAGAGGATGAAATTAGATAAGACGGAACCTTAAAACGCAATTTTATGCGACTGGGTTATAAACATCAAAGTTGGGTGAGCAGGAAGCTGCTAGTCTTGTTGAACTGGAAGATAACTGTTGAGGAACAAATGCAACTGGAAAAATAAAAATAAAACATATTATTATTTTAAAAAATTAAACAGGACAGCTGGGAGTTTGACGCCACCGACTACCATGAGGAGTGGATCAGAAGCTTGAAAAAGTGGTTGAAGAGGAACAGAAGGTGTTAAGAAAACAGGGTCCAGAAAATAGCCAGTCTGGAATCCATAGCTGTTGTTGTTGTTGTTGTGTTACCAGAACTCCTCACTTAGCATTTCACATTTCTCTTGGACAGGTTGTATCTGTTTCTTATTTATAACACTCGGCTACATCAGCTGTTCATATGCTTCTACTGCTCATCGTGGGGGTGGGAGTATTGGTGGCTTGTTCCTCAGAGCCTTCGTGGGCACAGAAGTGTTTGATACCCTCCTATTCCCTGCCCCCTTGCTGATAACTGCTATGACTGAAAGTCATTTCACCCTGCGCAAAGCTGGCATCAACAGGATTCATTTAAGAAGCCTGGCAGGTGTTGGGTGGCGTTGGAATTCAACAACCAGCCCACAAGCAAGCTGCAGAGCACCAGTGACGGTGGGGGCAGGCGTCACTGGCCGGCTGGTGTTAAAGAGCGCTCTCTAAATGCTGCCTGGGAGACAGATGGCTGGGGTCCTGATCCTGCAGCTAAGAAGCTGGCAGAGCAAACAGCTCTCCAGCACAATGCAAGGAGCTTGCAGTGTAACACGTTGACATCACTGGAGCTGGAGAGCCAGCCAACAGGATGTCTCATGGCAGATGGGTTAAGAGGCAGATTGGAGTTTGCAACTGGCAGCATAAAGGACAACAACCCAGAGCTGAGCCAGCGAATGGTGAGAGCTGGCAGAAGAAGTCCTAGATGTTTGGAAGACCTTTCAAAGGGCAGCAGCGGGGAAATTCAATGCATGCTTGAGGGGAGTCGGATGAGCTTCAGTAAGGGATATGGTCTTCAAGGACAGAATGGGTAAGAAGCCATCACTCAACCTGGGTGATTTGGTAGGCTGAGCCAGTAGGGCTAGCTTTAATACCCAAAAAGTAAGTATATGGACAGTCTATGCAGAAGATATTTGTATTTCGAGGAGTTAGTGATCTAACTCCTTCCTACGCCCTGTTCCTTCCTTTCCCCAAACTTTTGTTAAGCTCTTTCATGGCTGAGAACAGCTTATAATGTCATAATCTGTTGGAAGGAAGAGATTGTGATGAGTACTTTCTTTGATGTTGGACATTGTTTGAGGAAAGTGAAGCATTGGAAGATGGAGGCTAATGAATAATCTGCACTAGCTAGTAATGTATTCGAATATCCTTTATTAGGCATAGCAAACCACACATTATCAAACAGACAAATTGTGCAAAATACGAGCTCAGCATAACAAGGTTTGTCTCAGTCAGATCTTTAACTCCAGAGAAAATCAATTTGCATAAATAATACAATACAACACTACCACATCACTGATCAATTAAGAACCACTAAATCTCTTTATAATGGCCCAGTCTTTCTACATGGACAGCACTCAAAAATTCAGCCACTATTAAAGTAATTTGATCATTCTTGTCCGAGAGCAGGTCTTGAACTGTTGGTAGCATAGAATTGAGCCTGTTGAGTTGCAAGGCCTCTAATAATTGTCTTCTGGCATAAATGCCAAAATCACAAGAAAAGAAAATATGCTCCAAAGTGTCAGGTTCCTGTTTACTACATTTGCAGAGACGCTCTGATTCTGGGGGAGCTAAATATCTTCCTCTTACTATCATCAAGGGAAATGTATTAAATCTAGCCAGTAATGTATGACTGCATGTAGACAGTCAGGCAAGCCACACAGCCTGGCTAGCTATCTAGCCAGTGGCGTAGCGTGGGTTGTCAGCACCCGGGGCAAGGCAAGTAATTTGCGCCCCCTAACCCATGGATTTGCGCCGCGCTGTGGGTAAAACCTCAGCGCCTAGGGCTTGCCGATCAAAAGGTCGGCGGTTCGAATCCCTGCGGCGGGGTGCGCTCCCGTCGTTCGGTCCCAGCGCCTGCCAACCTAGCAGTTTGAAAGCACCCCCGGGTGCAAGTAGATAAATAGGGACTGCTTACTGGCGGGAAGGTAAACGGCGTTCCGTGTGCTGCGCTGGCTCGCCAGGTGCAGCTTTGTCACGCTGGCCACGTGACCCAGAAGTGTCCTTGGACAGCGCTGGCCCCCGGCCTCTTAAGTGAGATGGGCGCACAACCCTAGAGTCTGGCAAGACTGGCCCGTACGGGCAGGGGTACCTTTACCTTTACTTTTAACCTGTGGATTTGCGCCCCCTAACCCATGGATTTGCCCTAACCCCAGATGTTGCGCCCGGTGCGGCCGGCCCCACCTGCACCCCCACGCTACGCCACTGTATCTAGCTATCTATAAATCGGACGGTATTGCTTGCTGTTTAGAATAAAATCTTTAATCTTCTCACTCACTTGTGTTTTTTTATTACTTCTGAATCTCATTCTAACTTCCAACTAAGGAAGGCGGCTTTGGGCTCCCAAATCTGGAATCCTATCACCAGGCTTACCTGCTGAGTAAGACTAATTATTGGAGAGCTAGCAGGAATCCCAACTGGGCTACTCTCGAATATAGTTTCTTTGAACCTCTTGTAGGGTGGACTAAACTCGGCTCCAATTTTATGAAATATCCTATTATCCTGGAGACTATTAAAGCACCTATTCATTTGGATGAATATAAATAAAAATAACAAGGATGACCCCTATCAGCATGAGAAATTAACAATATGGGCCAACCCAAAATTAAAAATTGGAAATCAAGTAAGAATTTGGCAAAATTGGATGAAAAAAATGTATTTTGACATTGAATCAATTACCTGATGAAAATTATAAATTTGTGGAATATAAGACTTTGCAAGTAAAGTATGGATTAACCAGTGAAGCACAATGGCAATACATCCAATTGAAACATATGTTGGCAAGGCAGTTTGGCCCTGACGCTATAGCAGCATCGGAAACACCCATGCTGCTACAAGATTTAATCTCTGCAACAAAAACTGCACTTTCACTCTATAAAACCCTACTCAACAGGAAGAAATGTGATTTAGAATATGATAGACAAAAATGGAGTGAAGAGTTAGGGGTACAGATAACAAATGATATATGGGAGTCAAGTATAAAATCAACAGAAATAGCCTCTATGGATCTAAGACTAAGACTTATTCAACAGGAAATAATATTCAGAGTCCACTGGACTCCAGCAAAACTATACCAGAAGAAAATAACAAGTGCAGACAACTGCTGGAGATGTGGGAGTAAAAATGCGAACTTAGTACATATGTTGATTAACTGCCCGATGATAAGATCATTTTGGTGCGAGGTGAGGATATTTATAGCAAGAGTAATAAAAAGAAATTGTTATTTAGGGGAACTGAATTTAATTCTAAATTATATTCCGGAAACGTGGGAGATTTCAAGGTGTCAAAAATAAATAAATGGATGTACAATGCTATATTAGAAGCAAAAAAACTTGTTTTGATGAATTGGAAGAGCCGCAAAAAGATTCCATTGAGCACATGGATTGATAATATGGACAAATTAGCTACATACAAACGAATTGCATGTCAACGCAAAATAAGAATGGATAAATATGAAGAAATCTGGAACGAATATTTAAATGATAAGGCGGATAGTGGTGGGAAGTAGGAGGAGGAGAGAGAGGTGGGAAAATATTGTTAAAAAAGGTGTAGTCATAGGTATATCAGTGTATTCAAATCTGAATTGTCAAATTGTGTTATTATTGTTATTATGGTTTTTGTTGTATGTGACTATTGCGGTTGATGTTTGTATTGAAAAAATGATTAAACAAATTAAAAATAAACACCTTCTTAATCTCATTCTAAAAGAATCACTTTGCACTTGACAAATACACACACGAGAGAGAGAGAGAGAGAGAGAGAGAGAGAGAGAGAGAGAGAGAGAGAGAGATGGAGAGAAAGAACAGTCCTCAGAGAAAAAAAGCTCTGCTATAATCAAACAGCACATTGTAGAAACTAAGCCCTGCTCCTAAACCGCTCACTGCTTGAGGACATGGTTAGGGACACTAAATGTTGCCATCAAGAGATGCATTAGTTCCAGTTTTGCACATGATGCAAAACTTTGTCTCAACGGAGAAAGTGTGAGAAACAATGGGTAAGTGTGCAGCCTTTAGCTCAAGGGTTATTCCTGCACAAACACCATTCACATGAACATGGCTAACGAAGGAGCAGAGAGATCACAGGCATATTTTGCAATCTGATCACCCCCCAAGCAACTGGAAATTACGGTTACCGACCACAATCTGTAAACTTAGTTTCTAGTTTTATGTGCATGCATGTACACATGCACACACACACAACCATTTGTACTGCACACAGAAATGTCACAATGTTGCTTTTGTGAAGATGACACACACCATGCTGCATCCTCAGTGATGGACTGCGTACTTGAACATCTTATCTTTTCAAATCGCTCAGCCAACAAAACCAAAGGTAGCTTGTGGGGAGCGTGGAGGGGTGAAAATTACAGAGAAGGGAAAGTGATGTTTCATAAGCAAAAGTAAGGCCCCTTTTCAAAGGCCTATCAAACGGCAAGTAATGACTGCTGTAAACATTCAGTGTAGCAAACAGGAGATTGACTTGATTCAAACAAACATCTGGTTCACATGGAGAGTCTACAATACATGAAGACAGATGAAAATAGCGGAAGCCTCTTGCAAGTGTGTGCCACTGCAATAGCAATTTGAAGAACTGGCAGTAAGAAGCTAGCCTGGTGTGTCTGTCCAATTCTCTTTCAAATTCTCACACTCTGAGCATTCACGGAGAACTCTAAATGTCCTCAAAGGCAGGCAGCGAAAGAAAGACGGCATGGTTCTTACAAGTGGCTAAGATTCAAAATGGGACACGAGTGGCGCTGTGGGTTAAACCACAGAGCCTAGGACTTGCCAATCAGAAGGTCGGCGGTTCGAATCCCCGCAACGGGGTGAGCTCCCGTTGCTCTGTCCCTGCTCCTGCCAACCTAGCAGTTCGAAAGCACGTCAAAGTGCAAGTAGATAAATAGGTACTGCTCTGGCAGGAAGGTAAACGGCGTTTCCATGCGCTGCTCTGGTTTGCCAGAAGCAGCTTAGTCATGCTGGCCACATGACCCATAAGCTGTACGCCATCTCCCTCAGCCAATAAAGCGAGATAAGCGCTGCAACCCCAGAGTCGTCCGCAACTGGACCTAATGGTCAGGGGTCCCCTTTACCTTTACCTTAAGATTCAAAATACAGAAAAGGAGAAATAAAATGTGTGTGTGAAGAAGTGTGCATACACACGAAAGCTTATACCAAAAACAAACTTAGCTGGTCTCTAAGGTGCTAGTGGACAATTTTTTTTAATATAAAATGTGTGTTTGTGTGTGTGCGCGCATGCACCATTTACACCTAAGCAAAACTGGGTTTTAAGAGATGGTGGGGTACCTAGTCTACCATGGAAAGGTTATTCTGCAGCAGAGGTTGCCAATATTATTATTGTTATTTTGACAGAGGGCACGTTTCGAATTTGGAGAAAGTGCCATGGCCTCCAGTCACAAAACAACTGTGGGAGACATGGCATAATGCAAGACGCCTGCTAAGGGGTGTGTGATGTACCAAAAAAATGGCTGCCATATCTAAAACAGCATAGAGACAGGACCACAAAACAGTGGAGGGCACAAGCACCTCCATCTTCTGCTGCCACACTCACTGATGAGAAAAGCTCTTTGCATCTCTCGTCTGTGCAGGAGAAGTCAAGCCAATGCAAGCAGGAGCTGAGTAAGGAGAACAGTCTTCCAAGCGTTGTGGGGGAATTTTTTTTGCTGAGACCCTTTTGCAGCTGCCACAGGAGGTGCTACTCCTTTGATTCACATGGAAGATCCAGCTAAAAGACCACTTTGCTTAAGCATCTGGCTTTAAACAGAGACATCCATCTATACAGCAGACACTATAGCAAAGTTCTTCTTCCTCTCTCTATGCCGAAGTATGATAGTATGGCATCTTGCGTTTCTTTCTTAAAGCGAGTACAGTGGTACCTCAGGTTACATACGCTTCAGGTTACATACACTTCTGGTTACAGACTCCGCTAACTCAGAAATAGTACCCTGGGTTAAGAACTTTGCTTCAGGATGAGAACAGAAATCGTGCTCCGGTGGCGCAGCAGCAGCAGCAGGCCCCATTAGCTAAAGTGGTGCTTCAGGTTAAGAACAGTTTCAGGTTAAGAGCGGACCTCCGGAACGAATTAAGTACTTAACCCAAGGTACCACTGTACAGTATCTGTTCCACTTTATGTAGCCTGTAAACTGGTTTAAGCAATCTGATGGGAGCCGTGCCAATGAAGAAAAACCAACCGCGGCTCAGCCTAAGGAATCCAGATTGCAGAATGCCCGGTGAAAAGACTGCAGTGCCCATTAAGTGGTTTCGGATTAAAAAGCATTATACTGCCTGGGTATGCAAAGCACCGGTTCACTTCACTCTTTAAACTTTTGCACAGACCGTAAATATTTAAGGAACAATTTACTGTGTCTTTCAAGCAGCATGCTGTGATGACTACAGACCCTGACGCAGGCAAACTCACAGATCTCCTCGGGCTTTTCTGTTTCTTAGGAAACGCATTTCTCCCAAAGCAAAGCAAAACAAAGCCCTCAACTGCACATTCTAAAGGGGCTCTAAAAGAATAAAGACCTCAAGGGCAATGACATTTACTGTACTTTTCCATGTATAAGACGAGGTTTTTTGTTTTTTTGTTTACTCTAAAATAATGTTCAAAAGGGGACGCGGATGGCGCTGTGGGTGAAAACACAGAGCCTAGGACTTGCCGATCAGAAGGTCGGCGGTTCGAATCATTGCGATGGGGTGAGCTCCCGTTGCTCGGTCCCTGCTCCTGCCAACCTAGCAGTTCAAAAGCACGTCAAAGTGCAAGTAGATAAATAGGTACCGCTCTGGTGGGAAGGTAAACGGCATTTCCGTGCGCTGCTCTGGTTCGCCAGAAGCGGCTTAGTCATGCTGGCCACATGACCTGGAAGCTGTACGCCGGCTCCCTCAGCCAATAAAGCGAGATGAGTGCTGCAACCCCAGAGTTGGCTACGACTGGACCTAACGGTCAGGGGTCCCTTTACCTTTACTAATGTTCAAAAACGTGCCTCGTCTTATACACGGGTAGTGAATGGGGACAGGACAGCAACGGGTGATTGGCTGCAACCCAGTCAGATCGGAGGCATATACTGCAAATAAAATTATTTATTTATAAGTATACCCCATTGAACTCAACAGAGCTAACTTCCACACTGATGTGTACAGACATGCACTGTTGGAGGCCGAGATGTTTTACTACGAACTCTGCTTCATGGTGATTTCCCCCATCACTCTGCAAAAAGCTTGGGATGCTTTAATTCTTTAATCTCAGATTCAGCTGAGCTTCTACATATATTTGGAATGTTTCCCAAGTCAGAATGAACCCAGAGGGATGATGCTCAATCTTTAAATCCTTCTCTGCGCAGCTATTTTTAACTTCCAGGTTCAGAAAATGGATCCACCCTCTGGCCCGAGAGCTTTCTAACCAATTCCTACCTATTACAGTCAACACAACCAGATGTTAGTCTTCAGCTGCATTTAGGACTAAAGATTTCATTTGCATGACTTCTCGCGCAGCCTGCTGGAAGTAACTGAACGTGGCAGAACACTTCCATCTGCATTCCCTCCATCGCCCTCCTCATCTCAAACAGAATCTTTGTTCCTAAATTTTCAAGAGCTATTGGCACTGTGGGTTAAACCACAGAGCCCAGGACTTGCCAATCAGAAGGTCGGCGGTTCGAATCCCTGCGACGGGGTGAGCTCCTGTTGCTCGGTCCCAGCTCCTGCCAACCTAGCAGTTCGAAAGCACGTCAAAGTGCAAGTAGATAAATAGGTACCGCTCCGGCGGGAAGGTAAACAGTGTTTCCATGCGCTGCTCTGGTTCGCCAGAAGCGGCTTAGTCATGCTGGCCACATGACCCAGAAGCTGTACGCCGGCTGCCTCGGCCAATAAAGCGAGATGAGCGCCGCAACCTCAGAGTCAGTCACGACTGGACCTAATGGTCAGGGGTCCCTTTACCTTTACTGACTATGGAAAAGTGTGAGCTGCTGATAGAATTCTCTATTGCTTTCCAGTGATGCAACATGTTGCATATGTGTGTGTGTGTGTGCAATCAGAAGCTGTGATATCAAATCAAATTAGCCTGTCATAATGTATCTCTGCTCCTGTGATCCAAGCTTTGCTGACATGTTGTGAAAACCTGGCAACATTTGAACACATTCTTTATATATTTCTGTGTACACAGAATAAGGAAACAAGTCCCATATCTGATAAGAGAAGGCGCTCAATTGACGCTTAGCCATTTTTCATTGGGACTGCTTTAGAAGATGGAAGCCTCCTTCAATTAATCATTCAGAATTCTATCTTGAGGAGCTGCTTCTTTTTATCTCTGAGAAAACGTACCAATCAAAGTTGGATTTACATTGGCACAACCCCTGAAAATCACCTTCTTGCCTTGAAATTGTATTATGAATTGCAGACCATCTGCTGAGACCCAATGCTGTAACCTGCAGGTAAGGTAAAGGACCCCTGGACGGTTAAATCTAGTCAAAGGCGACTATGGGGTTGCGGTGAACGTCTCGCTTCAGGCCGAGGGAGCCAGCGTTTGTCCACAGAAAGCTTTCCAGGTCATGTGGCCAGAATGACTAAACCGCTTCTGGTGCAACGGGACACCGTGATAGAAGCCAGAGCGCACAGAAACGCTGTTTACCTTCCTGCTGCAGCGGTACCTATTTATCTACTTGCGCTGGCGTGCTTTCGAACTGTGAGGTTGACAGCAGCTGGGACAGAGCAATGGGAGCTCACCCTGTTGCAGGAATTTGAACCACCAACCTTCTGATCAGCAAGCCCAAGTGGTTCAGTGGTTTAGACCACAGCGCCACCCGCACTTCAGTCTGATAACTCTGCTTTTAGGTGAGAAGGTGGCGCTGTAGTCTAACAACGGCTCCCTCCGCCTGAAAGCGAGATGAGTGCCGCAACCCCATATTTGCCTTTTACTGCACTTAACCATCCAGGGGTCCTTTACCTTTCCCTTTTTTTGTAACCAGCAGCACATAAGGACAAATCTACCTGTGAGTTTCTTGCAAGAATGCAGAAAGCAATGCACGGAAAAGAGATCAGGTTTCTATTATTAGATATGGCACTTGTGCTAACTCCATAATATCTCACGCAGCACAGGTCTGACGTACAGACTACCATAGGATCAGCATGGACTTTGCCATATAGCTTGAGTGGATGAGACATGCATCAGAACCCTGAAGGGACAAGAAAGGTCATGTTCGCGGATTAGACATCACGAGATCTAACACAGCTGAGTGGATGCGCACCAGATTCTTCCACCCTGGCAATGAGATGGAACAGAAGCCCCCTAGCACCACCTTTTGAAACATTCCCCCGTCTGAACTGGATGGAGAAACCATAGCAACATGTCTCCTAACGCTAACACAGATAGCTGATCCAGAAGATACCACCATTGATGCCAGTGCAGAACTGAGCGGCCAGGTCACTCATCGGAGCAAGGCTTGTTTGAGCATATTACACCGATCCTGGTCCAACTGCAATGGCTACCAATTAGTTTCTGGGCCCAATTCAAAGTGCCAGTTTTGACCTATAAAGCATGAAACGGCTCAGGACTGCAATAACTCAAGAACCGCCTCTTTCCATATCAAGCTACCTGGACCCTGAGATCATCTTCTGAGGCCCTCCTTCGTGTGCCTCCTCCTTGAGAGGCCCAGAGGGTGGCAACACGAGAACGGGGCCTTCTCTGCAGTGGCTCCCTATCTGTGGAATGCTCTCCCCAGGGAAGTTTGCCTGGCACCTGGCACCTTTAGGCACCAGGCAAAAACGTTCCTTTTTAACCAGGCCTTTGGTTGACCTGATCAACGTCCTATACACTTTAAAAATATGTGTCTCTTTTTGGGGGGTGTTATTGGGTTATTCTGGGACGTGGGTGACGCTGTGGTCTAAACCACAGAGCCTGGGACTTGCCGATCAGAAGGTCGGTGGTTCGAATCCCCGCAACGGGTGAGCTCTCATTGCTCGGTCCCAGCTCCTGCCAACCTAGCAGTTCAAAAGCACGTCAAAGTGCAAGTAGATAAAAAGGTACCGCTCTGGCGGGAAGGTAAACAGTGTTTCTGTGTGCTGCTCAGGTTTGCCAGAAGCGGCTTAGTCATGCTGACCACATGACCCAGAAGCTGTACACCAGCTCCCTCGACCAATAAAGCAAGATGAGCGCCACAACCCCAGAGTCGTCTGCGACTGGACCTAACGGTCAGGGGTCCCTTTACCTTTAGCTATTGGGTTATTGTTTTTATTTTGATTTTATATATTGTGATCTTTTCTGTGAACCACCCTGAGAACTCTGGGTGTAGGATGGTACAGTGGTACCTCGGGTTACAGACAATTCAGGTTACATACGCTTCAGGTTACAGACTCCGCTAACCCAGAAATAGTACCTCGGGTTAAGAACTTTGCTTCAGGATGAGAATAGAAATCGTGCGGCGGCAGCGAGGCGGCAGCAGAAGGCCCCATTAGCTAAAGTGGTACCTCAGGTTAAGAACAGTTTCAGGTTTAGAACAGAGCTCCAGAATGAATTAAGGTCTTAACCCGAGGTACCACTGTATAGAAATTCAATAAATAAAAATACTGAATGTTACTGAGAGGTCTAGGAAATCTGGTAGGGCAGTGTTCTTCCCATCCATTGTCTATTGAAAAAATTGCGCATCACCCAACACTGCCTGGAGTTGTCCAGCCACCACTCGCTCCACCGTCCTGCCCCAAAACAGAGACAGGGCAGTACTTTTTTCACACTAAAGGAACCATGCATTTGCCTTCTTCAACAGAGGTTTGACCACTGCTGCCTTTAGGACAGCAGGGACTGCCCTACCCCTCAAGGAGGCAGTCACATAGAATCACAGAGTTGGAAGGGACCCTGAGGATCATCTAGTCCAACCCCCCACAATGCAGGAATATGCAGCTGTCCTGTAAGAGGATCAAACCTGCAACCTTGGCAATATCAGCACCATGCTCTAACCAAATGAGCTACCTGGTGTATTCAGCACCTTCAAAGTTCACATACTTGTTTTAGTACCGCATGATAATCTACACTGAACCTAAACCTAAGATTAAATTATAGTAATTCTGAAGGATAAGAAAATTACAGGAATATGTCCAGAAAGTGCTGTTACTGAAAGGTATTATAACTCCCATTATATTCTGCTTCCTGCCTAGAAAACGAATCAAGTCAGCGCCTGACAATCAGTTCTGAACACAGAACGTGTTTAGCAAGCTGTTCAGATGGCCATCCTAACGAGAAAGTGTCTAGGGTGAATTTATACATTGTTATTTTCCCATTTAAGGTGCCTTTCTGCTGCCACCCCACAATGAAAATTCACATGGAGCCTGGTTTTATCAATGAGTTCCGTTTGGTTGCCTAGTCATGGCAGTGCAGGGTTATTATTTTAAATAAATTATGGGGGATATGACCACTGCGAAGTGACTGCTAGGGAACACCTTGCATGAAAACTGTGATTGTGTGAACACACCTTTAGTTTTCCCTTCTGTGGGGGGTGTCACAACTTAAACAGGGAGCAAGCTATATAGAGGGGAGAGCCAAATCCACAAATATAGAAGAGCGCTTGGTGCCTTAGGATAGATCTGCAGATTTGGAGGCATGGAATAATAATAATAATAATAATAATAATAATAATAATAATAATAATAATAATAATTTATTATTTGAACCCCGCCCATCTGGCTGGGTTTCCCCAGCCACTCTGGGCGGCTTCCACAGAAACCAAAAATACACTAAAATATCACACATTAAAAACTTCCCTGAACAGGGCTGCCTTAAGATGTCTTCTGAATGTCAGGTAGTTGTTTATCGCTTTGACATCTGATGGGAGGGCGTTCCACAGGGCGGGCGCCACTACCGAGAAGGCCCTCTGCCTGGTTCCCTGTAGCTTTGCTTCTTGCAATGAGGGAACCGCCAGAAGGCCCTCGGCGCTGGACCTCAGCGTCTGGGCAGAACGATGGGGGTGGAGATGCTCCTTCAGGAAGAGTACCAAGAGCTCACCTCAAAGCCTTATGACATGGTTTCAGTGCAGAATCACCTTTCAGGGATCAGGATTTCAGAGTAGGCTGGGCAAATTATCCTCTACTTTTTATATGCAGGGATGCTACTTATGAGTGTAGGGGGCCAATACTGGTACAGTGGTACCTCCAGTTGCGTTACGCTCTCATTATGGACTTTCAGCTTACTAACACGGTAAACCCAGAAGTGTTTACTTCTGGGTTCACCATGCACAAAAGCAATCTGCGTGCTTTGTGCATGCACAGAAGCGCTCAATTGTGCCATGCACATGCGCAGAAGTCGTGCTCTAGTTGCAGACTTTTCAGGGTGCAAACAGAACCCCGAAACGGATTAAGTCCACAACCAGAGGTACCACTCTATCTTCCCATCAGTCCCATATGAAAATACATCTGTTGAATCATGGCTGTCTTAATTTCACGATGTAATATTCTGAGTATGGATCTTAATGAGTGAGGGTTGGATTTTATCCAGGGAAGAAGGTATATTATTTCCCCTGTTAGCCACTCTGGCATTGAAAGTTAGCAGCCATGCCATTCACTTCCTATTCTTGAGTTTAAGACATCAGGCTTTCAACAATTTTGCCAGCCGATGTTTCAAAGCAAATTTCCTGGCCTTGCTGTTGTATTGTAAAAGCATTTGCAGCTTTCTTCCACCCAGCTGCTAGTGACGTTGAAAATTTCAGCAAGGTCACAATGAAAACAAAAGGTGCACTGAATATTGCGTAAACATCATATTCTTACAGAATCTCTGATAGCTGAAGCTTTACGCAGTCCTGAGGGAGTGTATTTTCCTTATGATCCATCATATTAGCTATTGAGGCTTTGGAGTGCATTGAATCTGCATGCACAGCTAAATCCGCAAGGACTCAGAACTTTGCAGAGTGTGTCTCCTTTTCCACCACCACAGCTACAGAGGTTTTTGCAGGCATCACATTCCAGATTTAACTTGAGTGCATTTTACTGCGGTGGTGCGTATTTGGTTCGGATTAATCCCAAAGTGAAGTGAACCACTATAGAGAGAATCAAGGTGTTCTTCAAAGCAGATTCAACAGACTTGGGCTCTTTCTGGGAGCTTCTGGACTCATTTAAAAATTATCTGTGATGGCAGAACCATGAAAACTGGTGTCTAGATCTTGGGATATCACACCAGGACTAAGTAACTGTCACCTAGCAATCACAACTTTGCCATGTTGAAAAGGGACATAAGAATATGGCCTAAAGTAACCACTAAACAGTGGTACCTTGGTTCTCAAACTTAATCCGCTCCAGAAGTCTGTTCCAAAACCAAAGTGTTCCAAAACCAAGGCACACTTTCCCATAGAAAGTAATGCAAAATGGATTAATCCATTCCAAACTTTTAAAAACAAACCCTAACACAGCAATTTAACATGAATTTTACTATCTAACGAGACCATTGATCCTTAAAATGAAAGCAATAAATAATGTACTGCAGTCACACAATCAATCAATCAGTAGCTGAACTGTGTTCCACGCAGTTACAAAAACAACAAAAAAGAGCCGCAGAAACAAAAATGCAAAATAATTAGCAAGAACAGACAGACCTCAGTGTAACACTCAAAACAGAAGCGTGGCACTCAAATCGGAAGTGTAACAGTCAAAACGGAGCATGTTCGGCTTTCGAAAAAGGTTTGCAAATTGGAACACTTACTTCCGGGTTTGCAGTGCTTGGGTTCCAAGTTGTTTGAGTACCAAGACGTTTGAGAACCAAGGTACCACTGTATTAAGAAATATTCAAAACAAAAAAAATTCCTTCCAGTAGCACCTTAAAGACCAACTAAGTTAGTTCTTGGTATGAGCTTTCGTGTGCATGCACACTTCTTCAGATACACTGAAACAGAAGTTGCCAGATCCTTCTATACTGGAAGGAATTTTTTTTGTTTTGACTATGGCAGACCAACACGGCTACCCATCTGTAACAAGAAATATTCAGTTATTTTTTCTTGTGGAAGTACCAGTTGGCCTGCATCTTGCTTTAACCGAGTTTTTAAAGGGATTGTATTATATAGAATTTACCTTTTTTGGCAGAATTATGAGTCTCCTGTAAACCTTTTGCTATAGCATATGTCCTTCGGCGAGTTGGGGAACTCATCCTGCTTGCATAATTGAGGTCAACTATTATTTCTCTCAGTTGACTCTAGAATATGAGTGCAATTAACTATTCTCTCCCAACTTAAAGCGAACAGATAATTACTATTATGACTTTAGCAGAGATTGGTTGGGAGGGAGGAGCTAATTGAAAAGGCAAATTATACACTTCTCTCTCCAGAAATGCTGCCACTACAGCTGCCTCAAACGCTGAGCGACTCATGAACAGCTAGAACCAGGAATGGGCCACAATTCTCAGAACAACATCTGTAACAGCTAAATTGTTGGGGAAACATGTTGAAGAGACATTAAAGGTAACAATAATCGATTTCATTCCATCGAAATACCTTCAACCAACATTTGCCAGTGTTCCCCAGTTCTGGTTGAAAAACTCAGATTTCGGGAGGGTGGAAGCTTGGTTTTTTTGTTTTTGTTTTTTTGTTGTTGTTTTTTTGAAGCAGGCTTTAAAAAATATTATTTTTAAGCCATCACAATCTATGCCTGCTGCCTTCCTAACTGCCAGTGCAAAATAGCATCAGCTAGCAGAAGAGTTGGACAGCAAAGGATATTCTATTTTTAGGCACCTGCTAAGTAAAATGTTTACTGTTAAGTGTACACTTCATTAAAATTGTGTGTGGCGTTGCTTTGTTTTTCAGAGAAATATTACCGTATTTTTCGCTCTATTGGACGCACCAGACCATAGGACGCACAGGACTATAGGAGGGTGAGAACAGGGGAATTTTTTTTTTCTTGTTCTCCCCCTCTAAAACAAGATGCGTTCTGTACGTTCAAGGTGCGTTCACCCGAAGCCTCCAGAGCCCAGCGGGAGTTCCCACTGGGCTCTGGAGGCTTTGGGTTCCTTTTGAACTGCTCTTTGGGGCTGGCGGGGGGGGGAGCACAGCTCCCCCCCCCGCAAGCCCCAAAGACCAGGTCGGGGAACAGCGGGAAAGTGGTGCTCCGCCTCCCCGCTGTCCCCCGAGCTTGTGGGGCTGGCGGTGGGGAGAAGCGCTGCTTTCCCCCACTGCCAGCCTCAAAGACCAGGTCAGGGAACAGTGGGAAGGTGGCGCTCCGCCTCCCCGCTGTCCCTTGAGCTTGTGGAGGTGGTGGTGGGGAGAAGCGCTGCTTTCCCCCACCGCCAGCCTCCAAACCAGGTTGGGAAACAGCGGGAAAGTGGCGCTCCACCTCCCCGCTGTCCCCCGAGCTTGTGGGGCTGGCGGTGGGGAGATGCACTGCTTTCCCCCACCACCAGCCTCCAAACCAGGTCACGTTTGGAGGCTGCTATCTGCAAGCCTTGGGAGCCCGGCGGGAACTCCTGCCAGGCTCCCAAGGCTTGCGGATATCTGCCCGAAGCCCGGGGCGCGCAGCTTGCAGATAGCGAAGGCTTGCGGATAGCTTCCTGAAGCCTGGAGAGCGAGAGGGGTCGGTGCGCACCAGCCTTCAGCAAAAGCCTGCATTTGCTCCATAGGACGCACACACATTTCCCCTTCATTCTTGGAGGGGAAAAAGTGCGTCCTATAGAGCAAAAAATACGGTAATTCATCATGCTTCACTTTCCCCTCCCTCTTTAGAACAGGGGTTGGCAACCTGTGGCCGTCGAGATGTTGTTAGATTCCCAGCTCCCATCAGCACAGCCAATGTTGGGAGCTGAAGTCCAAAAATATCTGCACAGGCCACAACCAGGTTGTGTCCTGGTTCCCACCCAAAACACACAGACAGAGCCTCTTGCCTGTCACATAAGAAAGAGACCTTTGTTAAGGAAAGTAATGGCACAGGCTCGGCAATAGACACACTCAGGAGTCATGATTCAGAAATTCAGGAGCAGGGCAAGTACAGTATTTTTCGCTCCATAAGACACATTTTTCCCCTCCTAAAAAGTAAGGGGAAATGTGTGTGCATCTTATGGGGTGAATGCAAACGGGAGGCTCTGCTCAGCGCTCCCTTTAAAGAGCCGCATGGAGTGTGTGTGCGGCTTTTGGGGGCTTTTCCCTGAGGAGGGAGAAGGGCAGCCCGTCAGTCCCTTCTCCCTCCTCGGGGAAAAGCCCCCAAGAGCTGAACATACGCTCCGTGCGCTCTTGGGGGCTTTCCCCAGAAGCCAGAACAGCAAGAGAGATAGCTGCGCAGTGATCCCTCTTGCTGTTCTGGCTTCTTGGATTCAGAATTTTTCTTCTTGTTGTTTTTCTCCTCCAAAAACTAGGTGCCTGGTGCGTCTTATAGAGCGAAAAATACAGTAGTTCAGAACTGGGCAGAAGTAACCAAAGTGTCCCAACAAGTTTCTCCACGTCCCTGCCAAACTTTTAACAATGACATGGGGTGGCTCACTTGTGAGACTCTCTCCCCTTGCAGGAATGTTGGACTTACAAATGTGAGCTCCATCGGGGTGGAGGCTGTCCCCATCTGCAAATGAGATGCCTGGTTCTAGGCGACATGACCATGCCCTCTAGTTCAGTCATTGCTGCCAGATGTTCAGTCTCCCCATCTCAACTGATCAAGACCCTCTCCCAGTTCTGACTGAGGTGATTGATTGATTGATTGATTGATTGAATTTATATACCACCCTACACCTGGAGGTCTCAGGGCAGTTCACAGAAAAGATCACAATATATAAAATCAAAATCAAAACAATAACCCAATACAGTCATACCTTGGGTTACAGATGCTTCAGGTTGCGTTTTTTTGGGTTACGGACTGCCGAAACCTGGAAGTACCGGAACGGGTTACTTCCAGGTTTTGGCTGTCACGTATGCACAGAAGCGCTAAATTGCGCTTTGAGCATGTGTAGAAGTGCCGAATCGCAACCCATGCGTGTGCAGATGTGCCGCTGCGGGTTGCGAACACTACAGGTTATGAACGTGCATCCGCATGGATCACAGTCGCAACCCAAGCGTCCACTGTAACACCCCCCCCCAAAAAAAGAGCCACATTTTAAAAGGGTATAGGATGTCGATCAGGTCAACCAAAGGCCTGGTTAAAAAGGAACCAGGTGTATAAAGGTGTATAATGAAGGTGCCAGGCGAACTTCCTTGGGGAGAGCATTCCACAAATGGGGAGCCACTGCATAGAAGGCCCCATTCTTGTGTTGCCACCCTCCGGACCACTCAAGGAGGAGGCACACGAAGGAGGGCCTCAGAAAATGATCTCAGGGTCCAGGTAGGTTCATATGGAAAGAGGCGGTCCTTGAGGTATTGCGGTCAGGAGTCGTTATCTGATCTGCAGAAGGATTGGAGGTGAGAGCTGGTATCTCTGCTTCCCTCTCCAAAGCAGGGAAGTCAGGGTGGAGAAGAAGAATAGTTTGGATTTGATATCCCGCTTTATCACTACCCTAAGGAGTCTCAAAGTGGCTAACCATCTCCTTTCCCTTCCTCCCCCACAACAAACACACTGTGAGGTGAGTGAGGCTGAGAGACTTCAGAGAAGTGTGACTGGCCCAAGGTCACCCAGCAGCTGCATGTGGAGGAGCGGGGACGCGAACCCGGTTCACCAGATTACGAGTCCACTGCTCTTAACCACTACACCACGCTGGCTCTCACACTGGAGAGGGCAGACCACCTTTCCTCTAACCCTGATTCCTACCCTCCAGCCCCCTGCCCTCATTTCTTCCTGTTCCTCCTCCATCTGACCCCATCAATCCAAGCCCAACCCTGACGGCACTGTGGGGCTCATGAAAGGTTGCCTGCCCCTGCTTTGAAACAACAGTGTCTGAACATTACAGAGTTATGAGCAATGATAACCGCTTCCAGAATTCTGCAGTGGCTCCTGCTATTCTTACTGCCTCTTGTAGTAAGAGCACTACTTATCCGTTAGACATTCCCATTCTCTCCCTTACCTCTTAATTTGAACGAGCTTGTTAAACAAAGCTACGGAAGCTATGGCAACGTAGCTTAAACCGAAGCTCACGCACCTAGCAATGAGAAGCCTGCAAATAAGCTGCTTCCCACACCCAAGGGAAGACACTGCATTTTGTTGCATGGGGGGGGGGGGAAGGTGGCTATAGTGACTTTATATACAACCATCAACTTTTCAAATGTCTTAGTCCATACAAGAGAGGGTAGACAGAAGATTCTGGCAAAATGGGCACTAGTCTACGAAAGCTAGGGATGTGAGTGGCGCTGTGGGTTAAACCACGGAGCCTAGGACTTGCCGATCAGAAAGCCGGCGGTTCAAATCACCGCAACGGGGTGAGCTCCCGTTGTTCGGTCCCTGCTCCTGCCAACCTAGCAGTTCAAAAGCACGTCAAAGTGCAAGTAGATAAATAGGTACCGCTCCAGTGGGAAGGTAAACAGTGTTTCCATGCACTGCTCTGGTTTGCCAGAAGTGGCTTAGTCATGCTGGCCACATGACCCGGAAGCTGTACACCGGCTCCCTCGGCCAATAAAGCAAGATGAGCGCCGCAACCCCAGAGTCGGCCATGACTGGACCTAATGGTCAGGGGTCCCTTTACCTTTACCTACGAAAGCTTACAGCACAGTTAATCTGGCAGCCTAAGGTGCCATTTTATGGATGTTTATAGTTGCTAGGAGAGGATATATTTATTAGATATTATCCTTCCTTCCTCATGTTTGTGAGTCCAGCAGAGTGCCATCCCTTTGCAGCTTTAAAGGGAAGCTTAGATAGGCTAGTTTTAGCCTTTGAGTTTAAGTAATCCAGGATGCTTTAAGGCAGACTGGATTCTCCTGGTGTTTCCCCCTTTCCTCCCCCTTAAAAAAATATTCACAAAAACAACCTTGTAAAAGCTAAAAGTAACATTTACCCACTCAGAATGCTCGCTGATGAGTAAAAGATAACGGCAGTTTTGTTCAGGCAAGCTTAAAATGGCAATCCAGTTACAAAGACACACTTTAGTCTGGTTTGAAATGGGGTTCTGAATTGTTCTACATTGCTGGAATGAGGTGAAAGAGCAAAGAGGAAGTGCTCAGCCAGGTGAGATGTGGAATGGCTACAGACAGTGGGTGTGGCTCTCGGAGTCCTCTCTAGCAAAACTTACAGGAAAACTCTGTGAGCTTCAGCTCCTATCATGTGCCTATCTAGCAATCAAGCATGTATTGTTGGTTTGACTGCATTGTAAATATCACACAGCCATAAGGCTCTTCGTTGTTTTCATTCACTGACTGTCCCTTCAAGGTGTGTCAGAATGGAAAAAGAGGCCCACCAAAATAAAACTTTGGCAGATAACAAAGCGCCGATTGGCGATTTATTCATGGGAGAAAAGACTCAGGAAGCCACAGCAGCCCACAAGTCAACGTTCACAAATAGGCACCGAAAATTCGTTTGCTATTGGACTGGGCATGTATAAAGGATATATTTTGGTGTTAAAAGACCAATGCTGGAGGTGAGCTGCAAAGAAAAGGACACCTGGTCACCTGGGGTCAATTCAGGCTCACTCCAGGTGACCAATTTCAGACTGCACTGAGTATCTCAGAAACATTTTTCCTTTGCCTCATGTTTGCTCAAGATCACACCTCTGCTTCATGGAAACAGAAGACTCAGAAAGTTTGACAATCGCCTTATAACCATACCATCCACACTTCAAGGACAAGCACAGCTGCAGAGATGTCCCATGCAGCTTTAGTCACTGCTAATTCTGAAGCCACCATCATCTGACCAGTTCAGAAAGCACTATATAATCTCAACATTTTCATCACAAGTTGCTCTTCTCAACCTTTTGCCTTTCACTTGCTTTGCACGCGTTGAACAATAGAATAGGCACAATTACAGAACAGGCACAATTACAGAACAGGGGTGTTTGCATTCCATATCAGCAGTTTTCTATTTCAATAACCGAATTCTTAATTCTGAAGCACAAATACTAGAATTACCTGAATTGCTATATTTATTTTCACCCTTTGAACATCTCACTGATTGCTATTTTCTTTTCTTTTTGACAAACCACACACTGGATGCATGGCACAACCCACAATTAGCCAAACATTTTTCTTGAGAGAGAGAGAAATGGGGGAAAAACATTTAAGACTCACACTCTGCTTCTAGAATGGCACGGACAGATTTAGTAAGTTCCTTAGCTTCTGCTGCAAGAGATGCTGGCAGAGTGCGTCCATTCCGTCCCAGGCGTGCGATGAGTGTTTTAGAGGAGAATGTGGCTTTGCTGTCACTGAAGGAGACACACACAAAATGGCCATGTTATAGTTGCAACACTGCAGCATTCTTGCACATGGCATTGAATGCACGCTCATTTTCAGCTATAACTATGCTACAACGGAAGTCAAGAGAGTGAGTTAGAAGAACGCACTGTTCTGAGCCTTCAACATAGCTTTTTATTTTTATCTAGGAAAGTGCTAATGGTGTGTGTGTGTGTGTGTGAAGGACAAACCACCCAGTATGAGTACTGAAGGGCAGGCTTTACATCACTGCATCACTGTCATCAAGCACAGTGCTTTACTATTTTCCATGTGTCAGTGAATGGCAGCAATTATATGGAAGTACGCTCCCAGTACGCTTCTGAGCACAATTCAAAGTGTTGGCCCAGAATACCTGAAGGAGAGTCTCCACCCCAGTGGTTCAGCCCAGACACTGAGGTCCACCTCCAAGGGCCTTCTGGCGGTTCCCTCACTGCGAGAAGTGAAGTTACAGGCATAGGGCCTTCTCGGTAGTGGTGCCCTCCCTGTGGAACGCCCTCCCATCAGTCATCAAGGAGATAAAGAACGACACAACTTTTAGAAGATATCTGAAGGCAGCCCTGTATTGGGAAGTTTTTAATGTTTGACATTTCATTATGTTTCTATATGTGATGGAAGCCACACAGAATGTGATTGAACCCAGGCAGATCATTGGGATATAATAACAAAAGCAATAATAAAGAAAGCAAAGAGACATTGATTCCTTCCGTCGGACTACACGAATACATTCTGGTCCTTTGGAATGGGCCCCTAGAAGCACTCACTCTTGGCTGAATCCCTTCCAACTGGCATTTGGAGTTGTAATGAGTTTCTATGGCCATTTGGTATTTGGCGGCCATTCTTTTGGGTATGTCCTGAACACAAACAGGGAGGGCAGCTAAATCCAATGAACCCTGGCTATTTAGAACCTTCTGGTTGGTGTTTCTTTTTTGGGGGGAGGGGGAGAAAAAGGGCCACAGCCCGGTGGCATGAACATGCTTTGCATCCCAAGGGCCACAGGTCCATTCATTGCAAATTTATTCATTTCTGTTATTCCGCGATTCAGATGTCTGCTCCAAAAGCGGCTTGCATCAATTTAAAGCGTGAGAAAGGAGGGGAGGTGGGGGCATCCTGCAATCTGACTTTACAAAGACGCAAATGAGTTGGGAAGTTGTGAGAGGCCCTAGTGGTGCAGGGTGTCCTTCAACTTCCCTGGAAGACTTGCCCTCACAACCATCTTTGGACATCCCTCATTTCCTTGAAGTCTCAACATGGGAAGAACCCATGATGCCAGCGCCCCTCCAGCCTGAAGAGGTCATATTGCCTTCCTTCAGACTCCAGCTCAGAGCTCATAGCAAAACCTGGCTGCCACCATACCACCGCTCCTAAAACTGGCAGGGCTCCTTTAAGAGTAGAGGATCCACTCAACAAGAGTGGGCCTAGCTGCTAAGAGGAAGCTGCTGTCCTGCTTAAGCCTCAGGCTGGTTTGATTGGTTTTTTGAGCGATAGTCAAGCAACTAGCCAAAGCAACATTGGGAGCTCTCCAGGGTGCTACCTGCCCTGCTGATCTTTTGGGCACGGACTTCTGCTTTGCCTCACCTTCCTTTGATATGGTCTCAATTCTGCTAGGCTTGACTTGCTGAAGAAATGAATCTATGCTGCCAATTCTCGTAGTAGACCAGTATAAACTAAACAGCACATGAGCGGCACACAAAACACTACCAAACCATTCTACGTTCTAAATCTTATATTAATAATCCAAAAATTGAGAGAGCTATGCACAAGATCTAGTAAATGAATAAATGCTTAAGTCAAGAAAGAACTTAGCATATGAAGTTGAATGTTTATAAATATATCAAAACCGTGAGAGAGATTTTACTGAAGAAGCCGGAGACTCTTCATGGGCGAAACAGGTGACAAACGCCAGCACCCTGTCTAACTCTTGTGCGTAGCATCACCAACACTTCGTTTGATCAAACTTATCCTCGCTGATATCTAACCCTTGAGCACAACATCGCCAACACTTCGTTTGATCAAACTTACCTTTGTTGATATCTACAGGAGCCTGGCTAAAGGAACTTTGAATCTTCCTTTTGGACACAATTTGAATGAGTTTTCTGTTTGTGGCTTCTGTGGTAGATCTTGTACATAGCTCTCTCAATTTTTGGATCATTAATATAAGATTTAGAACGTAGAATGGTTTGGTAGCGTTTTGTGTGCCGCTTATGTGCTGCTTACTTAATACTGGTCTAGGCTTGACTTACTGGCTACAAAACTGGGGCTATTGACTTGGGGTTTCTGTCATCTATGCTTAGCAGCTCCCCACTCCATTTGTCCACTGGCTGGAGCACTGCCTGGAATGGAACAAAGAACTGGACTAGATTGCCTGCAAGCATTCCTCCAACTCTTAGGTTTCTATTAATACGTGGTGAGTGGTCGTTAATGGGTTTTTTAAACCCCAAACTGGTGGCTTTATTTGTAATTCCAACGTTCCTGAAAAGGAGCAGGTGTTAGCTCAGGCACCCCAACCTGCGGCCCTCCAGATGTTTTGGGACTACAACTCCCATGATCCCTAGCTAACAGGACCAGTGGTCAGGGATGATGGGAATTGTAGTCTAAAACATCTGGAGGCCCAAAGGTTGGGGACGCCTGTGTTAGCTGGACTCAAAACTGAGAACTGGGGTCAGGCACCCCCTCTACTACAGCCTCAGTTGTGCGGCTGTGGGCAAGTCACTGTTTCCCAGCCTCATTTTACTCTGGGTTTAAAAAAAAAGCATGACTAATTGTCCTGCCACACAGGACATTCTTAGTATTAACACAATAAAGATGATAAAAGTCCTGCAAACTGAAAGCGCTACAAGAGGTGACTAGCAGAAATAGTAATTGTAAGATTCAGGAAGTGTTTCAGTATGTATTTATATTGATTTATAAATATTTATTACGTACTTAGGATAATTTCACTAAACAAGCTGCAGTGGCACATACCAATCTTAGGTTTTCTCACCTTAAATTGGTCAATGAAGTAGAGGTATCCAACAGCACTTCCGGCAAAACCTGTTGGCAGATAGTCAAGAAATACGGTTTCAGAAAGTTTGCTACAGCATCATCTTTTTCTCTGCTTAATAGGTTGCTAAACGTGAAACATTGAGACTTGTGTACCTTGCACTTAAGATGACCTTTGCCCTATTGGCTGAAATTCACATCTGACTCGAATTGGTAGCAAAGTTGTTGTTCATCCTAATGGTTGCTGGATTTTCAAGTTGCTTTCTTGAAGATGGGTAGCCTGATCCTACAAGGGCCTGGAAGAGTTGTTGCTGCATCAACACAAGCTAGACGGCATTCAGCTTCTAGCTGACATTCTCTGCCCACATCACATTATACTTGTGGCTTGAATCTAAACCAGTGGCGAGCAGATTTCTGGCTTGTTGGATCTACCGTATTTTTCGCTCTATAGGACGCACCTTGTTTTAGAGGGGGAGAACAAGAAAAAAAATTCTCCCCCTCTCTGCTCAGCGCCCCTTCAGCGAAGCGGCAGGAGAAACGGAGCCCCTTCCATTTCTCCTCCCGCTTCGCTGAAGGGGCGCTGCGCAGCTCTCCCTCTCTGCTGAAGCCAGGAGAGTCTTGCTCTCCCAGCTTCAGCAAAAGGAACCCGAAGCCTTCAGAGCACAGTGCGAGTTCCCGCTGCGCTCCAAAGGCTTCAGGCGGCTATCCCTGAAGCCTGGAGAGCGAGAGGGGTCAGTGCGCACTGACCCCTCTCACTCTCCAGGCTTCAGCGAAAGTAACGTGTAGCCTCCGGAGCATGGAGGGAGCGCTCCCTCTGCGCTTTGGAGGCTTTGAATTGCTATCGCTGAAGCCAAGGAGCCTGCATTCGCTCCATAGGACGCACACACATTTCCCCTTAATTTTTGGAGGGGGAAAAGTGCGTCCTATAGAGCGAAAAATACAGTACTTTTCTTTTCTTTATTGCTAGAAACCCAAGGGCTTCATGTCAGAGTCAGGTGCAAAAGGCATATAATTCAATAATTTTGCTCCTCGGTGCACATCCTTCAGCTGGCTTTCAGTATCAGAGCTGGACTGAGCGTCATCTCACACAAGAGTCCACTCATTGTATTTATTTGTTTCAACAGCCAAATTCGGCTGGGGAAATGTTATTTGGTTCCTTTTGTTAAATAGCTGGGAGATGGAGCCACTGAAAGCGACCCAGAGATCTACTAGTAGATTTTGCTTTGAAATCTTTAATGTAATTAAGTAACTTTTAAACACACCACACTACCTATGTTTATGTTCTGGCTGTCCTTCAATAAAGCCCTCCTTTGCTCACCACAAAATTTCTGGCTACAGATTTACTACTTCTAAAGAGGCCCTGCCGCAGCAGTTTGTTTTAAATCTGGACTTTGCAAACCACAGATGATGAATTCGTTCTTGACTTTTATTGTGTTTGGCTCCAACTGTCAGATCTGAGGTACGAAAGAAAAAAAAAACCGCACACCCAACAAAAAATGAATATAAATCAGCACGCCTTGCTCCTTTCAGGAGAAGGAAGTTGCCAAAAGCGCCTTTACCTCAACAAACTGCAGCAGCTTTTCAGTTGCCACCTCAAACATCTTCTTGGCAGTTTCGGATTTTCTCAGCTGGCAATCGAGCACTGTAATCCTCTTCCTTAAATCTTGGATGCTGTCCTGAGGAACAAGAAATTCAGGTAGGCCACCAAACCAGACGCACAGGAAGCGAGGTGTCGAGGAAAGGCCAGGAAAACATTACACTAAGTCAGTGCCCAAGAGATGTTTTGGACTATAATTCCCAGCTAGCATAGTTCGAAGCATGTTATAGTTCTAAACATCTGGAGAGAACCAGTTTGGCAAAGTCTACTCTACAAGAATGAGTAGATGGGGGACTCCTTGTATCAAGATCTGGTCCAAATCGCAGGTACAGTACAAAGGGTGCATGTGTTTTTAGGTTTGTGAGGGGACAAATGGGCTTGAAGTCTTTCAGGCCACTGGAAGAGAACATCAAAAGAGTAAATCACAATGTAATAAAGGAATGCTGAATGGTTTGGGTTGAGGACCTAGCATATAGAATAAGAGAACAAGAAGAACATATGTTTAAAGAAGATTGGAAAATGCTTATTGATTATATTGGGGGGGGGGGGAGGGAATTGTGTACACATGAAAACCCTGGCAGCATTAAGCTAAATTCAACAGTGTGAACAAGTTTTGGTGGATGAAATAATGGAATACCGAATGGTTTAGTTTATGCAAAATACGCAGGGATTTATGATTTGAAAAAATGGACCATGGAAAGAGAAGAAGGGAAGCCATGGATATTTTAAGGTTGTTTAAATCAATATTTTGAATTGTAAAACAGAAAATCTAATGAAAATTATACACAATAAATAAATAAATAAATAAAAATCTGAAGTGGAAAAAAGAGAGTAAATCACGTGCCCTTAATGAGACCCAATTATTATCTCACAACTAACAAAATGCCTAAGAGAGGCGGAAGGGAAAGGAAAAGGGGTCTGCATAGGACGGGGATGCCAGAGGTCATACTCTCTGTCAGGCATCCCCTAACTTGGCCCTCCAGCTGCTTTGGGACTACAATTCCCATCATCCCTGACCGCTGGTCCTGTTAGTTAGGGATGATGGGAGTTGTAGTCCCAAAGCATCTGGAGGGCTGAGTTTGGAGATCCCTGCCTGTGGTTTGCCCACAAAAGAATTGAGGGAATCCTTTACAGCATGTGTACAGCTACTCATTGACAGGCATGCCAGCCCTACCATGAGGCAGACTGAGCCGCTTGCCTCAGGTGGAGGATGCTGGGAGAAGGAGAGGTGTTGTTGGAGAGGTGCTGGGAGGACACAGCTGTGTGCGTGCACCTTAAGCTAGCCTGTTGGTGTCGGGTGCAATAGTGGCTGCTTTCCCCTTACTATTGTACTGGTGGCAGTCCCACCTAATCCTTCAAGCAGCAAAATGTCCATGGCTGGCCCCTGGATGCAGTTCATTGTGTTTATAAGATGCAGAAAGATGAAAGTGGAATGTAACCGGGGATGCTATTGTCATGGGAATGCGCCTAAACTTGCTCATTGTCCCTGGGGACCACAGGGAAAAGAAGGCTTTGCTTTCCCACCCCAAATCATAATGTCCGTTACAGTGGTACCTTGATTTAAGAACAGCTTAGTTTATGAACGGGATGCAGGTGGCGCTGTAGTCTAAACCACAGAACCCAGGGCCTGCCGATCAGAAGATCGGCAGTTCAAATCCCTGCGACGGGGTGAGCTCCCATTGCTCGGTCCCTGCTCCTGCCCACCTAGCAGTTCGAAAGCACGTCAAAGTGCAAGTAGATAAATAGGTACCACTCCGGCGGGAAGGTAAACGGCATTTCCATGCGCTGCTCTAGTACACCAGAAGCGGCTTAGTCATGCTGGCCACATGGGCTGGAAGCTGTACACCGGCTCCCAGTAAAGCAAGATGAGCACCGCAACCCCAGAGTCCTCCGCGACTGGACCTAACGGTCAGGGGTCCCTTTACCTTTACCTAGTTTATGAACAACTTGGATTAAGAACACTGCAAACCTGGAAGTAGGTGTTTTGTGTTGTGAACTTTGCCTTGGAAGCAGAACATCTTCCCCGCTTCTATGGGAAAGAGCGTCTTGGTTTAAGAACACTTTGGTTTAAGAACGGACTTTTGGAATGGATTAAGTTCGTGAACCAAGGTACCACTATATACTTTTTATTTGCCTTGCAAAACATGAGGAACCGAAGGAAACTGCCTCTGAGATATAGGTCTCTTAAAAATTAACCAAGTTCAGGTCTGTAACACGGTAAGTGAACATAGGAAAAAGTGTATTTCTCTTCCCATTAAACCAAATACACGTTTATTTAAAAATAATCTTTTTAAACATTGTTTATCCTCCGGGGGGCGGGGATGAATGGGAAACACAGCCTAGCAGGCATCGCAGAACTACAACTCCCATCAACCCCGGCCAGCATGGTCAATAGCCAGGGATTATGGGAGTTGGAGTGCAACGACCTATGAACCAGTTAGTCACCCTGATGTAGTCCATATTGCAAACGTTATAAATTTCCACACCTTTGGCTGCAGCTGGAGGGGAAAAGGAAAAGGCAGATAATGGCACAATAAGGATGTGAAGAAATGGATATCATGATACTGCTTTTGGTGGCATGCAGCAGTAACGTGTGTCGTTTCTCCCTGAAATTATGTATTACATGACAATACAGCAGCTGCATTTCCACTTTATATAATTTCCACTTTTTCCTCTTAAAAAAAATAAAAAGCCACAGGGCACACAACAAAGGGATGTAAGAAATCATGGTTTGATGGATGTAATAATGGAGGTGCAGTTTTCTGCTCCTCTGAACAGAAGCAGAAAGATATATATTTTTTACAAATAAATTTTACCTTTATTCCACGCATTATGTCAAATCTTTTATCAATGAAGCCACACACAGGGAAATTACTGTGACCTCAGAGAAAGTCAGCACAATGCAGGGGGTGATTAAAGGTGACTCATTCTCCCCAAACCTGCGCTATTTTAGCCACAGAGAATCTTTGCGGATGTGGAGTGAATATTTCCGTATTAATATTGATCGCCTCCATCTTGCCTTCTGCACCCAGTGTGTCAGAGGTGCATACGCTATACAGCAAGACAGGCTAGTTCACAAATCAGATACCCCCTGTGAAACCTTCTCAGGGGAAAGTAAGACGATTCTTGGGCACATATGGCAGCGCTAGTTTGTGTGAACACAGCATCTAGGAGCCCTTTCCCTCTCTTCCCACCCTGCAGCCCCACCTTTGAAGGTGACTTGGAAACTTCCAACTCATCCAGAATGCGGGAGCTAGGCTGGTGACTAGTAGCAGCCACTGGGACCATATAACACTGGTCCTAAAAAACCCTGAAGGACCAGGTATGCAACCTGGGAGTCAATTTGGACTCACAGCTGTCCATGGAGATGTAGGTCAATTCTGTGTCCAGGGCAGCTGTCTACTAGCTCCATCTGGTACGCAGGCTGAGACCCTATCTGCCTGTCTCGCCAGAGTGGTGCATGCTCTAGTTATCTCCTGCTTGGACTACTGCAATGTGCTCTACGTGGGGCTACCTTTGAAGGTCACCCAGAAACTACAACTAATCCAGAATGCAGCAGCTAGACTGGTGACTGGGAGTGGCCACTGGGACCATGTAACACAGGTCCTGAAAGACCTACACTGGCTCCCAGTATGTTTCTGAGCACAATACAAAGTGTTGCTGTTGACCTTTAAAGCCCTAAATGGTCTCAGCTCAGTATACCTGAAGGAGAGTCTCCACTTTCATTGTCCAGCCTGGACACTGAGCTCCAGCTCCAAGGGCCTTCTACAGGGAACCAGGCAGGGGGCCTTCTCAGTAGTGGCACCCACCCTGTGGAACACCTTCCCATCAGATGTCAAGGAGATAAAGAACTACACAACTTTTAGAAGACATCTGAAGGCAGTCCTATTCAGGGAAATTTTTAATGGTTGTTTTATTATGTTTTAAATATTTTCTTGGGAGCTGCCTAGAGTGGCTGGGACAACCCAGTCAAATGGGGAGCATATAAATAATAATGTTGTTTTTGTTCATTTAAACAGAGCTCCTCAGAATTACAAATAAATGAACTGCCTCACCACTGTAATGGACAGAGTTTGCTTTTCCTTGTACTGGTCCATGAGATTCACTAACTTCTAAAGATAGGGCCTCAGCTGAGAGTGGAGATATAACCTGTCCCTAGATGCTGCTCCAAGCCACTGGGATTGATTTAGAAGTGGACAGCTCCCGCAGATTTCTGGGGGGGGGGGGGAGAGTTAATAAGGCACCCTTAATGTTAGGAATTAAAGAACCTTTTAATGAGGGTGAAAGAGGAGAGCGCAAAATATGATCTGAAGCTTAACATCAAAAAAAAAAAAAACCGAAATCATGGCCACTGGTCCCATCACCTCTTGGCAAATAGAAGGGGAAGAAATGGAGGCAGTGAGAGATTTTACTTTCTTGGGTTCCATAATTACTGCAGATGGTGACAGCAGTCACGAAATTAAAAGACGCCTGCTTCTTGGGAGAAAAGCAATGGCAAACCTAGACAGCACCTTAAAAAGCAGAGACATCACCTTGCCAACAAAGGTCCGTATAGTTAAAGCTATGGTTTTCCCAGTAGTGATGTATGGAAGTGAGAGCTGGAGCATAAAGAAGGCTGATCGCCGAAGAATTGATGCTTTTGAATTATGGTGCTGGAGGAGACTCTTGAGAGTCCCATGGACTGGAAGAAGATCAAACCTATCCATTCTGAAGGAAATCAGCCCTGAGTGCTCACTGGAAGGACAGATCGTGAAGCTGAGGCTCCAATACTTTGGCCACCTCATGAGAAGAGAAGACTCCCTGGAAAAGACCCTGATGTTGGGAAAGATGGAGGGCACAAGGAGAAGGGGACGACAGAGGACAAGATGGTTGGATAGTGTTCTCAAAGCTACCAGCATGAGTTTGGCCAAACTGCGGGAGGCAGTGGAAGACAGGAGTGCTTGGCGTGCTCTGGTCCATGGGTCACGAAGAGTCGGACATGACTAAACGACTAAACAACAACAACAACAACAAATGATAGCACAAATGGAAATTACAGACGTACCTTGGTTTTCGAACAGCTTAGTTCTTGATCGTTTTGGCTCCCGAAAGCCACAAACCCGGAAGTGACTGTCCCGGTTTGTGAACTATTTTTGGAAGCTGAATGTCAGACGGGGATTCTAAGAAGCCGCGCTTTGGTTTCCGAACATTTGGGAAGTCGAATGGACTTATGGAACGGATTCTGTTCGACTTCCAAGGTACGACTATATTAACACAATGCAATCCCTGAAGTGAAATGCAAAGGTTTTCAAACTCTGTTCCAATGAGGCAAAGGGTGCTTATTTTGAGGAACTGTGAATTTCAAAACTGAGGGACTGGAGAAGACAGGATGCAACCCTCCACTCTGGTCATCAAGATGCAGATACAGAAAAGTGTGATCAATGGATTAGCATGCTCTGAGGGTGTGCAATGCAGCCACGTTGCCAAGCCGGTCAGGGGCTCATCAAGACCACTCAGACACCCCAAGTCTTGTGCCTTGAGCTCCACGGTGAATGAAAGTCAGAATTTAAGCATTTGAAATAATAAATGCATGTGTGTCAAGATAGAATGCATTATCAACCATGGCAACTACTGTATCTCCTATGGTATGGTCCTTTCCTGCACTGCAAATAAAAAATCCAGTGGAAGCACATCACTTAAACAGAGTTAGACTAAGAGACACTTTAAAAAGCCCCATTGTTTAATATAAATTACTTCTTCACTGAAAACCAGGAAACATGAATGCACATACAACCTGTAGTTTTCTTTGGCAGATCTATGGCTGTTCTCAACATCATGAAGTCTGTTTGATTAGAAAGCTTCCTTTCTTCAAAAGGGAAATTCTAAACTGAATTAGTGGTGTGTTTATAAAACAGGCAATCTACTGCTGCTTTTCTTAACATAGGTTATTTCTCTCTGCCCTTTGTCTTAACGTGCCCATTACCTCAAGGAGAGAGAAAATGTGGTATTAATTTAATGCAAACTCATGATTGCTTCAATTAAAAGGAGTGTCAGTTTGAAAGTTATACTTTTATGGAGATAACACAGAGAGGCGTCTTCTGTACCTTGTACTGCTGTGGTCACTGGCAGCTATGCTTTTCAGGAATTGGTTGGGTTAAGACGTTAGAAAATCCAAATGCAAGGCCTTTATAACAATGGCTTGAGCTTATACCAGCTGGCATCCTTCTGCATCATCTGGTGAGTGGATTGAAGGATGCAGCTCTTACTTTCTACAGAGGTGTGGAATCGTAAGTGTGGAAGATCCTCCTACTAGAAAAACAATTTCCCCTTTCCTTACCGGTGAAATCATGGCAAACCTTTCATTAAGGTAAAGGTAAAGGGACCCCTGACCATTAGGTCCAGTCGTGGCCGACTCTGGGGTTGCGGCGCTCATCTCGCTTTATTGGCCAAGGGAGCCAGTGTACAGCTTCTGAGTCATGTGGCCAGCATGACTAAGCCGCTTCTGGCGAACCAGAGCAGCGCACGGAAACACCGTTTACCTTCCCGCTGGAGCGGTACCTAGCGGTTCACAGAGAGCCTTCCGGGTCATGTGGCCAGCATGACTAAACCGCTTCTGGTGCAACAGGACACTGTGATGAGTGCCAGAGCACACGGAAATGCCGTTTACCTTCCCGCTGCAGTGGTACCTATTTATCTACTTGCACTTTGACGTGCTTTCGAACTGCTAGGTTGGCAGGAGCAGGGACCCAGCAACGGGAGCTCACCCCGTCGCAGGGATTTGAACCGCCAACCTTCTGATTGGCAAGTCCTAGACTCTGTGGTTTAACCCACAGCGCCACCCGCGTCCCTAAACCTTTCATTAGACCTTGATTAAAAATTGACACAGCTACCCAGAGAGAGGTTTAAAACTGCCTTGGTGCGAATTCAAACTCTGGGCTAAGAGATGGCCAGCGGTGGAGGAAGCCGCTCAGGCGCCTGGGGCGGCGTGCCCAGGGGCAGGGTGCACCATGGGGCCTCCAGAGTCTGCCCACCTCCCCCCACTCAGCCACCCTACAACTGGGAGGGAGGCAGCGGGCGGACCATTTTGACAGCGCGGAGCCTGCACACACACCTACCACCGCGTCTCTCCCAAGAGAGGCGCATGACTTGGGCGTGCTGCAGGCACCCCCCTCAGTGGTGACACCCAGGGTGAACCACACCCACAGTACCCCCCTTCCTCTGCCCCTGGAGATGGCGACCCATGTACTAAAAAGGGACAGATTTGCAAAACACAAGAGCCATTCAGATTTGCTCTTTGAAACTAGATTCAGGCTAGCTGTTCATTCAGATCTGACTTCAGTTTTTTTGGTTGGTTAGAGCAAAAAGCAACTTTTCTAAATAAGCACTTTGGCGATCACACAGGGTCCCCGGACGTTTGACGGTCTACTGATCCCTGTGCCACCACTGTGATTGCCTCTTCGCTGCCACCAACCCGTTTCTCACAGGTACACACGGGAGTCCAGACAGTTGTTAACATTAACAAATAATCAAGTTTATTTTTATAAACATGAACAAGTTTAAGGTTTCAGTTAATTTTTCTTGTCAGTTTCTTAATCTTAGTTACTTTACTGACCTATTCGTTCCTAACAACTCCAAACTGATTATCCCAACTATCTGACTCCACCTAACAGTTCCTCTCACTCTCTCACCACACAACTCGACCAACCCACAGACTAATCCACCCTCTTCCTTCTCCAACTCCCAACTCTCAACTGACTTCCACACAACTCCACTCTCAACTCTAACTCCTCCCCTTGGGTTCCCACTGGCCAATCACTTCACACTCATTTAACCCTTTCCTTATAACCCACCTAGGAGGCAAACGCCACAAGGACCTTTACTAGGCAGGAAGACCTGAGTCTCAAAGAGCCCAAATCATCACTGACAGCCCAAACATGCACTGAGCTGGCCTTGTAACTGAGCAGAAATTAGATTCCTTTTTCTGTGGCCAGGTCAGTTTTTCAGCAAGTGGCTCCCTTCAGTACTCTGCATGCCGAAAACAAATAAGTCCGTGAATCAAAGAGGAAGTCAAGTTAATCATGTTGCATGGGCAGTTTGCGAAGAGGATAAAAGGTAAAGGTAAAGGTACCCCTGCCCGTACGGGCCAGTCTTGCCAGACTCTAGGGTTGTGCGCTCATCTCACTCTATAGGCCGGGAGCCAGTGCTGTCCGCAGACACTTCCGGGTCACGTGGCCAGCGTGACATCGCTGCTCTGGCAAGCCAGCGCAGCACACGGAACACCGTTTACCTTCCCGCTAGTAAGCGGTCCCTATTTATCTACTTGCACCCGAAGGTGCTTTCGAACTGCTAGGTTGGCAGGCGCTGGGACCGAACGACAGGAGCGCACCCCGCCGCAGGGATTCGAACCGCTGACCTTTCGATTGGCAAGTCTTAGGTGCTGAGGCTTTAACCCACAGCGCCACCTGCGTCCCTTGCGAAGAGGATGGGGCTCACTAAATAATCTGGCCCAGCTGTGGGTTGTATCGGTCTGGATAACAAAAAAAGTCAATTTGATGGGCGTCTTTAAAAAAAGTAAAATGGGTATTATATCATTTCTGGGAAATGCTCAGATCGAGCTTTGGTAAACGATCTGGAGAAAAGTATCTTCCAGCTGAGATATAGTTGTCAAACCAGAGTTTTATGTAATGAGATGCCTTGATACATCTCATGGACACTGAATTCTGCTGTTGTCTTTTTCTCCTGCACAGGATTGTGGTGAATGTTGGGAATAATTCATTTGCCTCCATCGTAAGCTGAATATTGCATAGCACCATAAACCTTGTAAATATCAGCCGAGTGCTGGGAAACAAAACCAGCACTTCAGCTCCACACAATCCCAGTTTAAAATGGGCATTAAAAAAAAAAAACAACTTGAAAATTTTGCAGAGAGCAAAAGGCTAGATTCCTGGACTGTTTACCATAAAGAATAAACAGATCAACGTGCTCTGCTAAGTCATATGCATCCATGTAACAAGTCGTGCTTAGGAACTTGCTCGTGTGCATGGAAATGCAGCTTTTGACATGCCACACAATGAGTAAGGTGTATTTCGGGTCAGCCTGCAAAAGGCATGACTGGTTCTGCCTTGTCTCCGAGAAGACTGCATTTCGTGCATTGGTACGTGCATAGTTATCCCGTGATGGCTATAGCATTTAGTGCAAGGTATGAGGACATGCCTGTTGTCTTTGTCCATGGAGTTTTCTTGGCAGGGATACTGGAGTGGCTTGCCGGTTCCTGCTCCAGGTGGATCACGTTTGGTCAAAACTCTCCACTATGACCTGTCCGTCTTGGGTGCCCTGCTTGGCATAGTTCATAGCTTCTCTGAGTTATTCAAGCCCCTTCGCCACAGCAAGGCAGTGATCCATGAAGGGGCCAGTAGTTATGTATGGAAGTGAGAGCTGGACCATAAAGAAGGCTGATCGCCAAAGAATTGATGCTTTTGAATTATGGTGCTGGAGGAGACTCTTGAGAGTCCCATGGACTGCATGCAAGAAGATCAAACCTCTCCATTCTTAAGGAAATAAGCCCTGATTGCTCACTGGAAGGACAGATCCTGAAGCTGAGGCTCCAATACTTTGGCCACCTCATGAGAAGAGAAGACTCCCTGGAAAAGACCCTGATGTTGGGAAAGATGGAGGGCACAAGGATAAGGGGACGACAGAGGACGAGATGGTTGGACAGTGTTCTCGAAGCTACCAGCATGAGTTTGAGCAAACTGCGGGAGGCAGTGGAAGACAGGAGTGCCTGGCGTGCTCTGGTCCATAGGGTCACGAAGAGTCGGACATGACTAAATGACTAAACAACAACAACAACAACAACATGAGGACATGTGTCCTTCCAGATATTGCTGGACTCCCATTAGCTCAAGCAACCCTGGTCAGGGCATCGGTCCAGGAACATCAGGAGAGCCACAGATTCATCATCTAGTGGGCATTTACATGGGTGAACACGCCAGAACTTCTGCATCATCTCAATTGTGGCATTTCCTAGCGGAGTCTGTTCTGGCCATAGCAGAGGGCCCGTGACCTTGGTTCTTTATTCAGAATGATTTACTGCAAAGGAAAGCGGGCATATTTGTAGTACCTGCTCACGCTTTGAAAGCTGACAGCTAAAGGCTACTGGGTTTAAAATACAGGACATACAAGGTATCCATATCTTTCAGAGTTATATAAATGGGAATTGATAGTTATGTGTCTTCCAGCTATGTGCGGGTCTTTCAGGATATGGAAAGACCACTGGATACAGCAAATCTATTATTATGAACCTGCACCTACAGTAACCTAAATGAAAAGGCGGAAAAGAACGCTGGTTCCATACAGTAGTTGATGGTGCCTAGAAACTTTAGAGCACAATTCTTGTATATGTCTTACAGAGTTCATTCAGACTCAGTGGTGCTGCCTTGTATTAACTTGCACTTCCCTTGCTGGGCTCTGTTGAAAACAGTTTCTCCATGAGAACCAAAAAGTGACCTCTCCAAACAACGAAATGACTATTCGTTTCTTATTTCTGCAGCCAGGATCTCCTGGGTGACACAGACAATTTAGGCAATTTAACACGCATGCGTACTCTGTCTGTTTCCCTCCCCCCCCCCATCCCTTCTGCACGGCCCTGGCAACCCACGCTACACCACTGTTCAGGCTCGCTCCATTAAGTGGCTATGGGATTGCAGCCTTGGTTTTCCATGTCTTGGAACAGGCTCTTAAACTGAAATATTGTTCTATATTTATTATTCTGTATTTATTTATACCCCACCTTTTCCCCTGACAGAGACTCAAGGTGGCTTACAGATAAAAACGGCTAAGAACATAGAAAAATAATCATTATAAAACCATTAAACACTGATAGAATAACTTAACTCTTAAACTATAACGCTTTTATGCAACATATTAGTTAATAGGGAAACAAATGTGAAATCCCAGCAAGTTGTGGGCTCCACAATAATTAACCTTGAGCTGCGCCACATTGGGCAGCGACCACCCAAGCAAGGTCGTGGCTCAAGTTTTCCCCGACTAAAAAGAGTTCTCCGAAGAAAAGCGAGTTCATAGCTTTCGTTTCGCCCTCCCTCTGCTGCCTCCACAACACAATCTATTGAATAATACAAGACAAACAGTGACCTACTTTAGGAGAACAAAAGGAAGAAAAATGAAAGACGGGATACATGACAACAGCGAGGAAAAACCATGGCAACTCTCCAAGCTGCTCCCGAGGTGCTTACTTTATTTTGACCACAATGATCGCTGAGCTGAGCCCTCAGATCAGCAATTTCAACCTCAAGCAGGTGGATTACTTCCTCGTAGTCCAATTCCATGCCGCTAGCTTGCTTTTGCGCAGCTTCTGCAAGATGGATTCTGCTACGCAGGCCTCTCGCCTCCTCCACCGATGCCTTGGCTTCCTGTAGGGGGGAAACCCCCAAATATTAAAAAAAAACAACAACAACTTTATGGGGTGGGGGCAATGAAGCAAAACTGTTTCTGAAGATGCAATTAAAAATGAATCTCTACTGAGAGCCAGTGTGGTGTAGTGGTTAAGAGCAGTAGTCTCGTAATCTGGGGAACCGGGTTCGCGTCTCCGCTCTTCCACATGCAGCTTACCTTGGGCTAGTCACACTTCTTTGAAGTCTCTCAGCCCCACTCACCTCACAGAGTGTTTGTTGTGGGGGAGGAAGGGAAAGGAGAACGTTAGCCGCTTTGAGACTCCTTCGGGTAGTGATAAAGCAGGATATCAAATCCAAACTCTTCTTCTTCTTTAATAAATAGAAGGGTTTGGGATTTTTTTAGCCAACATCTCCTGTTGTTAGCCTCCAGCTCCCATCAGCCCCAGTTTGCATGGCCAGGGATACAGGGAGCTGTAGTGCAGTAGTGTTGGCCACCCATGATCTAATCAGCCTTGAAAAGCAGCTGGCAAGTCCCTTACGCACGGCATATTGCAATGCTGAAAACTGCATTGGCGGAAAGCGTGCCATTGGGCTCACCCTTTGAAAACATGCGTGGGCAGAAACATGAATCAGCCAGATGCTGGCACATCTAGCCATGCTTTTGTTACGCCCTTTGGCTTCAACCTTGCTCCCCGGCCACTTGCCTGGTGAAAAAAAAGGAGGGAAGGCTTGCCTGAGTTTCAGAAACATTCCTGTTTACACCTGGCATGACTGCACAACGCTCCAGGAATTCTCAGCAAGAACCTACAGGCTTGACCCAAAAATATCACAAGCAAGCCCCACTTGTGGTATTTATTGAAAATCAGAAGCAACAGCAACATGCGAATTCGGAACTGAGGATTTTTCAGGATCTTGTTTCAAGGAAAAACCTAAAGTTGGAGTTTTTTTTTAAGATCTCATAAACAGAATTGGACTTGTAAAAGGGTAAAAGAGTATTGGGAAATGATCCTTAATGAATAGAAAAAAATGTTTTAAAGTACCTTTCCAAAAAACCCGGAGTCTTTTCTGTTGGGGATAATTCAGAAGGATATTCCCAGGTGTCAAAAAATGTTATTTCTGTATGCCCCTACTGCGGCCCATGTTTCATTAGCCCCAAAATGGAAAATGAGCGAGGTCCCAACCAAACAGGAATGGCAACTTAAGCTGGTGGAATATGCACAGCTTGCAGACTTAACACAGAATAAGAGAACAAGAAGCACATATGTTTAAAGAAGATTGGAAAATGTTTATTGCATATATGGGAAATAACTGTGCACAGCTGAAAACACTGGCAGCATTAAGATAACGTCAACAATGTAAATAAGTTTTGATGGTTGTAATAATGGAATATTGAATGGTTTAGTTTTTGTAAAATATGCAGGGATTTATGGTATGTAAAATGAACCATGGAAAAAGAAGAAGGGAAGTCACTGATATCTTAAGGATGTATAAAGGAGTACATTAAATTGTAAAGCAGAAAAATTAATTAAAAATTATATAGATATAATCAGGAGCAGCAGCAACATGTGAATTTGCAACTGAGGATTTTTCAGGATCTTGTTTCAAGGGCAATTTAAAAAATAATATTTTTTTGAAGATCTCATAAAGAGAATAAACCAACAGAGCATTACTGGTGTAGCATGGGAGTATAGATAAAGGTAAAGTTAAAGGGACCCCTGACCATTAGGTCCAGTTGTGGCCGACTCTGTGGTTGCGGCGCTCATCTCGCTTTATTGGCCGAGGGAGCTGGCGTACAGCTTCCGGGTCATGTGGCCAGCATGACTAAGCCTCTTCTGGCGAACCAGAGGCAGAGCATGGAAACGCAGTTTACCTTCCCACTGGAGCGGTACCTATTTATCTACTTGCACTTTGACGTGCTTTCGAACTGCTAAGTTGGCAGGAGCAGGGACCGAGCAATGGGAGCTCAACCCGTCACGGGGATTTGAACCGCCAACCTTCTGATCAGCAAGCCCTAGGCTCTGTGGTTTAACCCACAGCGCCACCCGCGTCCCGGCAGTAGAGATACCATAGCATAATAGGAGGTAAGCAGCACGACAGCTCAGAGTTAAGAAGACATGGATGGTGGGTGTGGGGGAACAGGGTTTCCAGATTCAGAAAAGGAAGACAAAGCTTAGACCTCTCACAGCAGTATGAATGGGAGGGTCTCATGCTGCTATTGAAAAGTATAGGGACCCTCCCCTGCATTTCAATATCCCAAAGAAAAGCAAGTGGAAAGATGTTGATGCATGGTGAAAAACTTGCAAATTGAAATCAAAATATGGTCCCGTCAGGCAGATTGTGGTTAAAGCTGGAAGTGAAAACGTCGAGGACTGCTGACACACTGAAACTGGCAAGTCCTGCTCTGGTCAATGAACTGGCCCTGCCGAGTCATTGAGAGGAAATACGAAATTACAGGAACCACAGCTCTATGCAGCAGCTAGGGAATCACTGAACTGAGAACCGCAAGGATGAAAAGTGCTAAATCACGGTTGCCACTGTCACATCGCTGGTGCCCTCCTGGGGAGAAAAAGGAAAATTCCGCAACAACTCTGACTTGGCAGACGGTTTCACTTACTTGTTTGGCAGTTTGCAGCTCTTCGGCCAGCTGTTTTCTCCTATGTTCGGACTCGGCCAACTCTTCCTGTCAATGCAAAAGAGAGAAGAGTTAGTTAAGCAGTAAGAATTCCAAGGCTCTTTGAATGAAGGAAATCCGAATGTCATCATGAGTGTCACTTGTTGCTACAATGAACTTCATAAGCAGCTGCCAGCCAACGATTTGAGTCGAACAGGCATTTCCCTATAGACTTCATTCACAGAGTTCAGTATGGTGTGCAGGCTCATTTTATACAAGAATATCCTCTGTGTTGCCTCTTCTTTCTCAATAAACTGGATGCACCTTTCTCTCTCTCCATTGGTTTATAGGTAAGTGATCTTGTAGGATCTCACAGAGTTCCTTGGCAATGTCTCTTTAAAACATTTCCTTATCTTAGCCACTCTGAACACCTTTTTTTGCCATTATTTCTGACTGTGCGATTTGGTTGAGATTCGAAGAATGTACAGAACACTCCCCCCCAAAAAATCGTATACTGGCAGATTTTGTAGCCGCCCCTCCCCAAAACAGCTATCTATTTAACCCTATTACGTTTTAACCCAAAACTGCTCAAGAGTTTTACTTTTAAGGAAAAGCAGCATTTCTCTCTATATTTCTATCTCATTTGAAGTATCAGAAATAAAGAACTTCTACTGGTCTGTCTCTTAACAGACAGATCTTAGAAAACAGATTTGCTCCTTTGTTCTCCCAGACTGCTGACCTCATACTACTAGAGCATATTTGAGCCAAATCTCTGAAGTTCTTACTGAGTTTTTGCCAGTTTTATTGCAGAGTCAGAACACCCAGGAGGGAGGGCAAGACAATCTCTACCACTGCTTCCAAGGTAACAGAGTGGTATCATTTTGCTGTTTTGATTATTTACTTGTTATTAAAGGTAAAGGGACCCCTGACCATTAGGTCTAGTTGTGACCAACTCTGGGGTTGCGGCGCTCATCTCGCTTTATTGGACGAGGGAGCCTGCGTACAGCTTCCGGGTCATGTGGTCAGCATGACTAAGCCGCTTCTGGCGAACCAGAGCAGCGCACGGAAACGCCATTTACCTTCCCGCCGGAGCGGTACCTATTTATCTACTTGCATTTTGACGTGCTTTTGAACTGCTAGGTTGGCAGGAGCAGGAACTGAGCAACAGGAGCTCACTCCGTCACGGGGATTCGAACCGCTGACCTTCTGATTGGCAAGTCCTAGGCTCTGTGGTTTAACCCACAGCGCCACCCGCGTCCCTACAAAGCACTCTGTGAGGTGTGTGAGGCTGAGAGACTTCAGAGAAGTGTGACTGTCCCAAGGTCACCCAGCAGCTGCATGTGGAGGAGCGGAGACGCGAACCCGGTTCACCAGATTACGAGTCTACCGCTCTTAACCACTACACCACACTGGCTCTCTTACTTGTTATTACCCTGTATTTAATTCTGTGAACTGCCTGAGATCTTTTGATGAAAGGTGGTATATAAAACTAATAAATAAAATACTAATAATAAGAGAGTGGCCTTTCAGAATGAAGGCACTGGCCAGCTATGCTCTAGAATAATAGAATCAAAGAACTGTAGCACTGGAAAGGACCCTAAGGGTCATCTATAGTCCAACCCCCTGAGATACAGGAATCTCAGCTAAAGCATCCATGACAGATGGCCATCCAACCTCTGCTTAAAAACCTCCAAGGAAGAAGAGTCCGCAACCTCCTGAGGTAGACCGTTCCACTGCCCAACAGCTCTTACTGTCAGAAGGTTTTTCCTGTATGTTTAGTCAGAATCTCCTTTCTTGTAACTTAAAGCCATTGGTTCAAGTCCTACCCGCAGGAGCAGAAGAAAGCAAGGTTATTCCCTCTTCCATGTGAGTGACAGCCCTTGAGATATCTGAAGGTGGCTATCGTATCTCATGTACAGTATTAAGTCTTATTCGCTAATGTGGTGTTTGCCTCCTAGGATGGGTTATAAGGAAAGGGTTAAAATAGGTGTGATGTGATTGGCCAGTGAGAATGCAAGGGGGAATAAAAGTTAGAGTGGGAGGTTTTGAAAGTCAGTTGAGGTTTGGGAGTTGAAGAAGGAAGAGGGAGGTTTAGGTGTGGGTTGGTAGAGTTGTATTGTGAGAGAGTGAGAGGAATTGTTAGGTGGAGTCAGATAGATAGTTGGGAATAATCAGTTTGAAGTTGTTAGGAACTAAGATTAAGAAACTGTCAAGGAAAACTAACTGAAACCATAAGCTTGTTCCTGCATTTAAAAATAAACTTGATTATTTGTTTATGTTAACAACTGACTGGACTCCGTGTGTCCCCGTCAGATACGGGGTGGCGGCAGCGGAAAAAGCAAATGCAGTGGCGGCACAGGGTCAATAGACCGTCAAACGTCTGGGGGCCCTGTGTGTGATCGCCACAGCTTCCTCAATGGAAGACCGTAAGAGCCTGTTGGATCAGGCCACAGGCATCTAGTGGACCACTGTGAGAACAGGATGCTGGCCTGTAGGAAACTGGCATATATATATGTGAACAGGATCCTCCAGCCTGAGGGAACATTCTTTCATATGTGGTGGACTTGTAAAAGGGTAAAAGAGTATTGGGAAATGATCCATAATGAATTGAAATAAATGTTTAAAAGTACTCCCCCCCAAACAACAACAACAACAACAACAACAACAAACAGAGTCCTTTCTGTTGGGGATAATTCAGACTGAAATCCCCAGTTGTCATAAAAGGTGATTTATGTATGCCACTACTGCGGCCCATATTTTGTTAGCCCAAAAATGGAAAACGAGCAAGGTCCCAACCAAACAGGAATGGCAACTGAAGTTGACAGAATATGAACAACCTGCAGACTCAACATATAGAATAAGACAACAAGAAGAACATACATTTAAAGAAGACAGGAAAACGTTCATTGAATATATTGGAAATAATTGTGTACAGCTAAAAACGCTGGCAGGGTGAAGATAAATTCAACAGTGTAAGTAAGTTTTGATGGATGCAATAAGGGAATAGTGAATGGTGTAGTTTTTGTAAAACGTGCAGGGATTTATGATACAGTGGTACCCCGCAAGACGAACGCCTCGCGAGACGAAAAACTCGCAAAACGAAAGGTTTTTTCGTTTTCGAGTTGCCTCGCAAGACGAATTTCCCGATGGGCTTGCTTCGCAAAACGAAGCTTGCCCAGGGGACAGCGGGTCTTCTCTTTTGAAGCAAGGGGCGGCGGGGAGAAGCGATCTTCTCCCCGCAGCCCCAGGTCCGGGGACAGCGGGAAGCGCTGCCCCGAAGCGGGGCGAGGGGGCGGGAACCTCTCACCCCGCCGCCGGGCATCGGAACGAGGTCCTGGACCTCTTCTGAAGGCAGGTGGGGGCAAAAGTCTTTGCTCTCCCCGCCTGCCTTCCCGGGACAGCGGAGACTTCTCCGCTGCCCCAGGCGATCTTAAAATGCTGGCGGGCGGGAGCGAAGCGTTCGCTGCCGACCCCCAGCATTTTAAAATCTCCTCGGGGCAGCGGAGACTTCGCTCCCGCCCGCCAGCATTTTAAAATCGCCCCGGGACAGCAGGGGCTTTTAAAATGCTGGCGGTCGGCAGCAAAGCCCTCCTGTCCCCGGAGCTTGCGGGGCGGGAGGTGGGAAGAAGGGCTTTTCTTCCCACCGCCAGCCTTCAGAACAGCCTTCTTAAGGCTGGCAGTGGGAAGAAAAGCCCTTGTCCCCCCCCCCCAGCCTTCAGAAGAGGTCGGGGGACAGACTGTCCCCGGACCTGGTCTGAAGGCGGTTTCCCTAGGAACGCATTAATTGATTTTCAATGCATTCCTATGGGAAACCGTGCATCGCAAGACGAAAAAACCGCAAGACGAAGAGACTTGCGGAACGAATTAATTTCGTCTTGCGAGGCACCACTGTATGTAAAATGAACCACGGAAAGAGAAGAAGGGAAGTGACTGATATCTTAAGGGTGTAAAATGAGTATTTTAAATGGCAAAACAGAAAATTTAATAAAAATTATATTTATTTATTTTTAAAGAAGAACAGGGTGCTGGCCTGCGGAAAACCAGCAAGTAGGGAACCTGTGCACAACAGCACTCTCCTCTCCCGTGGCTTCCAGCAACTGGTATTCAGAAGCATTAGTACTTCTGACCATGGAGGTAGAGCAAAGCCAGCACAGCCATCAGGCACTGATAGCCTTATCCTCCATGAATTTGTCCAGTCCATTGTTAAAGCCATGTTTGTGGCCATCACTGTCTCCTCCTCCTTTAACTATACTCTATGTGAAGAAGCACTTCCTTTTATCTGTCCTGAGGTTCGTTCCAAAGCCTGGTGCAGTGGAGCCCTCCAACTCCCATCAGCCCCAGCCAGCATGGCCAATGATCAGGGATCATGGGAGTTGGAGTCCAACGACAACTGGAGAACCACAGGTTTCCCATCCCTGGGACAGGGGGGTGGTAGCAGGCAGGGCTTTCGCCCCCAGGCAGAACTCCCTGGAACTCAGTTCCGGCACTCTTAAAAAAAGAATGAGACACAAATGGAGAACTGACAATCAACCTATTGAACTTCAATGTCTAAAATCCCTGGTAGAGGACAAGGATCCTGAGATCATGTTAAGGGTAGCCAAATTCTGTGCGATTGCCATAAAACTTAGAGAACAAGCTGTGCTATCATAATGATCAAGGTGTTAAATGATAATTTTAGGTTATATGTTAGTGACTAAGTTTTAATTTATACATTTTTTAACTGTTGCTACATCTGTATTGTCCCTGTTGTACCTAATTGCAAATTCAAATGCATCCTATTGTGTTTTATGACTTCCTTGATATTGTATGTGGGCTGGAACTGGTCTGTGACCGAAATAATAAAATTCATCCATTCATTCAGCTCCGGCACCAATCAGATGGGTGCCATTGCCATTATAAGAGAACAAGGGAAGCGTTCAAGGTGAGCTCCAGCATCTCTTTCTCTAGGAAAAAAAAATAGCAATGGCAGGCATATAAAAGCTGAGATGACAAGAAGAAGAAATGGTTTTGGAGAGCAATAGTAGGAGCTCACATTCTACCACAAAGGCTAACGTTTTAAATCCCAAAGAGACAAATCAATGTGTCAGTTAATTGCAGCAAGCTATTATCATATGACGCTTGTCTGTAGACCAAAGGCAACACAGCAGCAGCTTCATTCACCCCCTTCCCTCTCACATTTCAATGGGCATGTAACAATACTACAGCATGTTATGGAATCTTCAACAAGAGAGAGTGAGCCACTACCCTAATTTTACAGGCAGTCGTCATCAGAAGGAAGTAATTATGCACACACAGAGACAGACAGAGAGAGAGAGAGAGACGGGGGGGGGGGGGGGAGAGAGACCTTGGTCCTGACCACTCCTAGCTGCACCACCCACCCACCCCAGATTGTGACTTCATTCTGAGGGTTGACTGCAAGACCACCAATTCCAGGTGCTACAACAGGGTAGGGCTGGGAAATATATCATCGAAAACTTGTCTGAAGTCCATAGCGTGATCTCGGTTTCATAGTTTTTGACCTGGCAATATACAGTGGTACCTCGGGTTACAGACGCTTCAGGTTACAGGCTCCACTAACACAGAAAACGCGGGTGGCGCTGTGGGTTAAACCACAGAGCCTAGGACTTGCCGATCAGAAGGTCGGCGGTTCAAATCCCCACGACGGGGTGAGCTCCTGTTGTTCGGTCCCTGCTCCTGCCAACCTAGCAGTTCGAAAGCACATCAAAGTGCAAGTAGATAAATAGGTACCGCTCCGGTGGGAAGGTAAACGGCATTTCCGTGCGCTGCTCTGGTTTGCCAGAAGCGGCTTAGTCATGCTGGCCACATGACCCGGAAGCTGTACGCTGGATCCCTTGGCCAATAAAGCGAGATGAGTGCTGCAACCCCAGAGTCGGCCATGACTGGACCTAATGGTCAGGGGTCCCTTTACCTTTAACCCAGAAAAAGTACCTCGGGTTAAGAGCTTTGCTTCAGGATGAGAACAGAAATTGTGCGGTGGAACCTCAGTTTAAGAACAGTTTCAGGTTAAGAACAGACCTCCAGAACGAACTAAGTTCTTAACCCGAGGTACCACTGTATTGCGAATCATGATGTGTCTGTCTGTGCTAAGCAAAAATCACAATGTGGGGGAAACCATGAAGTTAGCCAACGCCTCTGCATAGCTCCATCCTTATTTCAGACATTGTGATTTATCAGTAGATCACAATGTTTAGCTGGCAATATATATGGTGATGTTGAAAACCAGGCATCACCCAGTCCTGCAACAGAGGATGCGACTCGCTGCCAGCAACTCTTGCTTACGGGCCTGAGTTAGGGTACCTATGTTGCTGCTTTAAAATCAGGGCGTCCTATGCAAACCCCCACAAAGCAGTTCTGGGCAGGTTTTTCCTCTTTCTTACAATGACAAAGAGTGGGGGCAACTCAGTCCTGAAAGTTAACCCTCTAATCTCACAGCTCTTCCTTCCATCTCATGTGCTTGGGGTGGCAACAGTTGTGATTGTGCAGTTCTAAGGGAGCAGCAAGGGACACGGGTGGCGCTGTGGGTTAAACCAAAGCCTAGGACTTGACGATCAGAAGGTCGGCGGTTCGAATCCCTGCGACGGGGTGAGCTCCCGTCGCTCTGTCCCTGCTCGTGCCAACCTAGCAGTTCAAAAGCACGCCAGTGCAAGTAGATAAATAGGTACCGCTCCGGCAGGAAGGTAAACAGCGTTTCCATGCGCTGCTCTGGTTCGCCAGAAGCAGCTTAGTCATGCTGGCCACATGACCCGGAAGCTGTACGCCGGCTCCCTCGGCCAATAAAGCGAGATGAGCGCCGCAACCCCAGAGTCGGTCACGACTGGACCTAATGGTCAGGGGTCCCTTTACCTTTAAGGGAGCAGCACTCTGCGCATGTCTGAGAGGCCTTCGTTTTTAGTGGGTCACGTTTCCCAGGACATTCAGCACAGATTTAAATCAAACCCCAGCTTTCCCGGGTCACTAATCCAGTGCTAGCAACACAACAGATTTCACTCGTTCCCATTAATATCTATGTGTCGTGCATGTGTTTGCAGAAGCAGGAGTTCTCTGGCTCCAGGATATTAAGTTGCTTTGTGAGCGCTGTCAGGGTTGCAGGCTCTTAGATCGTCAGTCCAGACCTCTGATCAATAGCAATTATTTACTTCACAGGTTTACCTGAAATAATCAAGCCAAGTGGTGACCTAAATTGGTTGGAAGAGGATGACCTGCATGCTTTCAATTGGAGGGAGGAAAAATCATTAAATTAGTGTGCTCCTTTCAGCCACACAGAGCAGCAGCCAGTATTTCCTGCTCTTCCTTTCCCCTTCTTTCCGCAAACATGGCCTACACGTTCTCTCTTTTTTATTTATGGATGTGGCTGTCACACAGATAAACAGTGAGCATAGGTCACTTACAGCACTAAATACAAACAGGTGCCAGTTCTGTTACAAAAGGGGGGGGGGTAGGGAATAATTGCCCTTTCCTCCCTTAATGGCATCTCAAAGAAGTAAAATTGGGCCCCTGACATCATTGTGAACCACGTTTTTAATCACGGAGCCTTTGATGCATAAACGCTGTGTCATCAGCCAATGTCGTCTTCTTCTCGCTAACAACTGCCATGAAAAGGAAAGGAAGTCAGGCCTGAATGGCTTGGTGAACTTTGAAAGAAAGAACTAGGGCCCAAGTTTTCATTTTTGCTCATCTCCCCCCATGCCTTTTTCCTTTTGTGTCGTTTCCTTCGGATTGCAAGCCTAAAGTCAGGGACTGTATTTCTGATCACTGCAAGCCTCTCTGTGAGACTGTTTTCAGCTGAAAAGCGGAGCAAAAACTCTTTTAGACAAATATATAATCTAAGCGGGTGGCGCTGTGGGTTAAACCACAGAGCCTAGGACTTGCCGATCAGAATCCCCACAACGGGGGTGAGCTCCCGTTGCTCGGTCCCTGCTCCTGCCAACCTAGCAGTTCGAAAGCACCTCAAAGTGCAAGTAGATAAATAGGTACTGCTCCGGCGGGAAGCTAAACGGTGTTTCCGTGCGCTGCTCTGGTTCGCCAGAAGCGGCTTAGTCATGCTGGCCACATGACCCGGAAGCTGTACGCCGGCTCCCTTGGCCAATAAAGCAAGATGAGCGCTGCAACCCCACAGTTGTCCACAACTGAACCTAATGGTCTGGGGTCCCTTTACCTATAATCTAAGCACCTGTCAGATGCTGCTGCTGGTTGCTCGTGAGTAACCAGGCAGGACTCTGACCTGTCTTTTGCAGGTTTTATTGTGCAAACTATTTACAGTGCAGATCTACAAAGTTCATGTCCGTCTTAGTCACTTGCAGCATCCGGGAGTGACCCCTTCCGGCTTCTCCTCTAACATAAGAACTTCGGCACCCCAAACCTCCGCCTCCCCTCCTCGCGTTTCACCCCGCAAGCTGGGCGACGGACGTGGCGTGCGTCCCTCCTGGCCAGCTCAGCGAGGTGAGGCACTGGGGCTCTCAGCAGCATCCCCAAACCCTTTCCTCGCTAGGCTGGCCCCTTCCCTCTCTTCTCCACTGGAGGTGTGGCTTTTCCCATGGCTGGAAGAGGAACTGCTCCTCAGGAGTTTTGGAGGCTCTCTGTATCCCAACGGCCCCCCCTGCCTCCCTCCCCTGTTCCGATGGCAGTCCCCTGACACCACCCCTGAGGAACTATGTCACAAAATGCACTGAGCCAATAAACTCCCCCCCCCGTGCACCTTTTGAGATTTCATCTCTTCTTCTCCCCGACATCAGAAATAGTGGAAAGGAATCCCTGAGAGACTGTACTTCCTGACTTTACAGCTGACTTTGTGAATTCTGTCTACTCAAAGTCTTACACCCCAAAATCCAAGAAGACCTACTACTAAATGATCAAAAGGAAAGCAATGTAGTAGCAAATTAAAAACATTTCAGCTGTAGCAGAGGTAGCAACGGCAATAACAGCGGTTGCTGGCACTGAGGAGTTATTGTGCAAGTCTACGGAGACTTCTATCCTGGGGGCGAGTCCAAGGGACATAATCAGAAATGTTCTTTTATTACTGAACAAATTAAGTCCTACTACAGTCAGTCACACAGGAACAGTGATTATTCCATGAAGCTGGCAGAGCACTACTGAAATCTAAATTACAGAGTAGGAAACCTTCTGCCAGTAGAAAATTAAAGAATGCCTATAATAAGTAACAGTTTAAAGAGAGGTGTGTCCCCCCCATCTCTCTTTCCAAAAGCACTTGTGTAAGAATGGAAATATATACCTTAATTATTGCTTGGAACCTTATCTCCATGCGACGTAAAAGAAAATCAGTTTTATGGAATGGACAATTAAATGAGCAAACACACTTCCCAAGCTACCAAAGATGAACTTACCACCGATTGGTGAGATTTGGATTAAAAACATATAAAGGGAGGGCAAAATTGACATGCAAACTACAAGACAAGGACAACTGTGACTTCAAAGAAGAATGGGAACCTTTTACAAATTATCTAAAAACAACAACAAAATGAATTGGATTCCCTGGCAGGTTTTGAATAAACATACACACATTTATTGAGGGACAACATAGAAAATAAATAATATAAGGATGTACCGTATTTTTCGTGCCATAGGGTGCACCGCAGGGTTACGTCGAGGCCTGGGAATGCAGGCAGCTCTGCGCAACCCTTGGCCGCGCCGGTCTCCCAAGGGTTGCACAGAGCTTCCTGAAGCCTGGAGAGCGAGAGGGGTCAGTGAGCACCGACCCCTCTCGCTCTCCAGGCTTCAGCGAAAGCCTGCATTCGCCCCATAGGATGCACACACATTTCCCCTTCATTTTTGGAGGGGGGAAAGTGCGCCCTATAGGGTGAAAAATACGGTATACAGTTTTATTATATGCAGAAGTTAACATTGGATGAGAAATCAGAGAGAGGAGATGAGGAAAGTCATGGGGGGGAGGGAGGGAGGGAGGAGGGAAGGGGAAAAATGGGGGAGAAACAAGGAAGATGATTTGTTTTGATAATTTGTTATGTTTAAATTGTTAATAAATTTTTTTAAAAAAACCACACACATTTAAATGGAGGAGGAAGAGATATCATTTAGAAAGCTAGGAGTCCTTAAAAGACAATGAGAAAATAAAAACAACAGGATGAAAGCAGGTCTGCAATGTTTTGTTTGGGTTCCCCAAACTTGGATTTCCAGCTTTTTTTGGACTACATTTCCCATCATTCCTGACCACTGAGTCATGCTAGCTAGGGATGATGGGAGTTGTAGTTCAAAAACAAATGGAGACCCAAGTTTGGGAAACTCTGGATTAGAAAGATGTTTGGAGCCATTTAAAAAAGTGTCCCTGATGAACTGGGAGGATATTTAAAAGCATTTCCCAACATTTGTTTCCTGTCTTTTGCCCAAAAAGCAGATATGCATACATCCCTTTATTCTCACAATATTAATGCCAGATACGTTAGGCTAAGAGATACTATCTGGTCAAAGGTTAGCCACTAAGTTGGCGGTTAGCCAGCTAGTCCTTGATACAAGTCCCACCCTGTAGTTCAGCAATTCTCCAATGTGGTGCCCTTCAGGGTTATGGTCCGCAAGCATATGTGGCTACCACCTTGCTAAAGCTTAGTACTGTGGTACCTTGGGTTACAGACACTTCAGGTTACAGACGCTTCAGGTTACAGACTCCGCTAACCCAGAAATAGTACCTCGGGTTAAGAACTTTGCTTCAGGATAAGAACAGAAATCATGCAGCAGTGGTGCGGCGGCAGTGGGAGGCCCCATTACCTAAAGTGGTACCTCAGGTTAAGAACAGTTTCAGGTTAAGAACAGACCTCCAGAACGAATTAAGTTCTTAACCTGAGGTACCACTGTAGGTCTGGATGGTCTCTTTTACCCCTGAAGGCATGCAGGTGGTGCTGTGGTCTAAACCACTGAGCCTCCTGGGCTTGCCGATCGGAAGGTCGGCGGTTCGAATCCACGCAACGAGGTGAGCTCCCGTTGCTCTGTCCCAGCTCCTGCCAACCTAGCAGTTCGAAAGCACGTCAAAATGCAAGTAGGTAAATAGGTGCCACTGTGGCGAGAAGATAAACAGCGTTTCCGTGTGCTCTGGTTTCCATCACGGTGTTCCGTTGCACCAGAAGCGGTTTAGTCATACTGGCCACATGACCTGGAAAGCTGTCTGTGGACAAACACCAGCTAACTCGGCCTGAAAGCGAGATGAGGGCCGCAACCCCATAGTCGCCTTTGACTGGACTGAATCGTCCAGGGGGTCCTTTTCCTTTACCCCTGAAACCATTTGAATGTCTTAGACTGAGAGCCCCTAAGGGAAAAGACTTACAGTAGTACCTCAGGTTAAGTACTTAATTTGTTCTGGAGGTCTGTTCTTAACCTGAAACTGTTCTTAACCTGAAGCACCACTTTAGCTAATGGGGCCTCTTGCTGCCGCCGCACCGCCGGAGCACGATTTCTGTTGTCATCCTGAAGCAAAGTTCTTAACCCAAGGTACTATTTCTGGGTTAGCAGAGTCTGTAACCTGAAGCATATGTAACCTGAAGCGTATGTAACCCGAGGTACCACTGTACTAACATAAAACTGCTGTAGGCCACTCGAAGCCCATAAGTGGGGCAGGCTCATATACATATGTGCGCGCGTGCGCGCGCGCGCACACACACACACACACACACACACACACACACAATGGTTAAATTGGACCTTCCTTGGAGAAGCAGAAACAGTTATCCCATCAATTTCTCAAAATCAAAATAATTTTAACTCAGTGGGGTCAACATGGTATAAAGAATACACAAACTCCAGTTGCTACGCTCCTTCAAATTTATTTTAATGCATTCCATTTAAAAATCTACTTTTTAAAAACCAAAAAGTACTTGCATTATAGGGGTGAAAATTGAGTTGTTGAGCCTTTTTTTGGAAAGGTTATTGAGTTTTTGTTGTTTCTTGTTTTGTTTTACAGTTAACTGGCTATGTCCAGTAAATTCCAGACGTATGGCAACCCTATACTTGGAGGGATGAGTATATTTTGTTTCAGATGAGCAAAGCAAACTATTACCTTCAATTTGCATATTTCTTGTAAAGCTTCACTCCTCTCTTTCTTAAGTTCTTCCAATTCCTCTCTTTGCAAAGGATCACAGGAGACAAACTGGATGCATTGAAATATTAGGGGGAGGGGGGAGCAGAGATTGTTAACAAAGAAATTTTGGAATAATTAGGTCAGTTTTATCCATGATGATACTTAAACACCTACATTGTATAACACCTGCATTAACCATTAATGCTTTAAGATTATGTAAAATGATGCTGTTTTAATTGTTATTGATTTGTGGAGACTGTAATAATAATAATAATAATAATAATAATAATAATAATAATAATAATAATAATAATATAAATATAAATATAAATATAAATATAAACGAACTTAATCCAGTCTTTTTAAGAGATTTGCCTGCTACTCCCATGAATTAACTTAACTTGCAAAATCATCAAGTACAAATTGAAGCAGAATAATTAGAAGAGAATCCAAGAAGCTGGCCTTCAAACATATTTGTGTGTGTGTTTATCAAAGCCCTAAGTTATTGCTTAATAGCCGATGGTTTTTAGAAGAAGCTAACAAGACAATTTCATTTTAAAATGCAAGGTTGAACAGGGGTTTGCAATATTAAATTCGTAAATTCAACCATTAGAAAGACACAAAGCTAAAGGGAAGAAAACCCAACAATATACTGGCAGGAGATGGACAATACAGGACAGCTGTATGAAATTAAAAGTAACAAATTAGTATTGTTATTATCTATTCATTTATTCAATGAATGAATGGATGGATGGATTCAATGAATGAATGAATGAATGATTAAATAAATAAACAAAGTCCAGATCAATGTACAGAGCTCCATAACAGACACATTACTTACCTGTGAATCTAGTAATTGGGCAATTTCGTGAGCATTAAGTGCTGCCTGTCCTTGAGCACTACCTGCCCCATCTAGCTGCAAACAGAATATGTTTCTTGCCACCTGGACAAAATCTGAAACAGAGGCTAAGTGAGCATGAACATGCCTGATCGATGGCAAAAGAAGCAATTTCAAGATTGCACCCAACTTTTAGCTGCCTGTTGAACAACTGCTATGTTTTCTCGATGTCCCCCAAGTTTCTCCCCATCACCCATTTCCTATAAAACACCAGCTATGAATTGCATGTAGGGAAATCTGTAAGCATACAAAATGACAGCCGGGTTTTTAACAAGTCAGCTAGGTTAATTGCCATCAGTCTTATGTTAACTTTTGGCAACCCTAAAAAGGCTTGAATTAGATGAGAGACCTGCAGATTCACACATTCTCCTCTCACTTGCAGGCACTGAGCTCATTTAGCTGCTTCCTCTGCAGCACAATCCATGGTTTCCCATTAAATGAGGCATAGGCAAACTCGGCCCTCCAGATGCTTTTGGACTACAACTCCCATCATCCCTGACCACTGGCCCTGTTAGCTAGGGATGATGGGAAATGTAGTCCCAAAACACCTGAAGGGCCAAGTTTGCCTATGCCTTCATTAAATAGTTGGTAAACTATGGGTTGCGCTTCTCCACATACTAGGGACGGAGGCACTTTGGCCCCCCAAAATGTTCTGGGTTTTTTTTAGGGGGGCGACCCATCCCCCATTGTTCTGAGGGTGAACATGGAGCCGGTACGAGGCAGCTCAGTGCTGACAGCTCCTCCTGCTGCTGCCACAACTGGCGGGGGGGGGGGGGGCTTCCCCTGTCTTTCCCTTGCCGCTGAGGCCGTGTTGTCACTGCGTTCGACTTCGCCCCCTGGCTCCACACGACATCACCCTAAGCAAGCAAACTGTGAGAGAAGCCCACAATATTACATAGAGCTGCTCAATGCAGAGCCTTGTGTGGTCAAACCTAAACACAGATTTATTACTGTAATGAATACGGCTGGGTGATATATTGATGTATCATCCAAACCCAGTAGGAAGCCCATACAGTGGTACCTCTGGTTGCAAACGGGATCCATTCTGGAGGCCGGTTTGCAACATGAAAAGAGTGCAACCTGCAGCGGCGTGTCTGCGCGCGCACGGGTTGCGATTTGCCACTTCTGCGCATGCGCATTTTGTCATTTTGCACTTTTGTGCATGCGCAAGCGGCGAAATCCGGAAGCAACCCATTCCGGTACTTCCGGGTCGCCGCGGGACGTAACCTGAAAGAACGTCACATGAAGCGGACGTAACATGAGATATGACTGTATCATGATAGCAGTTTCCTAATTTTTGACCTACAAATACAGTGGTACCTCGGGTTACAGACGCTTCAGGTTACATACACTTTAGGTTACAGACTCCGCTAACCCAGAAATAGTGCTTCAGGTAAAGAACTTTGCTTCAGGATGAGAACAGAAATCGTGCTCCAGTGGCGCGGTGGCAGCAGGAGGCCCCATTAGCTAAAGTGGTGCTTCAGGTTAAGAATAGTTTCAGGTTAAGTACAGACCTCCGGAACAAATTAAATACTTAACCTGAGGTACCACTGTATATCGCAAATCATGGTGTGTGCCATGCAAAAATCGTGATGCGAAAAAACTGTTGAAGCCAGCCAATGCTTCTCCATAGCTCCATCCTTCTTTCAGACATCGTGATATATCAGTACGTCGCCATGTTTAGCTGCTGATCTATCACAATGTTGAAAACCAAGTATCACCCAAACACAGTGAGGAAGGCTTTTTTTATGCAGCATTCTCTGTTACCATTTTCCTAGAACTCACTTCATTACCTCCAAAAGACACTGTTCCTTTAGGATCCTTTGGGAGCTGCTGCCTTAGAATTTCTTGCTGTTCTTTTGTGGGTTGAATCCCGAGATAATTCAGAGCCTAGAAGCGGGATTTGGTGAGAGAGAGAAAGCACAGGGGTTGGAATTCTCTATCTGACAACGATGGAACATTGCACCTCCTTTTATCTGTTTAGGGAAGCTTTTAATGTTCAATAGATTATTGTATTTTAATATTCTGTTGGAAGCCGCCCAGAAACCCAGCCAGATGGGCGGGATATAAATAAATAAATTATTGTTGTTGTTGTTATTATTATTATTATTAGTCTTGTTTTAGCTTGCTTAAGTCACCTTTCCAGTCTGGGAAGAAGGTGGGATGTAAATAAATAGTAGTAGTAGTAGTAGTAGTAGTAAAGGTAAAGGTAAAGGTACCCCTGCCCGTACGGGCCAGTCTTGATAGACTCTAGGGTTGTGCGCTCATCTCACTTAAGAGGCCGGGAGCCAGCGCTGTCCGAAGACACTTCTGGGTCACGTGGCCAGCGTGATGAAGCTGCTCTGGCGAGCCAGCGCAGCACACGGAAACGCCGTTTACCTTCCCGCTATAAAGCGGTACCTATTTATCTACTTGCACTTAGGGGTGCTTTCGAACTGCTAGGTGGGCAGGAGCTGAGACCGAAAGACGGGAGCTCACCCCGCCGCAGGGATTCGAACCGCCGACCTTCTGATCGGCAAGTCCTAGGCACTGAGGTTTTACCCACAGCGCCACCCGCGTCCCCTACAGTAGTAGTAGTAATAATAATAATAATAATAATGCACTAACACACTTCCTATTTCCTCTCTCCAACACTGGATTATGGGGTGCATCTGTTCCATAAACGCCAACTCCTCACGGCTGAGGTCTCTTCACAAAGGTCTCCCCCAATAAAATATTTGAGGGGGCCAGGCCCCCACAAAGTTGATGGGCATTACTATTCAAATGGTGTGCAGCTGCTGTGTTTCGTTATCAATTATGTGTGGCATCGCTGACCCCCCCGACCCCCCCCCCCAATATTTGGCACCCTTGGGTTGGGCTCCCTTGATCTGTTCCTATACATCCACAGAGAGAAAAGTTTTACATACACTCGTAAGTGTGCTGTGGCGGAACTGAAACCCTGATTCTGCAAAATGCTTTCACAAAAGAAAAAGCATTTACGTGGCACTCTGGAGCGTTCAAAACGCTTTGCGCACATTATCCCAGAATGGCATAAGCACCGGTTTATCCTTTCTCTGCTGCCTAACCCATCCTCTTTGTAATGTTTTAATGGGTCTGCTAGTGGCGGCCAAGTAAGCACACGTTGTATCAGGGCGTGTGCGCAACAAGCAAGAGTCCCGGACGCTTTTTAGAGACAATCCAAAGCGGCCCACTCTGAAACCTCCATTCATTCCAACAGGCTCTTACTGAAAAGGTTAGGGAGGTGCGCAGCGGCTGCGGGGAGTAGATGGTGTTAGGTGGGTGGGTTACCTATTAAAGTAAGATAAGCAGGGGGATAAAGCAGCCCGGCTGATTCACAGCGCCATTTTCTGGCACCCAAACAAAGATTTTAAAGAGAGGAGATTTGAGAAGAGGCATACGCAGCTTGAAACGCAACGCGGTGTGGGTTGCATCAGCACTTAGTCTCCTAAAACAAACAACTGACAACGAGAAAAAAAGGAAAGAAAGAGCAAATTCGGAAGCCCAATCTTCAAGCACTTACACAAAAAGGATATAAATATTTAAGTGGTCTGCCCCTCGCAGCTCTTTTCTCCCCCCTTATTTTCCTGTTCTCGGTATCGATGAAGCAAGAGAAGAAGGTATCACAAAAAAGAGAAATGAGATCTTTTTAGCAAAATAACTTTGGGAAATAGCTGGGGAAGAAGGCGGCGGCAGAACTTTGATAAAAGCACCTTGATGAAAGCACTTGAAAAGAAAAAAAAATGTATCACTGATACCCAAAACATTTTCCTCTCAAACTGTAGGTGTTTCAGGGAAAGAAGAAATTTTACTAATGGGAGACTTCAACTTCTCTATTATCTGCTGGGTTATAAATGCCCCTAAGCATGAAATCTCCAGCAAATTCCGGCCATAGTTTGCTAGCACAACTTTCCAACTCAGAAATAGGAGGAAGGAGCAAGGGGTGTCCGTTACCCTCGACTTGATCTTCACTAACAGGGAAGAGCTCACACTTCCCAAGAGAATACACAAGCTGAAATGCAGCTATTTTCTGAAATTCACACTTGAATTTTGCAATAAGCTGTCCCCCCCCCCCAAAAAAATGTGCACAAACATTTACGTATGCATGCACTGCATTATGAAAGGCTGCTTGCGGAAAAAATGTGCAAATTGGGCAAAGTAACTTCCCCGAAACATGCATATGAGGAAAAAGGCACCCAAAAATACTGATGAATTTTCATTAGGTTTTTATATGATTATGGACATAAAAAAATGATAGGGAGATGCGGCAAACGGAATTTAGGATTGGGGGAAAAATGAGAAACAGCAGTAGAGAGCTGTTCAAAAACAAATAAATGTGTGTACAAGCAAGGCTGCCTTGTTGAATATACTTCCTTGCTCCAAACTCACAATGAATCACAGGCTTCCATATTGTTCTTCCGGGAAATAATCTTTGGCTGGCATCCTGCTCTCGCTGCATGGAGGGAGTGAACACATTGTGGAGTAGCACTTAGTAAGAGTTAAGTAGGATCTGGCCCTTCCATGTAGCCACCATTCAGGGAAGCCACATTCATGACAAGGGTGCTCAACGAAGCCAAGCTCTTTATTCCAATCAGAGGCCCATCCATGCTATAACACAGGGTTCCCCAAACTTCAGTCTCCCTCCGTTTTTGGACTACAATTCCCATCATCCCCGACCACCGGTGCATGATGGGAGTTGTAGTCCGACAACAGCGGGAGACCCAAGTTTGGGAAACCCTGCTCTAACACAAGGTCTCCCACCCACCTGCTCCTCCAAGGCCTATAGCCTGTTGCAACATACTCAGCAGCAATGCACCAACGATAGGGGAGCTCTGCTCAGTTCCTTTCAGGAAGCTAACCTACAACTTGCTTTCAATGCACATAGGGTGGAGTGAGGAAGGAGAAAGACTTGCAGGATGGCACCTCCACTGTGAACGTTCTTGCAACCATCTCAAACAGGAAATGTGGCTCCAAAACTGTCTAATCCATGGGTAGGCAAACTAAGGCCCAGGGGCCGGATCCAGCCCAATCACCTTCTAAATCCAGCCCGCAGACGGTCTGGGAATCAGCGTGTTTTTACATGAGTAGAATGTGTCCTTTTATTTAAAATGCATCTCTGGGTTATTTGTGGGGCCTGCCTGGTGTTTTTACATGAGTAGAATGTGGGCTTTTATTTAAAATGCATCTCTGGGTTATTTGTGGGGCATAGGAATTCATTCATTTTTTATTTTCCCCCCAAAATATAGTCCGGCCCCCCACAAGGTCTGAGGGACAGTGGACCGGTCCCCTCCCGAAAAAGTTTGCTGACCCCACTCTAATCCTTTTCTTCATCTGCGTTAACGTGTAAACTCCTCTATTTGGATCTGAATACACACAAGCACTCAGTCCCTGCCACTCTCTTTGTGAGTCCAAGGAGTCCTTGCTGAAATTCATTTACTTGGCAAGAAGAACAAAAGCTCTACAAGTTCATGTCATAGCCACAAAGTGCTCATAACTCCTGGCCAAAATGGGAATCTTCCAGTTACTTTGGCTGGAGACCTACAGTAATATATTGCAAATTTTAGAGATTGCTAGAAATAAGCTAGTGTGACTATAAAAATATTTTAAAAGGAAAGACAACAAGGGTCCCGAGCCAAAGTAAATTGCTAGAGCCAAAGTAAATTGCTGAAATGAATGGGATATAAAGTCAATGGGAACTCAAGCACGACTTTCCCTAGATTTGGGCTAAAGGTTCCTGCAAATTTGCAAAAGGCAGTTCTGCTGCTAGGAGAGGAAATCGCAGCAGAAAGAGTAGCATCAAAAGCTTTAAAACATTTTCATCCAGCCAGACCATTTCAATATTTGCTAAATAATTTCATCAGGCTACAAATGTCGATTCAGCACAGCAAACCGTTGGTCTCATGAGTATTATTTACCCGTGTGGAATAGTAATTTCTGTCACCAAATTGCCACAGGAACAAAAGTAAAAAATAAAGACAGAAGATATTTACCATCTCTAGTTTATCTGCTTGGAGACGAACAGTGGGGTTTAGGGAAATCTTCCTTCTTTGTGGTCCATAATCATCGCTCCACGTGAGGCCAACAGCTAAGAGACAACAGGTTGCACATTAATTGGAAATCTAATTGGAACTTTTTCTCCTGAAGGATGTGTTCCGAACTCCTGCTGTTCAAACAACTGGAGCTAATCACCTGAATACCAGAATCAACTCGTGCTTGTTATTCCACCCCCCTTTAAACAGTAAGCAAGATGCAATTTAAATGTTTATTACAGATCTCAAATGGAAACTGATGGATGCTGCTGAAATACTAGTTGGACCTTCCTGTACGAACCCGCCAAGATATAAGGGTCTCGGGGGGGGGGGGCCTCACACAAAAACCTGGAGAATAATTGGGGAATGAATCGGCTGTGGATCAAACAGATATTATTGAAATATGAACAGGCATATCATGAGAGAGGCACATGGTGACACCTCTTTTAAAAAACAATAAAAAGGAAACAGGAGATGGAGGGAGAGAGAAAGAGAGAGAAAGAGAAAGAAATTAGTTGATACAGGCTGTGGCACAGATGTACACAATTTCTTTTTTGTGGTGAGGGGGCATTTCTTTGGACTCCTGCCAAGTCACCAAAACTGCTTTCTAAAACATCCCCCAAAGCCTGCATATTTGCAAAACAATAACAATTTATTACTTATACCCTGCCCATCTGGTTGGGTTTCCCCAGCCACTCTGGGCAGCTCACAACAGGATATTAAAAACGCGATAAAACATCAAACATTAAAAACTTCCCTAAACAGGGCTGCCTTCGGGTGTCTTCTAAAAGACAAATAGCCTCCAGGTGTCTTCTCAAAGTCAGGTAGTTGTTTATTTCCTTGACATCTGATGGGAGGGTGTTCCATAGGGCGGGCGCCACTACCGAGAAGGCCCTTTACCTGGTTCCCTGTAACCTCACTTCTCGCATTGGGGGAACCACCAGAAGGCCCTCGGCGCTGGACCTCAGTGTCCAGGCAGAATGATGGGGGTGGAGACGCTCCTTCAGGTATACTGGGCTGAGGCTGTTTAGGGCTTTGAAGGTCAGCGCCAACACTTTGAATTGTGCTCGGAAACGTACTGGGAGCCAATGCAGATCTCTCAGAACTGGTGTTATGTGGTCCCGGCGGCCACTCCCAGTCACCAGGGAGCCAATGTACTGGGAGCCAATGTAGGTCTTTCAGGACCGGTGTTTTATACACATGGTTGAGCAAGCATGGCTGTACCAACACTAGACAACCCATACAGTATTCTACCATGTGCATGTGCTTTTATAGAATACCCCAACATATTTTTGCATCTATAGCTATACGTACATACATGAACTGGCTACTGCCTGTTTAAGACATACAGGAGAAGCGGCTTTGAGGCAAAACAAGGATTTTGCCTATGCCTGAGCCCTTGCCTCCTACCCAACCTTCAGCAAATGTGAAAAAAAAATGCAAGGTGCTTTTGCACTCATTTTATATCTTTAATATACATGTGGCAAACATATGTTAAGTGCAGAGTCCTATAAGCACTGGAAAATACTTAGGTTTCTATGGCAACTGGATCTTCAGATATGCCGGTGTTATTCACCACGCTGTGCCAAAGTGAGCCTATTGATTACTAATTATATAAGCTTGGCAGGTTTTCAATCGGCCTACTTCCAGGGAAGCCTGTCCATGTCTATTTGTTTGCCACAGGTGCCCGGTGTGGCACTGCAAAGCATTCTGGGAGTGTTAGTTCATGCAGGGCTCCAGCCAGGCCTACTGAATGGAACTACTGCTGCAGAAACCAGGGCTTATCCTAGAATACACTCAAACAACAGCAACAATTTATTTGTATGCCGCCCATCTGACTGGGGTGCCTCAGCCCCTCTGGGTGGCTTCCAACAAATGAAAACATCAAACGCAGTAAAACAGTAAAACCCCAAACATTAAAAACTTCCCCTATACAGGGCTGCCTCCAGATGTCTTCTCAAAGTCAGGTAGTTGTTTATTTCCTTGACATCTGAGAGGAGGGTGTTCTAGGGAGGAGCTATCATGGAGGGCAAGCTTGTCCAGCGTTACAGATATTCTCAGGGAGGAAGCTTATGGACAACCCCATATTCATAGAATTGTAGAGTTGGAATAGACCCTGAGGGTCATTTAGACCAACCCCCTGCAATGCAGGAATACGCAGCTACCCCAAATGGGGATCGAACCTGCAACCTTGGTATTCCCTGAAACAGACTTTGAAAACCATTTATTACTCCCTTTATAGGTAAAGGACCCCTGGACGGTTAAGTCCAGTCAAAGGCGACTATGGGGTTGCGGCGCTCATCTCGCTTTTCAGGCCGAGGGAGCCGGCGTTTGTCTGCAGACAGCTTTCCGGGTCATGTGGCCAGCATGACTAAACTGCTTCTGGTGCAACAGGACACCGGGATGAGTGCCAGAGCGCACGGAAATGCCGTTTACCTTCCCGCTGCAGCGGTACCTATTTATCTACTTGCGCCGGCGTGCTTTCAAACTGCTAGGTTGGCAGAAGCTGGGACAGAGCAAAGGGAGCTCACCCCGTCGCGGGGATTCGAACTGCCAACCTTCCGATCGGCAAGCCCAAGAGGCTCAGTGGTTTCGACCACAGCGCCACCCTTTATATCTCACATCTTTTCCATTATGGCACTCAAGGTGACTTGCATGGGCCTCCTTGATGGTATCCCATCCTTTCAGTAGCCAGACCCAGATACGTTTAGCTTCAGAAAGGTCGCTACATCATGAGCTTTGGACCAGGCCCTGGCACCCACAGCCCCAAACCCCAGGTGTCAATCCTATAGCTGCAGAAGACAAATGAGGAAGGAAAGGGTGCATTGTCCTTGCTGGTTACAAGCAAGGACAATCCATCCCTGTTCAGCCATCCCACAAAATAGTCAATGGCCATTATATTGGAAAGGGACTGCTAGACAATCCATTCATTCGTGTTAGGGGAACAATGGGTGCATAATAGAGGCTTTTTCTAAAGGAAAAGTAAACACATTAAATGCTACTCCTGTGAGAAAGGTAATGGCAACTATGTGATGAGAAAGCAAGGAAGTGAGCGTTTACCCCCAGCAGATGTATCAGCGGTACTGTTGTTTGCAGAAAATGCGGGAGATTGCTCTCTCTTCTTGAATCCGGCTTTCGTCTATGAAAGAAAATACACAAAATAAGGAGGTGCCTTCTGGTAAAGTAGGTCAAGGACCAAACAAACAAATGTCATTAAAAACCAAACACACACACACACACACACACACACACACACACAGGCTGATTACAGAAAAGAAGCCCTGGCTAATGCTTTATCTAAACTTCAGATGAATATACAATACATAGCAAAAGCTTTAGAAGAAACTGGTTCCCTTTACAACATGTGCCCATAGAATTATGTTAAGCAGCTTTGGAAGAGTGGTCTGTATTGACTGTTCTTCAAGCAGCCCCAGAACCGCTGGAATAAACCATGGTTATTTAGTTTTTTCTCCACCTGCCGCTGCAAAGAAATCCATCCCCACCCTATCAACTCATGCAGGGATGCAACCACGCTAGAAGGGACACTGTTAGCTGCAGAGAGCGAGAGAAGCTATAGAAGCCAAAAGGAACTTAATTTGGCAGGCCGGACCAATCCGTGGACACCAAGCCAAACCGCCAGCCACAAAGAACGGGAGGGTGCATTCCATCAGATATGTGGGCAACCTTAAGTACTGCGCAACTGGTAAAAGCCAACTCCCGACGGAGGGCCCCTAGCTAAGGAATTCCATGCTGGATCCAAGGCTGGAAAAAGGCTTCAATGCACTCCTACCTCCCTGACATGGCTTTTTTTTAAATGTCCAATTTCTCTTCGTAGCTCTACACAGACAGTGGCTACGGTGGTGGTCCCGAGAACGAGGAGATCCAAAGCAGGAACTGGTTGCCATTTATTACGCAAAAGGCACGTAGAGGTTTTCCACCAGGGAACATATAGCTTTTGCCAGACAGATCCCTGTCCTTTTCTGACAAAAAAAAACCCCCAGTAGCATTGAGAATTTCCACTGTTTTGTGCTGCGTCATAGAATTCTAGAAAGTGTTAATGGCTAAAAAAAAAGAGAGAGAGAGCAAGGGAACATTTGATCACGTGTCCCAGGGAAGCTCTGATTGATTGATTTCATTTGTATATCACCCTTTCCTACAAGGAACTGAAAGTGGTGTGCATGGTTCTCCTTCTCCCCATCTTATCCACCCAATAACCTTGCGAGGTAGGTTATGCTGAGATTGAGTGACTGGCCCAAGGTCACCCAGTGAGCTTTCATGGCTGAGTGGGGATTCGAACCCTGGTCTCCCAGGTTCCTAGTCTGACACTCTAACCACTACACCACACTGGCTCCCACGTGTTCATGGCTTTTCAAGGACTCTGTTTTATACATTACAGTGCAGGCACATCTCAGCGATATGCAAGACTCCTGAAAAATTCAGGTTGCAAATCTAATGCAAGGGGATGGACAATGTAATGTATGACCTGTCGTGTTTTGCTTTCCTCCGTCTGTTTGTCATTTCCCGAGGGAGCTGTTTATACCCAACAGTGCTGAGAAAGAGTACAGTCTTATGCATATCTATGTTCCTCTTGTGTCTGATGGGAGTTTACTCCCAAGAAAGCATGCTTAGGATCCAAATGGACTCTCAGTTCATCGAAATAATGCTTAAAAGAAAAGAGGACATCCAACAGAATGGTATAAAAATGTTATTCACTGAAATTTCTCCAGCTGTATTAGCATTATATTTCAAAGAAGAGCATGTTTTTCACGCAGAACTTTGGGGTTTTATTGGGGGGGGGAGGGAGGGGGGGAGAAGGAGGAATCATGTGTCTGTTCAAATTTCCTTACTTCCTCCATACTAAGAATGATGACAGGGTGCTGGCTGTGGGAAGAAGCCACACAGCACGCTTGGCAGAGAAATTCTCCTTACTCTTTCTTTCCTTTTTTAATTTAAAAAAATGTATTTTCCTCTCGACTGTTTGAACTGAGGAAGAGCTTAACATATCATCATCATCAACTTCATTGCACTAGCCAAAGGCCATGGCATCATTCACAAAAGGAACGAAGAGAAAAGCAACAATAACCATAAAGGTAAAGGTAAAGCTGACCGTTAGGTCCAGTCGCGGACGACTCTGGGGTTGCGCGCTCATCTCGCTCTATAGGCCGAGGGAGCTGGCGTTTGTCCACAGACAGCTTCTGGGTCATGTGGCCAGCATGACTAAGCCGCTTCTGATGAATCAGAGCAGCGCACGGAAACGCCGTTTGCCTTCCCGTCGGAGCGGTACCTATTTATCTACTTGCACTTTGAGGTGCTTTCGAACTGCTAGGTGGGCAGGAGCTGGGACTGAACCAAGGGGAGCTCACCCCGTTGCAGGGATTCGAACCGCTGACCTTCCAATCAGCAAGCCCTAGGCTCAGTGGTTTAGACCACAATGCCACCTGCATCCATAAAAAACCATAAAAATATCAGGCACTGCACATACAATAAACCACAATCACGTCTCCTAAAAATTATTTGTTGCATACGATAGAAGAGCAAGGGGTTCTCAGGTAGAATGAGCCAGCTTAAATGTCCGAATGACCTTTGCAATTGACTATTTTATCTAGTTCTTTTCTCCTGATCTTCTTAGCTGCCAATGCATATAGTGCTACTTTATAAGTTACAAAGGCTTAACATATCTCAATAGCTGGTGGAGCTCATGAATTTGCCTACATACAAAAAGAAAACCTGGTTGCCACATATGTTCCATCGGACCAACACAGACAAGAAAACTTCAGTATAAATTGAGGTGAGTTTTTTCTTAAAGAAAGGAAGATTTGAAGATTTTTTTAAAAATGTACCAAAATAAGAAACATATGTATGTTGGGGCACACATGGTATAAATTAAAGTGAGCCTTTGATCAGGGGGAGGGGCAACCTTTGGATAGCTCAGTTAGCAGAGCATGAGACTCTTAATTTCAGAGCTGTGGGTTCAAGCCCCACATAGGGCAAAGATTCCTGCATTGCAGGGGGTTGGTCTAGATGACCACTGGGGTCCCCTGCAATCTACAACTATGTGAGGCTGCTGTCCTATATAACAGGGATGGGCAACCTTTTTTTTCTGCTAAGGGCCAATCATTTATGAAATGCACACTGGTGGTTGGTTGAAGTCAAAACTGGGCGAGGTTGGAGCTAAAAGCAGATGGGGCCACCCTTTCCCTCTCTTTTCTCCTTTCCCTAACACAACTCTCTTCCTCCCTTCTTTGTCAGCTGCATAAAATTACACAGAGAGCTACATCTCGCCATAGGACTGCCAGCTGTCCATCAATGCTATGTGTGCGTGGTTGGGTGCAAGTCCCATTGAACCCAGCAGGCAGTGCTGGATTTATGTACAGTGGTGGACGCGGGTGGCGCTGTGGGTTAAACCACAGAGCCTAGGACTTGCTGATCAGAAGGTCGGCGGTTCGAATCCCCGCGACGGGGTGAGTTCCCGTTGCTCGGTTCCTGCTCCTGCCAACCTAGCAGTTCGAAAGCACATCAAAGTGCAAGTAGATAAATAGGTACCGCTCCGGCAGGAAGGTAAACGGCGTTTCTGTGCGCTGCTCTGGTTTGCCAGAAGCGGCTTAGTCATGCTGGCCACATGACCCGGAAGCTGTATGCTGGCTCCCTCGGCCAATAAAGTGAGATGAGCGCCACAACCCCAGAGTCGGTCACGACTGGACCTAATGGTCAGGGGTCCCTTTACCTTTACCTTGGGTTACATACGCTTCAGGTTACATACGCTTCAGGTTACAGACTAGCTAAACAAGCTATAGCTTAGGGTCCCACTTTCTTGCGCCCCCCCCCAAAAAAAACAAAGTGGAAAAAGCTGGATGTACATTTTCAAAATATAAGATAAAAAACAAATAAAATAAAACCAAGATACAGTAACAGAGTTTTGTGTTGTGTAGGCTCCTATGATATAAGAAATGGGCCCCACCTGCTAGCCTGCTCCCTAAAATATCACCGGTTTGCTCATTTCTATATATAGGGTGCCAGCATTCTGCATGTGCAAATGGCTTTAGATACATATTAGGTCCATAATCATACAGTGGTACCTTGGGTTAAGAACTTAATTCGTTCCGGAGGTCCATTCTTAACCTGAAACTGTTCTTAACCTGAAGCACCACTTTAGCTAATGGGGCCTCCTGCTGCGTGCCACCGCTGCGCGATTTCTGTTCTCATCCTGAAGCAAAGTTCTTAACCTGAAGCACTATTTCTGGGTTAGCGGAGTCTGTAACCTGAAGCGTCTGTAACCTGAAGCGTCTGTAAGCCAAGGTACCACTGTACAGCATATATTCAACACAAAAAACAGCGACAATTTGTTGTTCACAAAGGACAGCTGGACATATAAAGCGCCCCATTACCTTCAGTAGCTTAGGGCCACATCAAACCTAAATCTGGCCCTGCCAGCGGGGCTCACTTCCAAGCTAGGCATATATAGGACTGCACTGCCAGTCACTTGTGCCTTCTGAAAGAACATATAGACCGATGTGTAAGTGAAGAGGTCAAGGAATTGATTTCTGCTAAAACAACTGGCTGCCTGTGAAATTTGTGACAAGCAGGACTTGGATAATCTATCTAGTTTAGCAGTTTGCTTGCTGATCGCTGCCCCTTTGTCAACCGATGACCCTTAAATTGGTTTTCAGAGAATACTTGCCACATTCAGAATAGACATCTTTGAGTCAATGCTCTCATTTGGAGACGAAGATGGAGGAAGCTGCAGTTTGTATCCATCTGAAGTTAACAGGCTGGAGGGGGGCGGCAGAGTTTCCGCTTGACTGGAAAGAGGTTCACGCCGAATGAAAGCGATTTCCCACGAGGAGCTAGATCTAAAAATGAAGTCACAGGTTGGACACAGGTATTGTACGTTGCATTCTTCCTGAAATAATGAAGACCTCCCTGTAATTATCAAAATATGTCAGGCAGCAAGTGATGTTTAGAGGGTCAATAAAATTCAGTGGGACAAAAATCTGTTGCACCAACTTGTTTTTAATTATTGCCCTTGTTCTTGATGGCTAGGAGGGCCAAATTTGCGAGGGTCTTACATTTTTAATGTGCTGTTACCAGCCCAGAATGTTTGGGCTTAGGTGGCATCTGTCTTGGGAAACAATGGAGTGCGTCTATGGGGCTGGGGTCAAACCACTGGAGAATCACAGCGCCCAAAAGTATCAGGATTTATGCCTGCAAGACAGGGAGTTCTTTTTAACAGCTCTATATTTTAGCACTTCCAACAACACATATCCAAAATTCTCTCTCTAATCATGAGGGCTAGAGACATAAATCGACCAAATCTATACTAGGGAAGACAGACGGATGTAAAATGCAGCATTCAGAGGACTTGTTTTGTAGGGCAGTTGTTACCTCAGCTTTGTTCTGTTGATTAGGCTTCTTGCTTCTTCATAGGTGATTCCAATCAATGACTCCTTGTTAATGGAAACAAGCTGGTCCCCAGCTCTCAGCCGACCATCCTAGCAAGAACAAGGACAGTCGTTGGCACTTGTTTTTGCAATCAAGTTGCCTTAAGAGGTCAAGGCAAACTCTCCAAATTTATAAACTCCCAAGGTTGTTCAGTCTGTCAAATTGCCTTTTAGAGAAGGGGAGGGCCACATTTGATCTGATAAGAGTGCCAGACTCTTGGTACAAATAAATAACAAATCAGAGTGCCTGGTACAAATAACTGCCCGACTGAAGCAGGCTGCTCTCTGCCCCTTGCTCTGCTCAGTTTATGAACTGTATGTGGCTTTTGGTATGACTGTGTAGAAGTGTAGAGCTGAAATGGTCATTTAGTAAACCCCCCCGCAATGCAGGAATCACAGGTAAAGCATCCACGACAGGTGGCTATTCAGACTCTGCTCAAAAACCTCCAATGAAGGAGAGTCTGCCACCTTCTGAGGTAGCCTGTTCCACGGCTTAGCAGATCTTACCATCAGAATGTTCTTCCTAATGTTTAGTTCAGGGGTCAGCAAACTTTTTCAGCAGAAGAAGAGTTTGGATGTGATATCCCGCTTTATCACTACCTGAAGGAGTCTCAAAGCGGCTAACAAAAGGGGTCCTTGTAGGTGAAGCTTGTATTTTATTCCCACTACAGTACCTCGGGTTAAGTACTTAATTCGTTCCGGAGGTCTGTTCTTAACCTGAAACTGTTCTTAACCTGAAGCACCACTTTAGCTAATGGGACCTCCTGCTGCCGCTGCGCCGTCGCACGATTTCTGTTCTCATCCTGAAGCAAAGTTCTTGACCCGAGGTACTATTTCTGGGTTAGCGGAGTCTGTAACCTGAAGCGTATGTAACCTGAAGCATATGTAACCTGAGGTACCACTGTATTTTATCCTGATGGGGAGCAACAGGCACTGTGATGAAGCGAACCAAGTCCTCATAGCTAGAGCTGTCGAAATCAGCAATAGATGGACTGGACAGCCATGTAGATGCCAGGGGATGAAAAATTTAAAAAAAGGATAAGGGACAGGGAAGGGGATAATCAGGCAGTACTAGATGTCCTGGAAAGGAGAGGCTGGTATTAGGAGCTGAACTACTTTGCTGCTGCAGAACATAGTAACAGATCAGCGAGAGATATCAGTGGAATTTCACTGGGCACAAAATTGGACACAGATGGTCGTTTTGTTTTAGAATTAAGCCACAGACAGTTTGTGAGAAGTTTCTGTACCAGTTAATCCAGCTCTGAGCTGGATTAATTCGTACCAGAGGGGTGGGGGTAAGGGATCCAGTTTCAAACAGCTAGACATACAACCTCAGCGAACATTTGGACCGAGCAGATGCAACAGCGGAGAGCCCAAAGACTTGGCAACAATAATTTAGCGCACAGTTCAGGAAAATGTGGGTGGGTGGCTGGGGAGGTGGAGAACGAGGCCAGAAAAAGCGCTTTTGCACTCAGCTCAAACCAACGTTTAGCCTACAGCACATCACATTTCTGTTTTTGCCAAGCTCTACACTTAAAATTAAAAAAGAAGCTCTTTTAAAAAAAATTCAATGCAAGCAGCAATTCAGTCCGTGAAAATTGCAGACCCTCTAAGTGTCTCTTTTTTCCAGGAAGGGTCCCGGACTTACAGAAGCCATCCCGGTTTCTGCTTTGAACCAGCAATGTCCTGCTTCTCCTTAGGATGTCCCTATTTTCATGAGCGAAATGTTGAAGGGTACAGTAGGACAACCCTATTTTCACTGGAGAAATGTTGGTTAGTATGGAGTTATGTGACCATCCCGAGCCAAGGAGATAAGTAACTATACAATCTTTAGAAGACATCTGAAGGCAGCCCTGTATAGGGAAGGTTTTTTTAAAAAAAGTTTAATGTTTGATTATGTTTTCATATATGTTGGAAGCTGCCCAGAGAAGCTGGGGCAACACACTCAGATAGGTGGGGATATAAATAATAAAACTATTATTATTATTATTATTATGGAATAAGACATCCATATTTTTATCAGAGAAATATTGGAGGGTATGGAATTGCTGTCAACCTGAAAACAACAGGAATTCTAAGCATATACAGTGGTACCTCG